>NC_054372.1:113041004-113354337 GCF_017654675.1 Xenopus laevis | reverse complement strand
TTACTGTTTTTCCAAACTCTAAGTTTAAAGTTGAATGTTCCTGTCTGTGGTGTTTGAGTCTGGATGCTCAGTAATTCAGGTGCAGACTCAAAGCTGTTATAATTTTCCAACATTTAGTTGATACATTTCTCAGCAACATCTCTGGAGTATTAGCAACTATTGTATCAATTCTGCCTGTAATGAAATCCAGAGATTCTGCTCAGCAGGGAAAAAAATAAGAAATGTATCAACTAAATGTTTCAATTTAGAACAGTTTACAGGGTCGGTGACCCCCCCTTCCCAGAGCTGCTTTAGAAGGTGGAAAATGACATTGTCACTTCAATATTAGAAAACCGGTGACACATAGAAAATAGTAAGAAATTGGAAAAAGTCTTTATTTCTTGTGATCTATCTGAAAACAACTAGTTGTTTGAAGGTGAACAACCCCTTTAAGAACTGTGAGGTTAGCGTTGGTAACCAGTAGTTAGCATGACTATGAAGATTTTCATTCATACAGGTTATGGTATATCTACTATAAGTAGGGATGCACTGAATCCACTGTTTTGGATTCGTCAGAACCCCATAATACTTCACGAAAGATTCGGCTGAATACCAAACCGAATCCTAATTTGCATATGCAAATTAGGGGTGGGAAGGGGAAAACATTTTTTACTTCCTTGTTTGTGACAAAAAGTCACACGATTACCCTTCCTGCCCCTAATTTGCATATGCAAATTAGGATTCTAATTTGGTTCGGGCAGAAGGATTCGGCCGAATCTGAATCCTGCTGAAAAAGGCCGAATCCAGAACCGAATCCTGGATTTGGTGCATCCCTAACTATAAGTAATTCTAAAACAACTGGACTTGCTGAGCAATCATTGAGGAAAAACTGAAGAAACTGCTTGGATGAGTAGTGAAAGTGTTTAATGATTACTCAGCAAGTCCAGTTGTTTTAGAATTACTTATACTAGATAAACCAGTGGTTAGAATACCTACCTCTCCATGTCAACAGTTTCCTCCTGTTTGCGCTTTTTTTCAGAAATCTCTTTTTCCTGTTGAGCTTTCAGGCTGCGCTTTTGAGCCACCTGGGAGACTTTGCCACCTTTGCTCTTCTAGTTTAAGTGCAAGTCATGAAAGGTAAAAGGAAAATAAAAACATTCTATAAAAGTTAGGCAAACCCCTAATTTACAGTGAAATTACATGACCACGTTTTCAGTGAGAAGAAAAGTCATTGGGAACTGAAGCAAATTGTTAGGCACCACTCCGTTAATAAAATTGCTTACTTTTTACCCCAGGCTGGTGCTCCCTGGAGTGTTGCAGAGCTCAGATGAAGAAACCTGGACCAGTTATAAATGCTGGTACTTGCCAGATTTAACAGATTCCAACTGACAGTGTTTGGGGCTATTTTAGAGTGTTTTGCTATGAACATTTTGGGACTAAAACACCTGAAATTCATTGCTATTCATAATCTCTGTACCATTTCATCTTCTTGCTCATCCTCATCAGAATCTGACGGAGCAGGAGAATCAATCTTTGCTGCAACTTTCTTTTTGGACTCAGTGTCCATGGTTGCCTCTTTCTTGTCTGTGTCTTTTCTTGGTTTTTCTTCTTCGTCCCTTAACACCTCATCCTTTTTCTGAAGCGTTTGTTTTTTTGGTTTTCTTTCTGGAGATTTTTTCTTACTCTGATCTTCTTCACTCATCCTGTTGGACAGAATCAATCAAAAGTGGAAAGACAGGCTAAAGTATAGTAAAAGAGCACTATAAAGCATTAAGGTCAATGGCATGTGGTATGTGTTTGTTATTGTTCTATATCTTAGTCTACAAAATGTCAGAAAATACATTTGTACCAGGATACATGTAAACCTGTTGTAAAACACATTAATCAGGTAAGCACTGCAAGGCAACTTTGCATAAAAAACCTGTTACACATTTTATGTTGTTTTGTCATCTGCACTGGAGGAGATTAAGCACAGGGAACAAAACATCCTGTGTTTCACTGCACTAAACACTACAAACCTACATGCAGCAGTGAGCCCTGCAGTGAAACTCTGACATGTCAAAAGACACTAAGGGGGTTATTTATCAAAATCCGAAAAGTTCTCCCTATTTTCTGCACAGATTTTTTCCCTTATTCATCAATACATTTTCACAAATAGTTCTTGTGCAGGAAAAGGCTCGATAAAATCCGGAAAAAATCTGAATGGTACAATTTTTTCAGATTTGACACCTGAAAACCACAAAATCTTCGGATTATTGTACAAAACCCAGCGCAGATCAGGATATCTTCAAAATGTCAACAGGACATCTGCCCTTGACTTCTACATGATCTCTGCAGGACTTTCCCTTTAAAAGTCCAACCAGAAAAAAAACAGACTTTAACAGAGAATGCAACCTTAACGTTAAAATAGACCCCCCCTCCCTGCTGCCTAATTGTAACCCTGGCAAATGCCCCTAACATTTTACTTATCCCCGGTACAGATTCAGGCATCAGAGTTCACGGGCGCCATCTTGTTCTCTTCAGAATGATATTGGCATGGCAGCACATACACAGTAATTTTCTGTTTTCCGACAACTGCGCATGCACTGAAGCTCACAAAAAATTGCCGAACCGCCGGTCTCATTCGGAAGATTACCAAAGTGGCTGAAGATGGCGCCCATGAACTCCGATGCCTGAATCTGCACCGAGGGGTAAGTAAAACGTTAGGGGCATTTGCCCGGGGTAACACTTAGGCTGGGGGGAGGGTTTTTTTTACATTAGGATTGAATTCACCTTTAATAAATAACCCCCACAATGTGTCTTTTCAAGACAATAAAAACATTAATAATACATTCACCATTGTGGCAGTGTGTATACCTGCTTTTTTTCTGAGTTTGCATAATGCATGGCCAAAAAATCGACTGCTCTCTAAGCACTGTACTATTCTGTGCAATACTAGTCATTTATTACATAACATGTATAATGATAATATATACATTTATACAGGATTAAATAATATATATAAAGCAGAAAATAAACCTTTGGGGGGAGACGATTGTATGGGGCTGTTTTCCATAATTTGGGCAAGGCCCCTGGTTAAATGTGAAGTAAACCTTAAGGCTAGAGTACACAATGTAATTCTTGACAATTCATCGCTTCTAACTTTGTGTGGTAACAGTAGGAGAAAGGCTCTTTCAAGCATCACGCTGCCCCTATGCACAAATTAAGGTCCATACATTCATCTCACTGGATATAATGTGTCTGACATCTCGGTACCCATTGATGTCTACTGTATATAACCAACTAAAACTCATTTTGTCTAACTTACCTCTGACTTTATGGTTCAGTGTTCCATCACTTTATACACTTAGCCCTCAGGGTTGGAAATATAGTAATTGGTGCATAGTGCTCCATGTTAAGAGCCCATACAAATCAACAACCTGCTTTCAATCTGCTCATTTTACACTGTAATGAAAAATGCTCACTCTGGAAAAATATCTTCCCATAATCGTAGATATCACCTTTTGCCTACACATGTCAAACAATATGTATTCTGTACCAGCCCAAGACGGCAACAACACAGTGAAGATCTGTTCATCCAAAGATGACCCCAGTAGCTCCCCATCTTATTTTCTGTTGATTCACATCATATGCTCTGAGCTGCTGTCAGTTAGTTGAGCTATGGGACTGACTCACAATATAAAGTAAAAATACAATATAAAATGTAAGATAGGCAGATTAGTAAATCAAATTTGTTCATCGAATTTCTCATAAGTCAGAGTACTTACATGCCTCGTTCTGGAGAGGGAGGGGGTTTTATTAATCTCGGCCTCCCTCTTGGCTTTGGAACCTTGACCTCTCCTGTGGCTAAAAGGTAAAAGCAAATTTCTGTCAGATCATAACTTTATTTCTGCCATTTTGTCTTGCAAAGGAAATTATTTGTATGGTTCTTGTTAGGGATGCACCGAATCCAGTATTTTGGATTTGTCCGAAACCCCGAATCCTTCATGCATATGCAAATTAGGGGTGGGAAGTGGAAAACACTTCCTTGTTTTGTGACAAAAAGTTACACGATTTCCCTCTCGGTCCCTAATTTGCATATGCATATTAGTATTCGGATTTGGTTCGGCCGGACAGAAGGATTCGGCCGAATCAGAATCCTGCTGAAAAAGGCTGAATCCTGGCTGAATCCTGGCCAAATCCCAGATTCGGTGCATCCCTAGTTCTTGTACAGGAACACTATGGGCGAACGAAAGTATTTGGTTCCCTTGGCAGTGGGAAAGCAGCTTGCACCCAACGCTACAAAAAGTGCAGGTATAGTGGAAGCAATTTGACTTTTATTTTACTATTAAACAGTAATCCAGATGTCAGATTTTAAGTTTAATGCACAAAAGAGTCATTCCCGACTTTAAACCATTTGAAACAAAACATAGATGTGCTAGTATTAAACACTGTCTCTATTTTTTCTCAAATTAGGTTTGTAGTTTATTTGCAGACTTTTAATCCTTTGTATAATGCTTTCACTGATGCAGCTAACCTACATATTCAATGACAAGTTCTCTACTTCCTGTCCTCACATCTGCTTACAGTAATTCTTCACCTTGTGTGTGCTGACAGGCAAGCAAAGCATATACATTACAGGAGGCAGAAGCAATATCAGGCTGGCATTGGTGCTTCTTCGCTACTGGACAAATGCAATCTGAAGATCCCCACCTGTGCCATCTTTTTTAATGACAATGGTGAGCTTTGACTGCATTTTTTGCCTTGCAAAAAAAAAAACTGGTGTTAAAATGTGTCAAATAATATTTACTATTCAAGTACCAGTAAAGATGAGTTTGCAGCTATTTTGCACATACAGGTGTGGGACCTGTTACCCAGAATGCTTTGGACCTGGGGTTTTCTGGATATGGGTGTATTTTCCATAATTTGGATCTCCATACCTTAAGTCTGTTAAAAAATAATTTAAACATTAAATAAACTCATTAGGATTGTTTTGCCTTAAATTAGGATTAAGTATATCTTGGTTGGGAACGAGTACAAAGTTCTATTTTATTATTACAGAGAAAGGGGAAATAATTTTTAAAAATGTGAATCGTCTCATTAAAATGGAGTCTGTGGGAGTTGGCCTTCCCCTAATTCGGAGCTTTCTGGATAACGGGTTTCCAGATAATGGATCCCTGTGGCCATAAAAATAAAGTTTATTGGCTTTGAATATACTGCTTATATGTTGGAGGAAATGCAGCGGTGAAAAAAAAATTCTAGTTGCATTCAGGTCTGTTTGCTAAAGGGTTTGAATCAGGACCACCAGTATGTGTTGAGTTTCACATACAGTCAATTCAGTTATCAAGTTTCACCGGACAGCAGTACTAAAAGGTCCCACTACCCTTATTTTTATAGGAAGCAGGTCAGAGGTTTTTATTGAACATACAAATTTTGCCAAAAAAGATACTGTGTACACACTACTAATTGTGTTTTGCAAAGCTTTAATACCTTTAAGAAATATTACCCTGGTTTTATTAGCTCCCAAAGTAATTACCTGGTCTGCCTCTTTTAGGGCTCTGTATTGGTGGACTCACTGGTGCAGCCCCTGTCTCTTGCACAGACTCAGCCAGAATATCAACCTAGGGCAATACAACAGAAATATTTTTGTATATCAACCAAAATGTCTGCACTAAGCGCTATAGAGAATTGTATCAACGTAGACATTAAAGGGAAAATTCATCCCATTATTAATAACTATATTATGTATTTCCAACATACAGTTGAAGGCAAATTGTTCCGAATAACATGTTTAATTTTTATGGGTTGTACAATGTGCACTCAACTTGTTCCAGCTACTGCTCTGTGTGATATTTCTTTAATGAGGTAGTAAACTTTGAAAAACATGTTTAAAACATTACTTCAAAAACAATAACTTTAGTCAATTATTTTTATGTCTTACATTTTCTCTTATAAGTATATTTTGATCACACAGCCATCCCACGACCACCTTTCCAAGAAATAGCTAGGTAAGCCTAGCACCTAACCCTTTGGGTAGATTAAAATGTGATATCACGAGAAAAAAATCACCCACTTTCTATTATTTCTTATAGGAATGGTGAATTATTCTGTGGTCTAAGCACACAGTTTGATAAATTTGCCACTTAGTGTGGTCCACTTCTAAGAATCAAGACTTTTTTTGGTTTCTTCTTGCTAAAACTGTATGTATTATGCCATATAAAAAAATCTTAGGAGGTTTACATACCAAGAACCTTTTATGGTAGTATCCAGTGCTAGGGTCTTACTGTAACTACGGGCAAACCCTTTGATGGCACTGATGTATTGATACTGAATGCTCACAGCCAAATTAGAAATCAAGTATGATTTAATTAATTAATGTTGCACCACTGACTGTCCAGTTTATCTTCACTTGAAACAAACCCTTTTTTTGCTTAATGCAGAACAACTCACGCTATTAGAGATCCATCTAATGCAACTACAAATTCTATTCAATTAAGTGATTTATGCAGATAAGTTTTCATATACCTTTAAATTGGATATGTTTATGGGAGATGGAAAAAGGACGAAAACAACAGACAATATCTTACCTTTCGCTTTCTACCTCTTCTGCCTTTAACTACAACAGGTGAATCTTTTGGGATAGCGGCATCCTGAGGGGTAATGGAAATAATCACCTATAAATCACAGGCTACCTATTATCGTAAATACTGTAAGATAGAGTTGATGTCACCAACTATTTTTCAAAATGAAAGAACCTATATAAAGTACAGAAAGCTAACTATATGTTGGCCCATAGTAGCCAATCGAGGGTCCATAAGTCAAAATATTTCTAGATCATAATCTACTAGTTATCTATGGAAGACTACAGTCAAACAACCATGAACCTGCACAAATGGTAAGACAAGAGCAGAAAGAAGATAACAAAACAGTAAAATGTAAAATAAAAGGTCTAGGTGGCTGCTTACTTCACTGCCAAGTTGATCCGAAATGCTTGTATCTTCCTTTGTGGCGTTCATATCTTTCTCAGGAGACTCAATTCCACTGGAGGATGAATCAGAATGCTTACCTAAAATCTAAAAATGGTTGTAAGGATTACCATTCTACCCAAAAGAAGGAACACATAAGAAACCATGCACAGAGAAAATTACTTTCTTTGTTTATTATGAATCTTGTTAAATCTCGTTTGAGCCTCCAAAATGTTTTAAAAAGATTTGCTTCTATATTAAAATGCATTATTTGTGAGATTTGGTCTAACAGTTATGACATAATTTCAGGGGAAATCATTTTTATATGTGCAAATATAGTATAAGTCATGTACTTAAAGTTAAATTCTCTACAGAGAATACAAAATGTATACTATGCAGCTCCAGCAGAATAATGCTAAAGCGCATAATAAAGTGAATATTATATTATTATTATATTAAAGCAATATTATATTTAAAACCTCTCTAGCAAATGAGTTATGGAGGGCAGTGGGATTTCCTTCCTCTATTTTAAGAAACACTAATTTATAGCATATTTGAACAAGTAATTATTTTATAGGCAACAGTAAATAATGTAATGTGCATTAAAATTACAAAAGGAGCTTTATTTTTCCTATCTTCTCTGGTCTGAGTTACAAATAAGTGATGGGTGTGCCCTAGTGGTCAGTCCCTAAAAACAAAATTGGTTGTAAGTAGCCAATAACAGCTTTGCCCTGTCCTGCTATATTCGTAATTTAGTTCACAAAGACATATCTCATTCCACAAATTAGAATTGATAATCTGGCAAACTGTTTTCCCTTCATCACTATGTTCCATTCTGCAGTGATGGATTGGGACTTAAAATTTCTCTGCTTTCCAGAGAATCTGTGCACCACCCACTGTGGAATAAACAGTCTCAGAATCCATCACTCATCACAACTGAACAAAGTATGCGAGCCTAAAGGTTTGGCCGTTAGGCTCCCACAATGGTCCCTGCAATCCCAGACATAATATCAAATTACCTTTTAATCTGTGAAACCAAGTATGTCTGTGTAAAAAAAGAGCCCAAAATGGATTTTTATTTATGGAAGTTAAGATGGTGTTTCTGCATTTTTTTTTAAAAAAAGCCCATGTCAAAAAGTGGCATATAGTTTCTTTTTAACTCAGTGTGTGTGTGTGTGTGTGTACATAAAATACCTGTAAAAATGGTATGCCAATATATTTTACTGAACATTCATAAAGAATATCAAACTGAAATATTAACACAGTAGACAGAAACAGGGTGTGATATTCTTTAATAGGTAAACTATATTGCTTCATATTTTTAAACTGTATGTCCACTTTCTATCGTTTTCTCTCGTTTCGGCCAAAAATTGGAATCACCACACCAGCAGGAAGTGATGAGGTGCTACAGCTCCTTTTCAATTCCTTATCTGGGTTAACAGATGAAAATCTTCAAACCTGCCCAATTGGATATCGATCAGGAACATCAGGTTACCATATGGTTTTCTCTGTACATTTGTATATGGTTTTCACTTTACATTTTGACTACCTTTACATGTTCCTCGTATTGTTCGCAGCATACAGAATACACATGCTATATTGATGTACTATGCCGTACAGGGAGCAGTTATAGGCGTTTATATCACCTCTTCCAGAACGTATGTGCTTTAAAAGTTTGTTACATTTTATTTTTATTTCAAATATCTGCCATTACTACAAAATTTGTGGCAGGCCTTCAAAAAACTTTGGGTATGATTAGAGATATATATCATATTATGTATGAATTGGATCACTCTTATATAAAGCATCTCCCTGAAATGCAGACTTCTAATTTCACCTTCTGTAGGTCCCATGCTTTTCAACTTTCAACAGAGGTTTATTGCAGGTCCAGCGGCCTATTATAATTTCCTTTGTAGCATGCAACATGCAACCACAACTAACACTTCCGCTGTGAGCAGCAGGCGAAAATGAACAGATGATTAAAACTGAGAATATTGAACCTGTCTCTATACTAAAACCTTTGATGTGGTTGATTTCCTTTTCTTTGTCAGTTTCTCCTCATTTTCCTCTAGGTCTTCTTGCATTTGCGCTTCTGCTGCCTCTCTTAGAGCAGCATTAGTGAATGCCAAGATATTCTAAACCAAAAACATAAGATCAGTAAGTGTGCAACCAGCCAAGATGCCTTGCATGCATTAGATGGAGACAGACCACACCCATGCAAGGAAATAGGTACAAACAAAAGGGAAACAAATTAATAGTCCTATCTGAATGAATGTAATATGATTCATTTCTAATTACATAAATGACTGTGTTCCAATATAATTTTTATTAGGGACATGTTTAACTGGACGGTAATACATTGCTAACTTATTGTTAAATTACTGTAAAAATACAAGCAGCAACCCTAATTTCTTCAAGTGACCAACTAGAAGCTGGTTCCTTTCTTTATAAAACAGATAACATGAAAGATGTTTTCAGATGTACACCTAGGGCACTTACTTGAAAATGGACTATTGAACAGTGGGAGATTATCTTGCCTGCCACTTTGAAATATCTACGCACAGTGGAACCTCAATTTTACTTACACCGATTTTAAAGGGGAGCTTTAGCAAAAATTAAAATTTAATACAAGCTTCATGATATTGAAATAAGAAACTTTTTAAATACAATCAATTAAAAAATCTGTACCGTTTCTGATATAATCAAGTTTATCTTCACTATTCCTCTCTCAGCATCTGTTTCACTTCATTCTGTCTTCATGCAGCAGTTGGGTGTCAGATAGTCATTGACAGTTAGATCCAATATATGTTATAGGGGGGGGCCTTCCTCTCCTAGCAGATGAATTAGAGCTCACTCAAATAACTATTTCCAGTACAAACAAAATCTGACAAAATAACTGCCATTTGCACAAATCCTGCATGTAGAGAGACACAATGTCTTGTGATTTTAATAGAGTGAGCTCTAATTCATGTGCTAGGAAAGAGAGCCCCCCTATAAGATATATTGGATCATTCATCTAACACCCAACTGCTGCATGAAAACAGAATGAAAAGAAAAGATGCTGAAAGAGTAATAGTGAAGATAAACAGTACAGAATTTTGAATTGATCATATTTAGAAAACTTCTTATTTCAGTATACTGAAGCATATATTCATCTTTCATTTTTGAAACTCTAAGTTTGCCCACATTTTAGTTTTTTTGTCTTCAAACCAATGCCATGCGCTGTCTATAAATACCCCAATTAGTCTGCAACTTATGCAGCTAAGCACACATCAATTTCTGCTTTATTTTGTGTATGTGACTGTCAGAAAGGTCTTGCACATGCCCCCCATAGTATAGTGCTGCAATGCTTAACCCAATGAAATTAACACAGTAAATACTGTATTTCAAAGTAAAATGGACTCCTGTGCCGATTGAGTACTTGAAGAACAAGCTGCTTCAATACATTTCCCTGATTTTACATTTTCCTGAATTTTACACACTTTGTATCCTAGTCCCCTGAAAAACATAAAATGGGGGTTCTACTGGATATGGTAATACATTTGCCATTGAGGTTACCACAAACGTATACCATTTGTCTTTGCCTAATTTCCTAATATCACTCTTCAAAAAGTGCTTTCTATGTTGTTTCTATGTAACCTATCAAAACAGGTTTGACAATCGAAAGTTTTTTATTGCAATTTATTTGGCTTTTTCTCTAGTACAGTAGGATACAACACCAATTAGCAAAAACATACAGAACATGAGCGCAAAGGCTTACATAGCTTTATAGGTTTGAAACAAATATAACATATATATGTTGTTCAGGTAGGTGTTCCAAAGGATTTTTCTGATAATGTTCAGTGAAACATATTGGCATAGGTTATCGTGCACAGGAAGCCGTATTGATAAGCATATCTGCATTTATTTATATCAACGGAAGCAAGTCATAATAGTGGTTACATTATTAAAGGGTTGGTTCGACCTTAAAGTTAACTTTCAGTATGTTATAAAATGGCAAATTCTATGCAATTTTTTCAATTGGGCTTTCCTTTTTTTTGTTTTTTAATTAGTTGCCTTCTATGTCTGACTCAGATTTCAAATTATGTCACTGATCCTGTCATCTAAAAAACAAATGCTTTGAGAGGCTACTTTTTATTACTCACCTTTCCATATTCATACTCCAGCCTCTCATTCAAACCACTGTCTGGTAGCTAGGTAATTTGGGCCCTGCCAATCAGATAGCTGCTGAAATTGCAAACTGGAGAGCTGCAGAATAAAAAGCTAACTAGCTAAAAAAACACAAATAATAATTTGTCTCGGAATTTGTCTCTCTACATCATATCAAAAGTTAATTTAAAGTGCAACAACCCCTTTAAAAGAAAAATGGTTACACAAAAGTCTAACAGACATGAGTACAACGTTTTCCTTTAAAGCATGGTATTTCTGTGCAAAAGTCAGTATAGTTCAAACTGACAGTTACTTTATTCACCTAAAATAACATCAGCTATATTATTACAAAACAGCACTGAAAGTTTTCTAATATTATGCTGTTATTTTATAATTGCAGTACTCTCTCAAATACCTCAAAGGAGTATATAAGAAAACAAAGACCTACCAGACACTACTCAGATTTAATACAGCAGTTATAACTAGTTAAAAATGAATCCATGTTAGGTGCTTGTTTTACCTACCTGCGGACTTGAAAATTTAACCTTAGGGTTGTTCTCAATTTCCCACAACCCCTCGTTAAAGCCCTTTCGCTTATTAGGTTTGGCATACTTCTCCTTATTTTCTTCGTAAGGGAATATGTCTTTTGGACCCAAAAAAGCTCTGTAAAAAGGGTAGATAAAAAAAAAAGTTACAAAAGCATAGATTAAGCGTAGATTAAGGCATTTCAATAACTGGAAATTTAGAATGTAATGATTAAGGCAACAAAATTAAAACATGTTCTGAATTAATATAAGCATGGGATCTATTATCGAGAATGCTCAAGACCTGGGGTTTTTCACATAAGGGATCTTTCTTTAACTTGGAAAAATTCAAATTACTGGTTTAGTTTTTAAAGGGGAAAAACTCTAATTCTGAGGAAAAAATACTCTTGAATTTTACGAGATTTAGATTAAATGATTAAATACAAGCAAATACAAACTTTTTAAAAAGTGCTTGCATTGTGAATGTGCTTGCTCTCTACTGCGGTTCAGCTAGGTAGTTAACTAGTAACCAGTTAGTTTAAATTTTGTCGACTGCCATGAACAAATCCATCTATTCTGTCCTAGCCCAACACCAGCTCCCTAACCCTAACTACACCTTCTAGGCAGAGTACTTTAAAAAGAAATGATGATAGACAAGATTCCTGAGAAGGGAAAGAAACAAATAGCTAAGACTGAAGGCCTCCTTTAACAAGCTACGAATGCAGGGAGCTGTATTCAGATGTAATGGGTGGAAAATATAATTTTATAAAATATAGAATACTAATAAATATATACAGTTATAGGATCCTTTATCCGGAAACCCGATATCCAGAAAGCTCCGAATAACGTAATGGCTCCCATAGACTCCATTTTATCCAAATAATCCAAATTTTTAAAAATTATTTATTTTTTCTCTGTAATAACAGTTGCTTGTACTTGATCCCAACTAAGATATAATTAATCCTTATTGGAAGCAAAACCAGCCTATTGGGTTTATTTAATGTTTAAATGAATTTCTTGTAGACTTAAGGCATGAAGACCCAAATTACAGAAAGATCTGTTATCTGGAAAAACCCATGTCCCAAGCATTCTTATAACATGCCCCATACCTGCATATAGAAAATATAATTTTATATAAACTTCTAAATAGCTTTAAATTGATCAAGATTTGCTGTACCTTTTACTAAAAGTACTAGAGCTGCACCAAATCCCTATTTTCAGGATTCAGCCGAAACCCTTAATCTTTCAGGAAGGATTCGGCAAATCCCAAACCGAATCCAAACCATAATTTTCATATGAAAAACAAAAGAATAGAAGGGGAAAATAAAGATCACTCACAAAAATGTTTTACAAACCAAATATTTTGGTCACTAAGTGTGACCTTGACTTTTTTTTTAACGCAGTTGATCACCATGCACACAATCTTGATGAGTGTGCTTAATTATATAATTATACACTGATATCTGCCCCTATCATGAATTGCTGCATATACTTTTGCAAGCATGCCTCTTACCAAAACTCAGCATGCTTTCTAAATATCTCCCTTCATCTGACGATGAAATGTTTGTGTGTCTTTTTGATATAAATGTTAATACAATTTTAATAGAGAATTAGTTTAACTGTAATGAATTGAATTATATTTTAATTTTATTGTGTTCCTATCTTTAATAATATTGAATAATAAATGTCTTACCCTACTTTCAACTTAGTGCATATAATAGATGACAAAAATCGACATATAAAATCACGATTGAGTTATTTACCCACTGGGCTACAAGTCATAACTTTATTTAAAGGGGTTGTTCACCTTTAAATTAACTTTTAGTATGACACAGGGAGTGATATTCTGAGACAATTTGCAATTTGCAATTGGGTTTCATTTGGTTTATAGTTATTTAGCTTTTTATTCAGCAGCTCTCCAGTTTGCAGTTACAGCAATCTGGTTTCTATGTTCCAAATTACGCTAGCAACCATGCATTGATTTAAATAAGAGACTGCAATATTAATAGGAGAAGCCTAAACAGAATAGAGAGCAGTAACAAATAGCAATAATGATACATTTGTAGCCTTAAAGGACATTTGCTTTTTAGATGTGGTCAGTGACCCCCATTTGAAAGCTGGGAAGAGTCAGAAGAAAAAGGCAAATAATTCAAAAACTATAAAAAATAAATAATTAAGACCAATTGAAAATTTGCTTAGAATTTGCCATTTTAATACTTACTAAAAGTTACCTTAAAGGTGAACCATTCCTTGAATGCATTAAAGCTTCAACCCTAAATATTTTGTGCATAGCAATCTTTAAGTAGTATATAGGTTACCAAACTCTAAGATTAATAGAACTTTAAGTGAAAGAACTTACGTCTCATGAGTGCCAAAAAAGAAAATTGGCATTTTATTTGAGGGAGGTTTCACAGCCCCATCAGGAAGTTCATCCACCTTAATGAATAAAAAAAGGAAATAAAATATGCAGACACACGCATAACATATTATATGTAATATTATAATGGGGTCAGCATGAATTCTAATACTGTATCATACATTGTCATTGTTATGCATTGGCTTGTTTTGTGATTGATCAGGCTCAGATACATATCTTTCTTTTATTCCCATTTCTTTTCTTTCCACACCCACCTTGTAAACAAACAATGTGCCATGATTCTCTCATTAATGATGTCATTATAATGTCCTTCAGATCTCTCTTATGACCTATGAATGTTACAAGACATTTTATTTGTAGATTTTGACTTTGACAAAGTTTTGGGACCCAGCCAAAACAGTTTCCCAAATAAATATACAGGCTTATATACTACATACATTTATGGACTGCACCCAGACTTTCTTTGTTCCACTACATATGAGTGCCAGCATTCATAGTGAACTATTGGACCAGAGATCACAGAAGAGGAGTGTTCAATAGGGCATTTTTTGAGAAAAATCCCCTTTTAACAATATTAGGATTATTGACAAGTGGAGAGGGATGTTTTGCCTGCAAGAAAGGATGTTTTGACCACTGCAGTTCTAACACCATGTGCAATTGCCAGTTGATTATTTTTGGCCAAAGTGACCAAGAATTGCATGCCTGGATTAACAGCAAAATAGGCTGAGGTGTACCAAAAAAAAGGACCACAAAATCGGCCTTTTCAGAACTAAAGAAAATTAAAATCACAAAACACTGTTGTTAGTGAGAAAAAAAACAAAACACTTTTTTTAAGATTAAAGCCCATATGTATATTATGTGCACTTACCCTAGCTGGCCAGTGTGGGTAACCTTTCATTTTGGCAAAGATCAAATCCCCAGGTTTGAAATCACGCATCATGTTTCGCTCGACGAAATTCAGGCAGCCGGAGGGAATTAGTAGAGAAACTGGATGATATACAATTTCTGACAAGTTCTACCCAGATCTGCATTGAGATGTATTAAATGTCAAGACAGCATTACAGATACAGAACAATAACTTTGTACTGTATTACAATCAGTCCTGTGACAGAATTTGAAGTAGATGTGCAAGATTGAACAATACTAAACAATGGCATTGTACTGCTGAAAGCAAGAGAACACTTTGGGGGTTATGTAATAACGTAAGTCGCTAAGTTTGCCCAGGAGCAGAAGCAGTAACCCTTAGCAACCAATCAATAGGTAGCATTTACTGGTCATCTGTTTAAAAACAAACATCTTATTGGCTTTTTTTTTTTAAAAAAAAAAAAAAAGCTCTGTCGGGTGTAGATACGCCACTGAAACCACATGTGACTGTCAACATGCGTTTTTCAGCACGTACGTTTCTTTTCCCAACATGCACTTCTCATTGTTCTCGTTCCTCATAATTCAACTGGCTGGAAATAGAAAAGTTATTTAGAAATAGAAAAACTATTTACATGCAAAATGGAGCAGGAATGATCGTCAACGTAATTACGTCACCATATATGCGTCATTTATCTCGTGAGAGTTTGGACGCCATATTTAAAATAGGCTGCGTATTTACGTAAAGTGTGGTCTCAAACTTGCGGATCCCATAGAGTCAATCGATTTGGTAGTTTCTTGACGTATTGGCGTTTCTGCTGAAAAACGCCAATACTGGTGTCCCGTGGGGGATTTCGGCTTGCAATCGCCCCTGTGAGAATTGCCATAGTGCGTTTTCCGTTAGTTTCAGTGGTAGTGCAGTTTATGTGTATTTACTACCGACTGAGCTTTTTTTAAAAAACGCCCCACATCTGGCCTTGCCCTTATTACATGTGGGGGTTTGTAAGGTAAAGGTCAGTGGGATGAGTTCCAGAATAGGAATGGCATGTTTATTCATTCATTGTGACAGTGTGAGTGTAGTATACGAGTGTGTGAGATAACGGCACATGTGAGTGTACAACAACAGCTAATGCTAGTTATTCCAACCCCCTCCAGCAGAGCCTGCCCCTCACTTATGTTTACCAACACATGTGGAACGCTGCGAGGACTGAAAGCAAAAGCGAACTACACACTCACTGACAGCTTCTGGGAATGTATCCCAGTTCTCCTATACTCCCTGGGGTATTTAGCACGTTTAAAACATGCTGTATCAAACAATCCCCATTCATCCCCTGGAACTATCAAATCCACTACCAGAGACACTACGCAGCACTGCTCTCCAACCTGTAGCTCTCTACCAAACTACCATTCCCAGCAGTCCCAACAGGAAGGCAGCTGCTTATTAATACATGCATTTCACATACTGTTCAGCAGTCCCGCTTCTCGCGGGACAGTCTCGCTTTTCATAAGACAGCACGCAGCCCCGGATCGCTGTGCAAAATGTCCAGCTTCACTACTGCAGCCGGCCAGCGCTCGCAGGGTTTCGTCACAGCCTCGCGAGATCAAGCAATGACGTCATGGTGTGTATAAGCGTAGCAACGCCGACGCGCAGTTGTTGGAATGGGCAGTGATTACTCTGTTGCTATGTTACGCAAAACCAAGCTGCTTTTTAATCTGCGGTTCCTGCTATGGTGTTCTCTCTGCTCATAAGAATTAAGAACGTCCGTGTAGTCCTACTCTTAGGGTCCATGGGTAGAATACAAATGAAAAAACGTTTTCTCGTGGTGATTGCAAGACGTATACAGCTAGAGATTCTGCTTCCAATATGTGATAGGATTAAGGTGCTCAGTGTTAGACTGAGAGGTCACACCAGCGGCCCACCCAAGAGACTTTAGATCAGGGGCCCACTCTTAGTACTCTATTATAATTCCTCTCCTCACGCAACCTCTATTCTGCTAGTCTCTTCTTTACATGGTATTAGGGATGCACCAAATCCACTATTTTGGATTCGGCCGAACCCCCGAATCCTTCACAAAGGATTTGGCCGAGTACCGAACCGAATCCGGGTGGAAAGGGGAAAACACTTTTCACTTCCTTGTTTTGTGACAAAAGTCGCCTGATTTCCCTCCCCATTCCTAGTTTGCATATGCAGATTCGGTTCGGCCGGGCAGAAGGATTCCTGCTGAAAACGGCCGAATCCCGAACCGAATCCTGGATTCGGTGCATCCCTACATGCTATAATCTATTAATCAATCTATTAAGTCTCTGTTCTCATAGAAATAGGTAATGGCCATAAAATAGGCCAAATGTTTTGAAGTAGGAGGACCCACTGACATTGGGTTGCCACCTTTGCTGATAACTAAACCTGAACATGGGGGGGCAGTGCAGATAACATTGGGGGTGGGGCAGTGACAGTGTCGGACTGGGACACCAGGGGCCCACTCAAAAACCTTTGACTAGGGGCCCACCAATTAATCTTTCTTTACACACTATAATCTATTATTCCATCTATTTAGCCACTTTGTTCTCATAGAAATAGGGAATGGCCATGAAATAGGCCAAATGTCTTGCAGCATGAGGGCCCACTGACACCTTGGCCCACCGGGACTTTTCCTGGTATCCCTGTGGGCCAGTCCGACACTGCACAGTGATGTAGGAACAGGCATGATGACATCAGAGGTGGGCATGTTGGTAGAGTTATGACACCAGGGCAATGTTATTGCATCACTTAGATGCAACTGGCTGGATTTCTATCCAGTATTCTCAATGTTTTAAAGTGTTGATGCCTAGTTCAAAACCACACAGGTAGCAACCAGATTTGTGGAAAGGTCACCAGGGCCTAGGGTGGCAGGATTTAAGGGGGTGCATGCTTCCCAACCACACCCACATTGGTTCAGAAACACTGGGGATGTTCAGGAGATAGTTTTTTTAAAAAATTTCCTGCTCACCAAACCCATTTGCTCCGGTCCCAATAATGAAGAGGAGGGGACAGGGGCGAGGAACGGCAGTGGGTCTAGGGGCGCCCACTATGTAAATTCAGCCCTGGTGGCAACCCTATCTCTAGCTATATTCTACTTAATGATAAGGCCCAATCCTTTAATTACAGGTATGAAATCTATTATACAGAAATAAATTATCCAGAAAGCTCTGAAATACAGCAATGCTAATTTAGAAAAAAACATTCTTGTTTTTGATAGATTTTTTTTGTATCTATAATAAGAAATTAACTGCACTTGATAGTAACTAAGCCATGTTGAGGTGAGTATTTTAGTATTTAGATGCTTTAGAGGCCAGATTATTGTTCGGGTTTCATAAGGCTGAAAACCGAACAGAAAGTTCAGACCCGAACAAGCTTTACAAAAACCGAACTATTCAGGTGGCAACCCTACACTGACACCTGGGCCCACCAGGAATTTTCCTGGTATCCCTGTGGGCCAGTCCGACACTGAAGGGGCAGATTTATCAAAATCTGAGTTTAGAGTTTAAATAAAAACATGTTCTATTCATTCCTGTGGATTTTTAGAAGCGTATTTATCAATTAGGGTGTTCTAACTTTCACTCATTGATACAAACAATTCTAAAGGAATGAATAGAACTAGAGTGAGTTTTTATTTATTAAAGGAGAATTCAACCTGTAATAAAAAAAAAACCCTACCCTGGGTAAACTCCCCTCCCTCCTCCCCCAGCCTACCTGCCCCCCCCCCGGGCAAATGCCACTAATTTCTTACTCACCCCTCCGTGCAGATTCTAGCCTCTGAGTTCACGGCAGCCATTTTCTTCTTATCCGGTAATTTTCGTGTCTTGACGGCATTTTCGGCACATGAGCAGTAAATTACCGGTCGCGTACAACTGCGTATGCGGCAAGTAATGAAAATATCATGTAGTGTTGCCCTGCACTGGTAAAACTGATCTGTTTGCTTCAGAAACACTAGTATAGTTCATATTAACAAGCTGCTGTGGAGCAATGGCGGAAATTGAAAAACGGCTATATGGCACAGGTCAACTAATGTATAACAGATAACACCATTAGACAGACAGAGCTTATTTGCTATCTGCTGTGTAACCTGCGCCTTTTCGTCTTTGAATGGCTGCCTCCATTGCTACACAGCAGCTTATTTATATAAACAAAAGTAGTGTTTTCAGCAAACACAGCAGTTTTACCAGTGCAGGGCAACACTGCATTATATTTTCATTACTTTAAACCCCTTTTATTTTTTGATGTTACTGTTCCTTTAATGCTGTCTGTGTTTGGTGGCACTGCATACAGAGTGGGGGTAGTTGGGCAGCATAAGCATGCCAGGGGCACCAGAAGGGCGACTCCTTACATGCAACATGAACAAAATTTCTAAACCATGGGCAAATTTTCTCCTGGGCTATAAGCCATGGCAATGAGGTGATTGCTTTCAGTGCTCAACCTGCAGCTGGCTGAAAATATCAGAATGCTTTGAGGAATATTTATTAAAGGTTGAATTGTAGTGGTTTTATGGGATTTGAAAACCACAACTAACCACACAAACTCTAAAACCACAAATGTTATTGAATTTATTAAAATATCTGACTATATAAAGTGCAAACAAGAAAACTGCTGAACAATGTACTAAAAATTACTTCTAAAACCTATAAAAAAAAATTTTTTTGAGGAGAATTTCTTATGAAAAACCCCAAAACTCTTTAAATGTCCAATTTGATAAAAAGCACTCCAATAAGATCAGCAAAGCTTCCATTGACCTCTCTGGCACCTTGACAACTTTTACTTGGTAAAGTTTGGTATTAAAGGTGTTTTTTCATATAAATCTAATTCTCAGAGATTTTAAGAACTATAGGATAACCTTTTTGAGATTCGTGGAACAAATCACGATTCGATTTTTAGTAAATGGGCCTCTTAGTTTAGCACTTTGCACCTAGCAGCATGGTGAGCTCTAATTTTCACTTATTGGTAAATATCCTTCTAAAAATCCCATAGGGATCACTTGAACATGGGTGAGTTTTTACTTGTTAAAACCTGAACTCACATTTTGATAAATCTGCTTCCATGTAGTATTTATAAGGCCATACATACATTAGTAACATTTCTCAAAGAGCAATTCCTATAATATAGGTCTTTCCGATTTATGCTTTCTTTTCTTGTGTGCCTCTTTTGACATTTGTGGGTTGCTATGCTGTAGTGTTAGAGGTGAACAAAGCTTTGCTAATGCAGACCCTCATGAAAACTCACGTGAACATGTGGGATAAAAGCAAAAAGGTTTTAGACCACTGTATTTTTTGCAAAATAATAGCAAGGAGGGCTGTGGCTTGTCTTCTCCCCTTCAGACATTCTAGTCCAGCGGTCACCAAACTTTTTTGCACCATGGACCAGTTTATAGCAAGACAATTTTACAGAGGACCGGGTGGGGGTGGGCCGATGCGTGGGTGCATTTCAGGCTTACCAAAAAAAAACACTGTCCAAATAGTATTTTTGTCCTTGTCGCGATCAGAAGAAAATTTCCTGGGCTTTGCACTGCTGGTATCATGGTGATGGTGCATCAAGGGGCTGAGATTGCAGGTAATTGGGGCCTTTTTAATTGTTTTTGCAGCTATTATAGACTACAGTCAGCACCAGAGGTGGCCTAGTTTGGCATAGCCCACTGTCCGGCACCGGTCCACTGCCCGGTGGTTGGGGACCCCTGCTCTAGTCGGCAGGTCAGTAAACTGCGCTGCTCCTTGCTATTGATAGCATTACATTGTGGCTTGTGTGATGTCTCCATAAGCATGCATAACAACATGGTGTCATTCATAGTGCCACACTGCTTCTTTGTTTTTGATACTGGGGAATTACCATTGGGTATTTAGCTTGTCTATCATGTATTCCCTTTTTTTGGTGCCAAATTTCCCTTTAAATTCCGGTTCATAATGTTTAGTGCATGCTGGCTTCTGGTTTCCAATCATGTTCAAGCTGAACTAAACAGTTTAAAGTCATTTCACTCTTTGTTGTTATTCTTACTACACTAGTAAAGATATATGATGTATTTTGCCTTTATAAAATGCAATTGAACTGTGGAGGTCAACATTTATATTCAGTTAATAATATAAGATAAAAAAGAACAATCAATAAATTTGACAGGTTGCATCCTGGCTTTTCACGACTACATTTTGCTTCATTAACCTGCTACATAACTGAGCTCTTTCAATTAATTTTCACTTAACTTTCTTATATTAATCAGTGCAAGGATTCAGTGGTTTGAAATAACTGTGCTCATTAATAATAAAGGAAATAACCATATTGTCAGTTTAAATCTTCATTTATATTAGATGCCTAAACCACCAGTCAGTAGCCAATGAAGTCTCTCAGTGCAGATGATGCACTAAACTTGTATTTATAATGATTATTTGTGTGCTCTGTGACTTACTCACTGGAGCATGTCACTGGTGCCATACTCTGCAACCAATTAGATGTTTTATTTTCAACAGTAAATATTGCCTGCAAATTAATCACTATAGGTGATTTTGCACCTTTTATTGCATAATTCCTAAAGAGAGGTTTTTTTTATTATTTCCTCAAAATATATTATAATATTATTTACTCAAAAGATATATTATAAACAACTGTACAGCAGGACATCCTTTAGGAAGAATAGTGCAGAGTGACAATGTCTATTGTCCCATCTACTAGATGTGTTTGCCTGTTCAGTCATGTCCTTGATTTAATATTCATCTCAATTATTGTAATTAAAGCTAACATTGTAGGATTATTAAACAATCCCCATGATCTTAAGATGTCCATGAATTAGAGTTATCAAATAATTGCCTATAATGTTGACACACTCTAAAAAATTATCTTTGTGGGAAAATCAATATAATCACTAAAATCTTGCAACCTGAACATTCTTACATGTAATTGGTTTTAAAGTAAATTGGTTTCCATATTAACCACAGGGTCGTACTGGGGGGCCCACCGGGACTACTGTCCAGGGCCCCCTCAGACCGCCCCGCCCCCCTACGATGACGCGCCGAGCATGCATGCGCGAAGGCGCTGCTCGGCGTGCATGTGTGTAGGCGCAGCTCGGTGAATCAGTGAAAGGTGCCGCGCGTATGTTCAGATGGCGCATGTATCCCGCCGGCTCAGTCCGACACTGATTAACCATGTAACTATATAATTATAAACTAGCTATGAAATACTTTGGAAGGTGTTTGATTATATAACCAGGTCAAATCCAAAATACTGTACATACAATTATGGAAGCTGTAGTTTAACAAATTATTAACTGCTATGCAACTTGAATATTTTATAATTGTCCTATATAAGCAAACACATAAAAAACACATACTGCATGTGTGGTTAGTAGGTAGTCCAGATGTAAGTACTCTGCAAAGCTACATTGAACCAGTCAGGACTATATATGAGAGCTATTTAGTAATTAAAACAACAGCAAAAGTAATTAATTTGTATTATAATTTTGAGGGGTAGACAGCGTTTGTTTCAGAGACACCAAATCTTTTTCAGGGTGCCTAGGGTGCAATCGTGTGGGGGCGCTGGGCATATACCTCTTCTGCCTGCACTTACCTAGTTCATGATATGCAGGATTGCAAATGCCACCAGTTTTAATAGCTTTCTGTGCCATCCGAGACTTTCAAGTGGTGCTTGCCGGTGTGCATACATGGGGCAGGGACTCTCACAAGCAACCTGGGGCGACGAGTAGGGTTGGGCGAATTTGACCCGTTTCGACAAAATTTTTCCGCCGACGCCCATTAAAGTCCATGGGCATCAAAAATGTTTTGTCACGCGTAATTTTTTTCTGACGCACGCCGCCATGTTTTTTTTTTATTTATTTTTTTATTATGCTTCACCAACGGCTACATCACTTCCTGTACAGTATCACATCTAGTATTCCCTAAAACATAATGGCTAAGTTAAAGGGTAAAATTGAAAAAGAACAACATAAACATTGTGCATATAACAAATAGCATGCTCTGCACTTAGATGTGAATAGAAGTATCTTTAGTCTTATTCATTGGTGACTCAGCTAATTAACAGGCCACTGCGCTAAGGGAAATATAAGCATTGTGCTTCTTAAAGGGCACCTGTTACCCTAAAATATTTCCCCCCAGCAAAGGTGCGGGCTACTAAAGCCTGTACTCCGGTTGAGGATAACAGTAGTTTTCCTTTAAAAACTTGCTCCCTGCCAGCACTAGGACACCCACACTGGGAGGGAGCTCCCAGTTTGATCTGCCATGTTGGGGCAACATGCATGCACATAATGATCGAATTCTGTAACTTGCTCACACATACATATGTGTGTGTATAATTCGTCAGATGTTCATTATTCATATGCGCGCTGCACAAAATGGCAATTCTATTCTTATTCTATGCTTATTGTATATTTTGAGTTGGTCCCTAAGCTCAGTAAATGACAGCAACACAGAATATGTGCAGTGAATCAACTGAAAAGAAGATGGGCAGCTACTGGGCAAGTTTGGGGGCACATATCTTTACTACGAAAGGGCTGTGTTTGCCTTGGACAGGTAGAGAAGCCCAAAACATAATGTACAACATTTCTAGCCTACTTCTTTAGTTAGGCATTAGTTCTCCTTTAAACACCCTCATGTATTTATAATAAATAGCCAAGCAGTATCAGTTTAAACGGCTGTGTAATTAGAATTGTTCAGTTTTTAGTTTTAGGTTCAAAAGATGGCTTTTCTTAATTTTCTAGCAAGATTGATATTCAATATATATAGGATAGATAGATAGATAGATAGATAGATAGATAGATAGATAGATAGATAGATAGATAGATAGATAGATAGATAGATAGGGAAATAGACAGACAGACAGACAGACAGACAGACAGACAGACAGACAGACAGACAGACAGATAGATAGATAGATAGATAGATAGATAGATAGGGAAATAGACAGACAGACAGACAGACAGACAGACAGACAGACAGACAGACAGACAGACAGATAGATAGATAGATAGATAGATAGATAGATAGACAATATATATAGGATGGATAGATAGATAGATAGATAGATAGATAGATAGATAGATAGATAGATAGATAGATAGATAGATAGATAGATAGGGAAATAGACAGACAGACAGACAGACAGACAGACAGACAGACAGACAGACAGACAGACAGACAGATAGATAGATAGATAGATAGATAGATAGGGAAATAGACAGACAGACAGACAGACAGACAGACAGACAGACAGACAGACAGACAGACAGATAGATAGATAGATAGATAGATAGATATAAAAATGAAAAGTAATGACATTTAAGGTGCTAGATGGCAGTGTTGCTTCACTTATCCTGAACTACAGAAATATTACTACAGGTTCATTGAGTTTATACAAGAAAAAAAGGCAAACGGGGAAAAATATTAAATAGTCGAGATAGAAATCTGTTTGAAAGGAAACTAAATACGTATAAATACGTATTTTACTATAAGTGTCTAGGTACTATTGGGTGCTATTTAATAAACAAATGCATGAATCTGCATAGAGTGCATATCATTCTGAGCCTATTGCTGAGCATCAAACAGAGCACTTATATAAAAAAAAAACTGCGTTGAAAAGAAGGAGCTGCTAATTGTTTTTTTTTGCAATTTTCAAAGACATTTTTGTGTGAATAAACGTGTTTGAATACTAGTTGCATTTGGGTGAATAATCCAAAAATTGTGAAAATCTGATTTTTTTCCACAAAGCAAATTTTCGGGAAACTAGTAATAAATAAGTATAAAAAATCTGAGCGGATTTGATCGGAGTTGGTAGCAGAAAATATTGAGATAAATTCAGACTTTGATAAATAACCCCCTTAGTCTTGCCAGAAATGGACCTAAATGATGGTTCACTATGTCATCTATTTGTTTAGACATTGTGGAACCAAAAATCAATAAGCATCTATATTTTTTCCTTTTCAGTTACTTTGGGCAAAGATTTTGTGAACAGTGACCAGAAGGCTCTAATTTATATTGGTTCCTTGTTATTATATGTTTTTTGCGCAGTCATGTAACAGGCGCTTCTCTTACAATAGAACATTATATAATATCATAAAAATCCAGAAAATATTTTTAATTCCCACATTGCACAGTAACTTCCATCCATTCCCTCACCCTCTGCCCATATTAAAAGAGCAAACAAATGTATTTAGAGATACAGTTCTATGCAGTTTACATGTTGCAGGAATGTAATCAGCCATGTTTTAGTCGATTTACAGTTGGTATCTGTATCTGATAATGTTGCATAAAATACCAATAGAATATAAAACATTTGTGCATAAGGTTCTGGGCCATTTACAGCTTGGAGTGATTTAATCACCAAACTGTTTATGATTAACCCACTGCAGATTAATTATTAGGGGTTAAAACATAGCCACATTTTAACAACATTTCAATGGAAATTTACATTCTCTTTAACATATCAGTTAGTAGAAACTAAGGTAACATGACTCTACAAATATGGCAGATCTTAAAAAAACTCCTCTATTCACAGAAATGTACCAAAGAATAAGTAGACATCCCTTTTTTGATTGAGAAGACATTTCTTCTCTTTAAGACCAGTAAAGCTTTGGAAAAACTTGCCAGTTGAAGTGTGATAATAGATTCCCATTACAAAAGACAATGTGTAAAGGCTGCAGCCAACAGGATGAACATATGTCTTCATTGATTTGAATTAACTGTTTATTATATTATATAATACTGTATAATATATTATTTGTATGTCAAACAGTACTACATGCACACAGCAAAAAGTCATTAGGAATCACTAGAAACTATAATAACTAAATAACAAGGGTCCGACTACTATTTCTTTTATAGAAAAGCCCACCCACAGCTAGAAATATGTTGCTTAAATACTGTGGGTGATTTATCAAGGTTTGAGTTAGAATTTTTTAATTTTTTTACACATAAACTCACAAATTCAAATCATATTTTCAAAAACACAAATGTCTGGTATTTATTAAGTAAAAGAAAACTTGAATGTAAAAAAATCGCAATCTAAGGCGTAGTCCACACGAGGAGATTTTGGCGCCTGGCGACTAATCTCCTCGTCTTTGGACATGCACACAGGCAACTTCGGGCTATTATAGAAAACGCATCGCCGCGTGTGCATTAGCGCAGGCGACTTTGCATTGTAACCTATGGGAGAAAACGCAGAGGCAGTTCGGGGAGATAGTCGCTCAAAAGACTAGGCGATTAGTCGCCAGGCGACAAAATCTCCCCGAATCTCCACGTGTGGCCTTACCCTAAAAGCTGGTGAGTTCATGTAGAAGTCAATGGGAGTTGCCTTAGGCAAAATTTAAGCCATTTTTTATTTCAAGATTTTTGAGTTTTCAGGTTTGTAAACTGACAAACTCGAGTTTTTGTAAGCCTATAAACTTGAAAAATTAGAGGTATTTGAGTTTTTTCACGATTGTAATAAATAAAGTTTTTACATTCTGATTTTTTCATAAATAAGCAAAGATTCCGTTTTTTTAACACACAAATTCGATAAATAAGCCCATGAGTCTGTAGACCATACTGTATTTACTTACAGTATTTACTTATGTTCCAATTAAACATTTAAAGATTTATATCTTAAGAAAGCAATTTTGTTTCCTTTTGACAGTGGAACATGTTTGTACGCTGAACCAAAAAACTCAGTAAGACCGAGAGAGAGCACACGATGCAGATTAACTGCTAAGTGGTTTATTCTTCACAACATGTTTCAGGCTGCACGCCCTTTATCAAGTGTAAAACAAACTGATTGTTCAAAACATTTAAAGGTGTAGACAGGAAGTGAGGTCACACAAGGCAAATACAAATGACCTTAAATTGATACAGTAATTACCATATAATCACATTTTATATAAATATAGTATTATCATAATATCCAAATATAAAGGTATATAAAAAATATTTATTTAAAAAAACACCATTAGATGGAAAAGTGAATTGTGAAAAGGCCTTTGTAGAAAAAACTTTTTTTAAAAAAATTTTTTTTTTTTTTTTTTTAAAAAAAGATTTTTTATTATAAAATCCATACATAGTACTGCCCACTATTAGGGCCTACTATGAAAAAGCTTGATTGTCCTGTGTTACTTGTAAGGAGGAAGGAAAAGCCCGGTAATCTTACCAGTAGCCGTACAAATTAATATATTGTATCTATCTTGAACACAGAGAAATTTATCTGCAAAGAGGAAACAAACACAGTATCAGTTTCAAACAATAAGTAACCTTGTAACAACATTAATTTAAAGGAAACATTTCACACTCCAGCTGTCGTTCATACCCTTTGGCTGTAATGTGTCGAGTCTCTTAATCCAATAGGCTTCCCTTTGTAGTAATCTTTTGCTGGTGTTCCCACCTCTCTGGGAGGGGGTCACTACTTCCACAATTGCCCATTTTAACTGAGATTGGTTATGATAAGCAGAGTTAAAATGTCTAGATACTGTAGTATCTGTTGCTGTTCCTTTTTTAAAATTACGAATATTGCCCTTATGTTCCTTAATACGAGTTTTTATTGATCTTTTCGTTTGGCCAATATATACTAGACCACATGGGCACTTTAGTAGATAAACAACACTACTTGTATCACATGTGGCATAGTGCTTCAGCTTGACCGGTGTACCCTGTGTCGGATGGCGTATCACATCCCCTTTGATAATAGAGGAACAACAGTTGCAATTTAGGCATGCAAATGTGCCGATTTTAGGTGTCCCTAAGAATCTTTGAGTTCCTTTTTGGGGGGGATTAACCTCGGAAGGGCACAATAAATCACGAAGGGACGAACCTTTTTTATAACTGAACATCGGTGGATTAAGCAAAACACCTTTTAATGTTTTATCTTGTTGCAAAATTGTCCAGTATTTACAAATGATACGTTCTATTGCTTTACTATTGGAGTTGTATTGGCTTACAAATGGGAACACTTTCTTATTAGTTTTAGGCTTATATGTTAACAGATCTTTTCTAGGCAGTTTACCCACTTCTATGGCACTGTTCTCTATATCCCTAGTTTTATAGCCACGTTTTACAAATCTTTGTTTTAGCGTTTCCACCGCTGAAGTATAGTTCCCTTCTTCGGAGGAAATCCTCCGTGCCCTTACGAACTGACCCTTAGGGATAGCTCTAATTACTTTAGGGGCGTGGAAACTGGAGGCTAATAAAACATTGTTTTTTTCAGTGCTTTTTCGATACAGACTGGTACTGATATAGCCATTAGTGATGGTTAGTGTGACATCCAGAAAATTTATGCAATGTCCCCCTGTTTCACTGGTAAACTTAATGGTAGGGTGTGCTGTATTGGCACAAGTAACCATTTCGTTAAACGCCAGATCTGTACCTTCCCAAAGTACCAAAATATCGTCCACAAACCTGTAATATCCAACAATATGTTGTAGATACGGTTCAGTTAGAAATAACTGTTTTTCAATTTTGTGGACAAAAATGTTGGCAAATGATGGAGCGACCGCCGCTCCCATCGACGTCCCTTGTCTTTGCCAATAAAATTCTCCAGAAAACCTGAAGTAATTCCTCTTGAGAACAAGGGAAAGACAATCTAGCAAAAAGAACAGCAAGTGATGAGAGATATTTGTCTCTAACAGAGCCTCCTCCACGTAACGAATGCCTTCATCTTGTGGGATGGAAGTATAGAGACTCTGTATATCAATGCTGTACAGTTTGACATTGTCCCCCACTGGTCCTAGGTCCCCTAGCTTACACAATAGATCAGTAGTGTCTATTAGACAGGTGGGAATATTGTTTACCAAAGGCTGTAAAAAATTATCAACAAACCTGGAAAGTGGTTCTAATACAGAGTCTATCCCTGACACAATCGGTCTTCCTGGAGGGTTTTCTAGGGACTTATGTATTTTTGGCAAAAGATACATAACAGGTATTCTTGGATGTTCTTTACATAAAAAATCTTTAACATTATTTGGGATGACACCATTTTCTACTGCTTGAGACACAAATAATTCAATTTCTTTTCTTATTAGATTGGTGGGGTCGTTTACTATTTTTTCATAGTGGCCAGGCATATTCAATTGTCTAAAGGCTTCTGCTAAATAAGCATCCTTATTCATGACCACAATGGCCCCTCCTTTGTCAGCTTTACGTATTATTATTTGATCATTAGTTTTTAGATTTTGTAACGCTGACCTCTCTTTATAAGATAAGTTTTTCTTTAACGATGTATTTTTATTCCAGGTCTGTTTCACCTCATATGTGACTATTTTTTCAAAAGCAGAAAGAAATTCATTATTAACCTCTGGTACAAAAGAACTAGCATTTTTAAAACTTTTAAATTTATCAGCGGACTCATTAGTTACAGAGCCCTCTGTGGTTAAAGATGGCCCAAAATGCAGTTTCAGCTTAATTGATATACAGAGTCTCTATACTTCCATCCCACAAGATGAAGGCATTCGTTACGTGGAGGAGGCTCTGTTAGAGACAAATATCTCTCATCACTTGCTGTTCTTTTTGCTAGATTGTCTTTCCCTTGTTCTCAAGAGGAATTACTTCAGGTTTTCTGGAGAATTTTATTGGCAAAGACAAGGGACGTCGATGGGAGCGGCGGTCGCTCCATCATTTGCCAACATTTTTGTCCACAAAATTGAAAAACAGTTATTTCTAACTGAACCGTATCTACAACATATTGTTGGATATTACAGGTTTGTGGACGATATTTTGGTACTTTGGGAAGGTACAGATCTGGCGTTTAACGAAATGGTTACTTGTGCCAATACAGCACACCCTACCATTAAGTTTACCAGTGAAACAGGGGGACATTGCATAAATTTTCTGGATGTCACACTAACCATCACTAATGGCTATATCAGTACCAGTCTGTATCGAAAAAGCACTGAAAAAAACAATGTTTTATTAGCCTCCAGTTTCCACGCCCCTAAAGTAATTAGAGCTATCCCTAAGGGTCAGTTCGTAAGGGCACGGAGGATTTCCTCCGAAGAAGGGAACTATACTTCAGCGGTGGAAACGCTAAAACAAAGATTTGTAAAACGTGGCTATAAAACTAGGGATATAGAGAACAGTGCCATAGAAGTGGGTAAACTGCCTAGAAAAGATCTGTTAACATATAAGCCTAAAACTAATAAGAAAGTGTTCCCATTTGTAAGCCAATACAACTCCAATAGTAAAGCAATAGAACGTATCATTTGTAAATACTGGACAATTTTGCAACAAGATAAAACATTAAAAGGTGTTTTGCTTAATCCACCGATGTTCAGTTATAAAAAAGGTTCGTCCCTTCGTGATTTATTGTGCCCTTCCGAGGTTAATCCCCCCCAAAAAGGAACTCAAAGATTCTTAGGGACACCTAAAATCGGCACATTTGCATGCCTAAATTGCAACTGTTGTTCCTCTATTATCAAAGGGGATGTGATACGCCATCCGACACAGGGTACACCGGTCAAGCTGAAGCACTATGCCACATGTGATACAAGTAGTGTTGTTTATCTACTAAAGTGCCCATGTGGTCTAGTATATATTGGCCAAACGAAAAGATCAATAAAAACTCGTATTAAGGAACATAAGGGCAATATTCGTAATTTTAAAAAAGGAACAGCAACAGATACTACAGTATCTAGACATTTTAACTCTGCTTATCATAACCAATCTCAGTTAAAATGGGCAATTGTGGAAGTAGTGACCCCCTCCCAGAGAGGTGGGAACACCAGCAAAAGATTACTACAAAGGGAAGCCTATTGGATTAAGAGACTCGACACATTACAGCCAAAGGGTATGAACGACAGCTGGAGTGTGAAATGTTTCCTTTAAATTAATGTTGTTACAAGGTTACTTATTGTTTGAAACTGATACTGTGTTTGTTTCCTCTTTGCAGATAAATTTCTCTGTGTTCAAGATAGATACAATATATTAATTTGTACGGCTACTGGTAAGATTACCGGGCTTTTCCTTCCTCCTTACAAGTAACACAGGACAATCAAGCTTTTTCATAGTAGGCCCTAATAGTGGGCAGTACTATGTATGGATTTTATAATAAAAAAATCTTTTTAAAAAAAAAAAAAAAAAAAAAAAAAAAATTTTTTTAAAAAAAGTTTTTTCTACAAAGGCCTTTTCACAATTCACTTTTCCATCTAATGGTGTTTTTTTAAATAAATATTTTTTATATACCTTTATATTTGGATATTATGATAATACTATATTTATATAAAATGTGATTATATGGTAATTACTGTATCAATTTAAGGTCATTTGTATTTGCCTTGTGTGACCTCACTTCCTGTCTACACCTTTAAATGTTTTGAACAATCAGTTTGTTTTACACTTGATAAAGGGCGTGCAGCCTGAAACATGTTGTGAAGAATAAACCACTTAGCAGTTAATCTGCATCGTGTGCTCTCTCTCGGTCTTACTGAGTTTTTTGGTTGATTTGCTGCACCTGGAGCGGAGGTGTCTGACTGAGATAGAGAGTTGGAGTTACCCCATTACCCAGTCAATCTCAATTTTCTTTTGTATGTTTGTACGCTGGTCTTCTGGATTTGCTTTCACCTTTGATTACATCACTGCAAAGCACTGCCTACAGCAGTAAATGGAAAATGTGAATCTGAAAAATGTAAATAGAAAATGTGAACTGAATGAAGTATGTCCTTTTAAACTGCCCTTCCCCCAAGTACAAGTATATATGTATATATATGAAAGTGTACAAATGGTTGTTAAGGAGTGCCATAAAAAGCATTTTTATACAAATAATGAAAATGAGTACATGGGAATAAAAGCAGAATGACAAATGTAATTATTTGAAGGTCATGCTTTGGAAGCAATGCCAGCAGTAAAGAACAAAATGTCCTGTTAAAATGATAGAGAGTTCAGCTGTCTTGTTTCATCACTTATTGGAATGAAAACATGCTGTACAAAACATGATAGCGGCCACATTTATAAAATATCTAAATGTTTTCCTAAATTATTTACACAATAGATAGATAGATAGATAGATAGATAAATAGATAGATAGATGATAGGGACCTGTCATCCAGAATGCACAGGACCTGGAGTTTTCCAGGTAAGGGCTCTTACTTTAATTAAACCCAACAGGATTGTTTTACAGAGAAAAAGGAAACCATTTCTAAAAAAAGAAAAACATATTTGATTAAAATGAAGTCTATGGCCATAGTTCACCTTCTGCTTATGTACTCTGGATAATGGATTTCCAGATAACTGATCCTGCACTCAAGCTTTCACTATTTACATTGCAAAAAGATGTATTAAAGGAAAACTATACCCCCAAACAATATAGGTCTCTATAAAAATATACAGCATAAAATTACTTATATGTAAAACCTTGCTTTATGTAAACAGACCATTTTCATAACATACTTTTTTAGCAGTATGTGCCAATGAGTAATACTAAATAGAAGATTGCCATTTTAAAAAATAAGGGCTGCCCCTGGAATCCTAGGATTCACGATGCACACAAGCAAACCAAAGAAACCATACCTGTAAGGTACATGAGTTCTTTGCTCCCACACTTCTTCCTGTTACAGAGCTGCAGTATTTCTGGCCAGGTGATCTCTGAGGCAGCACAGAGTAAATCATAAAAGGGGGGCTCAAGGGAAAAAATGTAAAAGGTCATAATTGTCGTTTTGATCCAATGAGCAACTTTTAAGGAACTGTTCAGTGTAAAAATAAAAACTGGATAAATAGATAGGCTGTGCAAAATAAATAAAGTTTCTAATATAGTTAGTTAGCCAAAACTGTAATGTATAAAGGCTGGAGTGACTGGATGTCTAACATAGTAGTCAGAACACTACTTTCTGCTTTTCAGCTGTCTAGCTCTGAGTTAGTCAGCGACTTGAAGGGAGGCCACATGGGACATACCTGTTCAGTGAATTTCCAATTGAACCATAGCATTCAGCTCAGATTCAAAAGCAACAGGTATGACCCATGTGACCCCACTCAAGTCACTGATTGGTTACTGCTGGTAACCAGGGTAACCAGTCAGTGGAAGCCAAGAGAGCTGAAAAGCAGGAAGTAGTGTTCTGGCTGTTATGTTAGACATCCAGTCACTCCAGCCTTTATACATTACATTTTTGGCTAACTAACCATATAAGATACATTTTTTATTTTGCACAGCCAATCTATTTACCCAGTTTTCGTTTTTATACTGAACAATTCCGTTAAGGGAAGATGGGTTGACTTTTTTTAAACCATACCAGCTGTGTAATGCTGATTGATTGGAAGTGGATTTTGATATTGTTTAACTGTGATATTGTAAATTAAATATTTTCTCTCTGCTACTTATCAGTATTATATAATTGCCTTTTCTTTACAGATGGGGTTGTGATATTTCATTTCTTAAGTAGGCCAACGTGCACATACATTGCCTACGGGAAAAACTACTCTTAAATATCAGGTCCCAATTTTCTATGCTGAACATCGCAGAGACCCAAGGGCTGCCCTGAAGCCAACAGTATAGTGGTATACACTACTATTCCTTTAGTTTTTGGGTTACATAAATATCCAGATCAAGGGCACAAAAGACAAGCCATTTTTTGAACATTTATGAAGCTACATTAAAATATCAAAATCATTGTCATCATGTGGAAAACAGTAAGGGGCAGATTTATTAAGGGTTGAATAATAAATTTGAATGTAAAATTTATCACACCTTGACCATGGAAACAGTTCTAATTAGAATATTTGTCACTTAAAACCTTTACGGGTTCATTTACAAGTCAGTGGCAGAGGTCAGTTGAGCCATTTGAATATGTTAAAGGAAAACTATAACCCCCCCAACAATGTAGGTCTCTATAAAAAGATATTGCATCAAACAGCTCATATGTAAAACCTTGCTTCATGTAAATAAACCATTTTCATAATAATGTACTTTTCTAGTAGTATGTGCCATTGGGTAATCATAAATAGAAAATAGCCATTTTAAAAAATAAGGACTGCCACCTGGGATCCTACCATTCACTGTGCACACAAACAAAGCATGCATGTTAGGTCACATGAGCCAATTTACAGACAGAGTTCTGTCTTTTGCTGCCACACTTCTTCCTGTGACAGTTAGGGGCAGATTTATCAGGGGTCGAATTTCGAGGGTTAAAAAACCCTCAAATTCGACCCTCGAAGTAAAATCCTTTGACTTTAGCGCAAAAGCTTTGATAAAACGATCGAATAAAAGTCGTTTGAATCGAACGATTCAAACGATTTTAAGCGATCGATCGAATTATTTTTATTCTATCAAAAAAAACTTAGAAAAGTGCTCTGGAAGGTCCCCATAGGCTAACATTGCACTTCGGTAGGTTTAAAGTGGCGAAGTATGAAGTTCGATTATCAAATGGTCGAATAGTCGAACGTTTTTTTACTTCGAATCATTCGAATCATTCGATTTGATCGAATTCGATCGAATTTGACCAATTCAATGGTCGAAGTACCCAAAAAAATACTTTGAAATTCGATTATTGCATTGCATTCGAATTATTCACTCAAGCTTAGTAAATGTACCCCTTAGAGTTGTAGTATTTCTGGTCATGTGATCTCTGACCAGTTTGGTGAGATTCTTTAATATGCCACTTAATATGATATAAACTATCTGTTTATATTCATTTTGGGGGGTATAGTTTTCCTTTAATTGCCTTCTTTACATTTGAGCTTTTTTCAGCGGAAAAACTCGATTTGAATTTGTTTCAACTTTGGTTTGAATTTTCTGGTCTGGACCATTCAATCAAATATTAGATTAAATTTTTTCTTAAATAACCGTCCATTCGAGTTGTGAATATATTCGAATTTATTAGAGTAAAAAAAAGTCAAAGCTTCCTTCGCCATCTATCACTGCTTCCTATAAAAAAACAGTAAGAAACTATGGGGTAAATTTATCAAAGAGTGAAGTTCCGCCACTAGAGTGAAATTCCGCAGCTCTCCATTCATTTCTATGGGATTTTGAAAGGCGTATTTATCAATGGGTGAAAGTGAAATTTCACCCTTTGATAAATACGCCTTTAAAAACCCCATAGAAATGAATGGGAAGTGGAAGAATTTCACTCTAGTGGCGGAACTTCACTATTAACTTCACTCTTTGATAAATATACCCCTATGTGCTTGATGCACATGTAGCAGTAATAGGTGGACCTCTTCTTAAAAATGCTCTAGTAGCATCAATCAAGCTTTATTACAGAGCTGATCAAAGTGGAATATGCCTAATAAAATGTATGCTTTTTTAACAGTGGATGTTTCCAGCCTATTATTGGTATTTAATTTACCTATATGACTCTTGGCCCCATACCAGGCTATGAATTTGAGCTGTATCCATAGCTCAACTGAAGGTAACACCAGAAAATGCAACAAGAGGTTGTTTAGATTATCTGCAGTATAGAACGGAGAAGGATTATGTTACACATGCTTTGTGATTACCATGGCCATACTTAAGGCAGTCAAGGGGCCATGGTCAAAACACCTACAGCTGCTTCCTCTTATAATAAAGTAGGAGACGGTTCAAGGAGAACTGAAACACGTAGATGTGGAGGAGTTTGTAAAACTTCAATAAAATTCACTTTGTACTATATATATTTCCAGTGTTACCTGGTGCACTCAAAACCAATGAAACAGCAGCCTGGGTGCTGGTAAAAATTGTCATACATACATAACAAAAAAGCGCACTCTAAGGATTTTATAATACAATTCTATGTATATGTATTACAATATTTTAAGTCACCAAAGAGTATCATGACCATATAAAAGCATGAAGAAGATGGTTGAGTGCTTTTATATGGGTAATGGAAAGCTATGGTTGCTTTGAATATCCTCATATTTTACAGCACTGAGGTGCAGATTTATTAAATAGAATAGGAAAAGGAAATTAGAATTTGTTTTTGGTCAAAACACACAAATTCGAATTGGGAATAATGCAAACTCAATTCAAATTTGAATTTTGAGATTTATCAAACCTTTACCCTGGGAATAATTCAAATTCGACTATTCACCACCTAAACCCTTCCGAAAAAAACTCAAATCGAGTTTAGTCTAATTCGAATCAAATTCAATTTGAGTTTTCGAGTCTGTAAAATTTGTTTGTGTTTTAGACATTGGATTTTTTTCTTAAATAACCTCCCTATCGAATTTCGAGGATATTCAAATTTATTAGAGTAAAAAAAAAATTACCTGAATTCAAAATTCGACCTTTGATAAGTGGGCCTCTGAGTATCGCTTATAACTGACAACATTAGTAAGCACTACTTATAATGATATAATTTTATAAACATTTACGGCTCTTGTGCATTATACAGTATATCACTATGTAGAGACAATATGTTGTTTAGGAAGGATCAAGCTTATGTTTTTTATAATATCCTGTGGGAGATATAAATGCTTTGCCATACACATAAGTACTTTTTTTATATAAATGTGGTAACTTTGGGCTTTTTCAGAGGGATTTCTTAGTATGAAATCTGAACTTTGCTATTGGCCTTTTTCTAGTAGATGCATTTGATTTGTTTTTTAAAGTGTTTTTTTTAAGCTATTTGTATGTTGAGTTGCATTTTTTCCCAGCCATTAACTAGCTCATTAACTGTCAACCCCACAGTCTTAATTCACTCTCATTGTGACAATTAATGGATGGATGTAATGCAGTGCTTCGAGACAAATACTTTAATCACTTTTAAGACAGAATTTAATTTCAAACTAATCATGCAGTATGTAACCGAAAGTGTGTAGAAACACTGATTTCACATTAATGTGAAACTTTTCAACTAAAATAAAAACTGTGAGCTTAAGGTCACCAAAATCTCCCTGCAGATTATTTTTTGACTGTGACAGATAAGAGTGGTCATTTACGACAACTGCAAATGCACTGAGCAAAGTGCAATTTTTGAGTGCACTCGCCATGTTTTTTTCCTCATAATGCAGAATTTTACCCCAGAATTCCAGCGTTGTTATGGTCATAAGATTGCAATGGGTCTGATGCAAATCTGGCTGATACATAAATAATAACACACTTGCACTTATACTCTACACTGTGTGGTTAAATAGCTGACTTTGTACAGGGAGTACAGAAAAGCAAGTGTGCTGCACCTACTGAAGAACAGTGCTGAGGGAACCCTTGAGCTACCGCCTGGTTTAGAGGTAGCAGTGGCTCCAGGTAATTGGAATAACGAACATAATTGACCCCTAATATGAGCTACCTGACAGTTGTCAGTTAGCTGAGCAAAGACCACAAACTGTGCTCAAATGAAGTCCAATCCACCTGAAACACTACTTTCAAATCCATACTGGTAGGAACCAACTAATGTGTAGATGCCCTGCTTGTTCCAGTCTGTGGCTACAAAGATGCCTTTGTGTTGGGTAGTGTGAGCATGTTGCCATATTTAAAGGGACACCAATGGTGCTGTTTAGTAAATTAATTCGTCTTGAAGAAGAAAAGAATCCGTATAGCGGAGAATTACTTAAACAGGGGGTCTCACTACTGGGAATATATTAGGTAAAACACTCTTTATTTATTCCAAATTTAAAATACACATACAGATTAAAAAACTGGACATAGCAGCAATATGTTAGGTGTAGCATCAATCCATTTGTTTCACTAAAGGTAAAATAACACATTTAATTGAGTACCGGGGTACTGTTAGGGATTCAAAAAAGATTCCTATACAAATAATGCTAGTAGGTGATAAGTATTGTTCAATCAGAAATGTATGCCCAATGCTCCAGTTGCCTTCCGTCAGCAAAAATAAATCATTTCACAAAATTGAGAGTCCACAATGAAGGCAACCACCTGACACTGCACAATCCTTTAGTCATCACCTTAACATTGCTGCGAGTCTACCCTGATGCGCATTTCCTTTGAAAAAGCTATGGGCGAAATGCGCATCGGGGGTAGACTCGCAGCAATATTGGTTCAGGGCTATACAGGCCCTGATTTGTTTGATTGGATTAAGTGGATAAACCATTATCCATTTGGACAGTGAACTTCTATTCATGGCATTAATAATCAAGCATCAGCCAAATGGATATGCAATAGCAATATTCCTCAAAGAATTCTGTGATCCGATGTAGAATTCTTCTGTCATAGAACATGCTCAAATGCAAGATATCACATTTTTTTGAAGGGTATGTTGGGATAATTATGTACCATTAAAGGTGATTTAATGGTACATAATTACAATATAGTGGTAATATACCGTAGTAATAATGAGTACTGGATGTTTGTGAAATGATTCCTACAATTTAGGATTAATCACTTTAGGAGGTAATATTACCTTGTTATTTGTATACTGATATTGTTAGTGTGTCTGTGCAGAGAAACTTAAACTACTACAAATGTATAATGTTTTTAAAGGCAGGCATTTTTTATTTTTATTACAAGTCATTTTTTTAGGAAACAAAGGGCCTCCCACCTGGGATAATTTCAAATAACAATTCCTGATACACAGCTTGTGTCCTTATTTTCTGCTTTATGCCTCAGATAGACAGAGTCAGCATTAATAACAAGATTGCTGTGTTCAGATGCATTTTGCATTTTCATCTTGTCATTCTTTGAAAGCTATCCTTATGAGTTTCAGTGCGTAAGAAGCAAGCATTGGAGTTGCACCACTATTATTTTCTTTGATGTTGCAGACAGGGCGATGCTGAGAGCAGGCATAGCATCTATTTTGCTTCTGTTTGTTTCAGTACTCTATATGCTGTTTGAGATTATAGCATGAGCAGAAAATGTGGGTTGCAGCCAGTAGGTTCCACTGGTGGAGATGGTTGTCGAATGAAGCCCAGTAGGATACAGTAGGCTAATAATCAATTATCTGTCCTTTGATCTCAAAGTACACAGTTCCTGGTGCCAAACAGGAGGCAGTGTGCTTCAGCAGATCAGCAGTAAATACCATGTGTGAAACTTGGACTTCCTACACATGGCATTAGGCTGTTTGTTATTTGGTCTTGATTTGTGACAGATGTAACCAGAAAGCTTTTGCATGATTACAGAAATAGCCCACAATTCAATTTAAAAAAAGATAAAAACATAGGTTACAAGAAGAGGAAAGGCTTTGCATGCTGATGTCTTTTCAGTTTCACTTGAGCACTCAATGATGTCAAGTCCTACTTATTCAGGAATTATTTTAGCAATAAAAATATGCAAAGAAAAAAGGCATAGAACTTTGCAGATTCCTGAATGACACAATAGCAATTTCAGCATTGATCTATTATTTTATACAGTACTTACTCCTACTGGGGCGAATGGGAATTGCTGAACTGACTAAGACTCTCACTGTGTTGGCTTATTGAGACTTAAATGAGACACTTAATCATCCTCTGACATGGGGGAATAGTCATGTGAATGAAGCTCTGATGAACACGTTGCATGTGTGCACTTCTAACAATAAAAGGGTAAAAAAAAATTATTAAACGACCAGTCATAAGTAAAGACATATACACACACATACATTTTTTAAAAAAATACTTGAAACCTGTGAGTGTGGTTTCTATTCGATGGACTGTTACTTTGATTTTTGATACTGCACCCAGGCAAGTTATTTCTATTTTTCAAGAGTGACGGCTTTAGGATGGATTGTATATATATACACATGAAAGAAAGATGCTGTTCATCCCATGATTCAACTGAAACAGTTGGGTGCACATAGGTGTGGCTTGTATTATAAGAGAAAACTGGAGCCTTATCTTACATTTATTGAAGAGAAAATGTCTGCATTTAGTAAAAAGAGACATATTGACATGTCCTGTCAAGAAAGTACCATTGCATCAGTCCTAACTGAGTGAATAAAAAGAGTATTTTCCTTGGGGGCAGTGATGAAGGGCCATACCTGCATTTCTATTTATTTGGCATGACCTCTTTCAAAGAATATCTTATATATATAGATAGATACACACCTCTCTCTCTCTTTATTTCATATTGATCAGCACTGTATAAAATAATTTGGGTGATTACAAAATAGTATGAAAAATTTGGTTGATGGAACAAGAATAAATCACAAATAGAGGTCCTTGATATTGAGTTTTGGCAATTTAAAGCATAAGGCACAAATGATAGACGAGGAAAGGGTCCGCAGCAGTACAGTACCCAAGCAGGCAGCTCTAGTGAAGTGGAGGAGGAAGCCAAATAGGGTACAGTGTGTGGACTGAGAGATAAGATAGTAACCAAGAAAAAAACATGTAGATAAAGTTAGTGCAGTACATACCTTTTATCCAAACCCTGTAAAATAAAAATCAATTTGAAGTCTACAGAAGATGGAAAATAAGTCTGTAGTTTAATAAATATGAGGTGTCAGGGGAGGGTGTTTTATTAAGAGTTGCTATAGCACATATGCAATTCCACGACACCCTCTAGTAGAAAAATACCTGAAGGCAACCCTCAGTCATACCATAATGCTTAGATATGAATGAGTGTGCAGTCTGCAGTGAGTGAACTATACGCATGTGTTAATCCATCATTTGCTAGTAACACTTCCCTGGAAAATCATTAGCAAAAAATATCATTCTTCTGCCATAGAAGCTTAGACTTAGACTGATTTGCAATTCTATAAGGCCCTAAACTGACCACAGCCCATAGCATGTGCTGCAATCAGAATAAAATAAGAGGACCTACTGTGGTCATTTTCTATGACAGAAAATTTGTGCCAGATTCAATCAGATGATTCAATTTCAGATTGCCCTATAGAGCCAGATGCAATTCAGTGAGAAAAATCCATCTGACCGATTTGGGAAAAGGGTTATTTCTCCCGAATCTTGCCCTTAAAAGAACAGTTCATCATAAAAATAGAACAGAACACGACTTCCTGATTTTCAGCTCTCTAACTTGAAAGGGGGGACACATGGTACATAACTGTTCAGTGAGTTTGCAATTGGTCCTTAGTATGCAGGTCAAAAGGAAACAGTTATGACCAATGTGGCCCCCCTTCAAGTCTCTGATTGACTGCCAGGTCAGTGGAAAGCAAGGGAGCTGCAAAGCACGAAGTAGTGTTCTGACTATTATGTTAGACATCCAGTCACTCCTGCCTTTATACATTCCAACTTGGACTAACTATTTTAGAAACATTTTTTATTTAGAACTGCCTATTTATTTACCCAGATTTTATTTTTACACTGAACAGTTCCTTAAAAAATGCACTTAATAAACCAGATAAAGAAGCCCAAAACACAACATGTAGAATTTAAACTTAAAACCCTACTCTTTGAGTTTGACACCAGCCTATTCCTTTGACATTTCCTAAGACATACTTTTGATCCTTCATGTATACATACCTGTATTTGTATAGAGATATTTTTAATATAACCTCACTGGGCTAAATTCTGGTTGTCTGCTATTATGAAAGCTTGCATTGATGCAAAATGTTAAGCCATATGTTCTTTACAGCTGAGTACAACCTGGAACACATTCTTTGGATTGTAACAGCATAAAATATGGCAAAATATAAGTCATGCAGTTTTCTAAGACCAATGTGTCATATCCTCATTTTAGGTGTTTTGAAAGATTAATTTGATATCACACATCACACCATATGTTATTTGCATCAAGACTGAAACAAAAAAAACAAAAGCAAACAGAAAAAAATGATATTTTCCACTATTGCAAATTAGTTACAGAACAAAAAAGTACAGCAATTTTTGTTGCAATGTGCCGTTTTGGGCACAAGTCACCATGTTTTTTTTTTTAACTTTTAATGCAAAATATTTTCCTATAATTCCAGCCTAATTGCACCATTGATGTGGTGATGCACCTCACACAATTGTGGCTGATGTGTTAAAAGCTGTTCAGGTTCATGACCACCTTGAAATGAATTCAATGCATTTGCAATGAAAATCTTTGGTGTCAAGCTGTCTTTCTTAACACTTCCCAGTGCCAAGCTAACATCTGCAGAGATTCTTTAGGCACACATTAGTACACACTGCATCAAGGTGGCATTCACTTCAGGGTTCCCCTCTGTCAATGCAATGTGCTAGATTTCTTCCAAACAGATAGGTGAGAAGTCTTAAGGCAAAACTGTGGCCAACATTGGGCTGAAGGATCTAAGGCCCACCAGGGCTTCTGACACAGGGAGGGGACACCAGTGTGGATGACGTCATCATCTTGTCAAACCAACCAGGTGAGCTGTAGGCACCAACCCGTTATAAGGTTGTAACCTATAATAAAAAACCGCATCTGTCCGTGTGTACATAAAGATAGCATAGCGTGAATTAAATAAAGTGAAATAAAAAATAGTTAAAAACAAGAGGGGGACCCTCAAAAATGTGATAAACCTGCAGTGAATCTGACACATGAGCCATATTGTTATTATCGCCACCAATATCAGGTACGGATCCAGACGTATAGACTGACACAGCCCCTGTAGAAACGAACCGTTTTTATGCCATAGCCATTAAACAACATTGAACCAAGCGCTATTACTCAGTATAATCAGTAACTTCATAGGTGCTGATTCCGCCCACGCTGTAGGTCCAAGTACTAAACACTGCCGTCAAGCACTACCTTCTTGCTTTGAAGTATACCGCCGGGGTGTCTCTTAAGCTGTAAGGTACGACACTTATGCTGGTGCACGTGTACTCAGACTACCAGCCAAATAAACGGCTGGCAAGACCAAATAAAACACAAATGGCATTCATATTAGACAAAGAGAACCTTACCGGAACTTTGGTGTTTAGTGCTGACATAAAGGGGCCGATTCACTAAATTCGAGTGAAGGATTCGAAGTAAAAAAAACTGGGGACCTTCCCCATAGGCTAACATTGACTTCGGTAGCTTTTAGATGCCGAACTAGGGGGTCGAAGTTTTTTTTAAAGAGACAGTACTTTGACTATCGAATGGTCGAATAGTCAAACGATTTTTACTACGAATCCTTCGATTCAAAGTTGTAGTCGTAATCGAAGGTCGAAGTAGCCCATTCGATGGTCGAAGAAGCCCAAAAAAACCTTCGAAATTCGAAGTTTTTTTACTTTGAATCCTTCACTCGAAGTTAGTGAATCGGCCCCTAAGTGTTGAAAAAGCACCTCGGTAACCGTATCCAGTCATACTGCAGGGATGGCTTAAAAGCATATCTTTTGTTCAATTACAGGAGCTGTCAGACGTCTTCCGAGTCCCTGTGTGGGGCCGTCCTAAGTCCATGGCTCAGCTATATATATATACAGTATATATATATATATATATATATATATATATATATATATATATATATATATATATATATATATATATATATATTAAATCCAACAGATATGATGCACCAATCAAATAAATTAGATTAGATTTCAATGTGTATCGGGTACTGATCCATATAGCGGTGAGTAATTCCACTTTTAATAAATATATAATATCCAACCAGATCGCAACACCTTGATAAAACGTAGCATTTATTGTTGCTATTAAAACATTCCAATGTGCACTTCCATTTTCAGTATAATGTCAACTTATCTGTACAGAGTCCAGCATTATTTAGTCCAGCGATATCGCCACATATTCCAGCACCCACGCGACGTTTCGGGAAATCTCCGTTCCCTTTCTCAAGCGTATACGGCGTGCAGTGGCGTCTAGGACTCCATTATTGCGTCCGATGCTTCACTATGCAAGTCGGAGGTAGGCGTATCCGGTCACTTCATATTGGAGACGGATCTGCACGTCAGCGGACACACCTCCACCCCTTGGTTGCTATATAGATTCCTTAGCTACAAAATATTTGGAAAACATTTGTGAATATGCATTTCAAGTTACATGGAGCTTGTCAGAATTTAAATTAAAAATGGAAGGCATTATTGATAAATACAAAAATGAAGTGATTACACGTAAGAGACAAAAATTCGATAGAGACACCATAGACTATGAAAGGGGACATGTATACAATTGGGCACAATTGAACCGTGGGCGAGACGCAAACAGATATGATTCTCAACAACTGCGTGAAAGGTTCGGGAGGAGTACAGACCGTTCAAGAGAAAGAAGCACTAATTTTTTATCAACAGGTGGCGAAGGACCAGAAGGGGTGGCAGGAGGAGAAAACAAGGGAGTGAAACCCCAGAGAGAACGGAAGATACAACCCAGGAGGGAAGCACGCAACAAGTAGTATACAATTTATCGTCTGTGGAATTGACGTCAGCACAAACAACAGTTTTATCACATGGACTGAACTATTGTCCCACATCTAAACTTGACTCTTTTCAGTTACAGGTTGATTTATATAGATTTTTCCGTTTATTGAGACTTAAAACACATTTTTCACAAAGAATTATACCTAATGTTGCTGACGAAGGCATGGACTTAGTTCATGGCTTCGATACTGGTAAATTGGGATTGAGAAATAAGAGTAAATTTGTTCCTCCTACCTCCTATCCTGTAGTTGAAACGTATATACAAAAAGTCAAAACAGATATTGAAACGTTTATGAAGACACCCAAACATTTGGGGGGTTACAATATGAATAAATCAGAAATTGATACCTTACTACAACTATCTTCCATGTCACATATAACAATTAAGCCATCCGATAAGGGTGGGGCAATTGTTGTCTTGGACACGGATAAATATATATCAGAGATTAATAGACAACTGTCTGACTCTTCGGTATACGTTCAACTGCAAGGTGATCCTACTAACTCCTTTAAAAAGGAAATGGATAAACTTCTACACAGTGCTTATGTATCAGGGGTCAACAATTGCAGCAGCACTCCGATATGTGAAAAAAACTTTTTTTATTCGTTTTTTTCACATATCGGAGTGCTGCTGCAATTGTTTATCCATGTGTAGAGAACCTGTGCAGAGAGGAGTTCAGCGTGCACCCGAGACTGCAAACAGTGAGTTGTGTGAGTGTGGCACTTTACCTCTGACTTTGTATGTATCAGGGGTCATTACTGAGAATTCTAAAACATATATGACTATAGAGTACCCAATAATTCCTCTAATATATGTTTTACCCAAGATACATAAGGATCCTATTAACCCGCCAGGTAGACCAATTGTGGCGGGTATAGGCTCCTTAACTAGCAATGTGGCAGAAACATTGGACAAGATTCTGGGTCCCCTTGTACAAAACACAAAGTCGTTTGTGAAGGATACCAACGACTTTCTAAAAAAATTATCAGGAATACCAAAGTTGGAGGGAGTTACATGGCTGGCCACATTTGATGTGGCCAGCCTATATACATCTATTCCCTATGTGGATGGGTTAAGAGCAGCTCAGATTATCTTAAAACGTTCAGGTCTATATGGTGACGGTGAGATAGAATTCTTTATGGAGATGTTAGGCTTCATACTACATAGAAACTATTTTCAATTTCAGAACAAATATTACTTGCAAACGCGGGGGACGGCGATGGGATCCAGAGTCGCCCCGTCATATGCCAACTCATTTATGAGCTGGTTTGAGGAGGAGCACGTCTATAAGAATGTACTCTTCATGAGGCACTGCATAGCCTGGTGGAGGTACATCGATGACGTGTTCCTTCTATGGCGGGGTGACCTGGACTCCTTGGCCGTCTTCCGCGAAGCAATTAATGGAGCTCACAATGATATCAAATTTACGATGACAGCCGATCTCCAGTCAGTGACCTTTCTGGATGTGTTGGTTATACACACACAGACGGGTTTTGACACTCAAATCTATACTAAACCGACAGATCGCAATCAGTTACTAGCTTATGATAGCTTCCACCCCCCATCGGTGAGAAAATCTATTCCGACTAGCCAATTCACTAGAGTCAGTAGGATAACAAATAATCCAATAGTATTGGAACAAGATTTGGAAAATATGAGTAAAAAACTTAGAGATAGGGGATATCCAGATATGTTGATACAAAAGAATAAAAAGCAAGCAAAAGATGGATGTTTAAATAAACGCCCTAGGCATTCAGATAATAGGGGTAACAGGAACAGATTGGTTTATGTGTCTCAATACAGTGCAGCAAGTCCAAAATTCAAAAATATATTGGATAAACATTGGCATTTACTTAGGGAAGCATATCCCACCATTCCAGAATTTCAACAAAATCCATGATGTCATATCGACGAGGAACTACTATTGGCAATAGGTTAGTTAATGCAGATATTCGTAAGCCTCCGAATAGAATGATGTTTTGGGGCCCCAAAAAAGAAAGTATGTATAGATGTAAAGGTTGTGCACAATGTCGATTTGTCCTCACAGGTTCAGAATTTGAGCACCCAGACACAAATAAAAAATTTAAAATTAAGGGATACAATACATGTGACACCAACTATGTGGTGTACATGTTAGTTTGTCCATGCAATTTGATCTATGTTGGGGAAACCACACAAAAAGTGAGAGATAGGTTTTCCCAACATAGATCAACCATAAATACAGGGAATCGATCACTGCCTGTATCAAGACATTGTTTGGATCATGGTCATTCATCTGATGATCTAAGATATAGGGTCATCCAACATATTCCACCACCTAAAAGAGGGGGAGATCGAACCCTTATACTAAAAAGAGCAGAAGTGAAGTGGATTGATAGGTTGGGCACCTTGATCCCACAGGGACTAAATCGTGATTTTGACTTACATTTATTTCTGTGAAAGATCCGTGGTTAATTGTAATATTTAAATGCTGGTTTTGTATATTTGTCTGAATAGGATGTGACAAGCTCCATGTAACTTGAAATGCATATTCACAAATGTTTTCCAAGTATTTTGTAGCTAAGGAATCTATATAGCAACCAAGGGGTGGAGGTGTGTCCGCTGACGTGCAGATCCGTCTCCAATATGAAGACGCGTCATCACAGTGACCGGATACGCCTACCTCCGACTTGCATAGTGAAGCATCGGACGCAATAATGGAGTCCTAGATGCCACTGCACGCCGTATACGCTTGAGAAAGGGAATGGAGATTTCCAGAAACGTCGCGTGGGTGCTGGAATATGTGGCGATATCGCTGGACTAAATAATGCTGGACTCTGTACAGATAAGTTGACATTATACTGAAAATGGAAGTGCACATTGGAATGTTTTAATAGCAACAATAAATGCTACGTTTTATCAAGGTGTTGCGATCTGGTTGGATATTATATATATATATATATATATATATATATATATATATATACATGTATTTATTCCAAGGATGGAAAAAGTCTGAATCTGAAAATCCAGCATCTAAGACCAACTGAGGTCATATGCAAGTCAATGGGCGAGGTCCCTATCTTATTTGGAAGTTTCTGTGATCTGTGCTGGAGTTAGCCTGAAAATCTGACTAATTTGCACTTTTCAGGCAAAAATTAAAAAAAATCATGCGATAGGGGAAAAAACAAAAACAAATCGTATGATTTTTTTGTGTTTGTCACTGATCCAATTAAATAGTGATTTTTTAATAACAAATAAGGTCCAATCGTTTTAGTTTGATCAGGCTCAGATAAGATTCTCAGATAAATTCAGACTTTGATAAATAATGCCCGAAATGTTTTTTTTTATTAGTAATACACAACCATTCCTTACAAATTACAATTACAAATTATAATTATTTTAATTTCACAGTAAAACTTGTAACAATAAATAAGTAAGAATAGTTTGATCATTTATTATGTAATTTCCAATTAAATATACTCTGGCAAAAAAGTAAACAGTTAAACAAGCAACTCAGCATGTTATTGTTTTCTACCTTTTATTCCCGCTTTGTAATCAGATGATCTCTGTATAACATAATCTCCCACAGGTTTTCTGCAATATGTTTCAAGTCATTAAAATAATATGTGCATAGGCAGCAAAGCATGGACTGTAAAGCTAATGAAGAATAATCTCATATTGTGCTAAAATAACATATATATATATATATATATCCTGGAAAAAGGCGAGCACTCACAGGTCTTAAGATGCAAAAAATCGGTGAAATTTATTGAAAATAAATAACTGACGTTTTGACTAATCGTATAGCCTTTCTCAAATACCTGGTTTTCCATGCAGCATATTAAATGATAGGAGGAAGTGGTCACCACCTATCCAAGCCAATTGGGAACACATCCTGCAAAGGTATGCAGGTTACAGAAAACAGAGATATACTTTATAAACCAGCAGGGGTTTTCAAGCCAGTATGGGTCCCTGCATTAATTACAGGGATTTTGCAATGACTGAGGGCAGCAGTGATAGCTGGTTGGGTGACCCTTCAAGTTATTTTTATGGTACCATCTTGCTCAGAACAACAAGCATTATTATTATCATTTCATACCCAGTGATTAGAACAGATAATCATTACACTTCACGAAAAAAGTTAGAACAGCAATGTTCAAAATGATTTTATATATTGAAATAATTAGGCCAAATAGTTACATGTTGGCAGTGTTTGATTCTAAAAGCATAGCCTGGATTCATTAAAGGGTCAGGAATACATTAAGGATACTCAGTATATTTCACGGAGAAAATGGTTTTGTTATTTAACAGCTAGTAAGCACCTTTCATTAATGGGAATGAGCTGGCAAAGAAATATCTTGAATTAAGCTTTGCTATTTTATTATGCAGAAAAGCAAGCAATCGTGCAAATGGATTTATTTATAATGGATGGAATAGATAATTGATCAGATATTGCTCTGAAGATTACCCCAAGGAATAGCTATATATAACTATAGCTATATAGAACTCTCACCCTGACAGATATGTAAAATGTATGCAAACAGATGCTAAAAAGATTCTTAGCAGTAATAAAAACATATTTTCAAGTACAATGCCTAGAGCTGTTGTGCTTGTGCTAATAATAATAATAATGTTAAAAAGGCTTGGAGACCCATAATAAATTAAGATCTACTTGTGAGACTCTTAAAAGCAGCTATTTGCATTTAGCTGTCACATACTTTAGATGTGAAATTACCTTAAATTTACATTTTAGTATTACCAGGGCGCTGCGCCAATGAGGCCAATTGATAAATTCGCCTCAGGCGGCAGTGCCTCACTTGGAACCAAGGGAAGCAAAAATTACACTCCTATTACTTTAACTGGATATTTGGCTCCTCTAGCGCATAGAGCGAAATTATGCTCTATCGTCCTGACACTCTCCGCTGCCCTGCAAGCTGTCTCAGGTGGCGGAGGGGCCAGGATCACCCCTGAGTATTACAAATTCAGATGCATCACAAAGAACCTTGCATGTCAGTGAAGCCAAAGCACAAGAACAATCTAGTGGTCGAAGAGAAAAAATGAATTAAATAGCAACATTCAATATACAGGTATAGGATCCCTTATCCGGAAACCCGATATCCAGAAAGCTCCGAATTATGGAATGGCTGTCTCCCATAGACTCCATTATATCCAAATAATCCAAATTTTTAAAAATTATTTCCTTTTTCTCTGTAATAATAAAACAGTAGCTTGTACTTGATCCCGACTAAGATATGATTAATCCTTATTGGAAGCAAAACCAGCCTATTGGGTTTATTTCATGTTTACATGAATTTCTAGTAGACTTAAGACAGAAAGACCCAAATTACGGAAAGATCTGTTATCCGGAAAACCCGAGGTCCCGAGCATTCTGGATAACAGGTCCCATACCTGTACAACAAAAATAACCAATTCTACACATTAAAAAATTAACAACAAATAATGCAATTTAAGAACTGTCTTAACATTAAAGTTGTGCAAATATTTACAAAATGAGGACACAACTGTAGTCTGGAAATTGTGGACTATTAAGTCTAACTTCAGGAATGTTAGATGCTTTTTGAATTAAAAGTACTACGGTATTTAGGACTGCACTGCAGTATAAACAATACATTGATCACAGAAAATCTGATTTTAGTAAGGATAAGTCTTGATAGGCAAATTAAATTAGCTTGTTTCAGGGGCGGTAATTAGTAAAGTGCATCAGAGAAAAGTTGCAGGTAAAGCTGTATCGTGTTAGCCAGTAAAAATGTTACAGGGAAACTTTTAAAATAAAAAATAAAAGTGGTATAAAGGTGATACCTTTATTGGCTAATTAATATAAGCATAGCAAGCTTTCAGAACATTACCAGGTAATCAGCTAGAAAAGGAACTAAAATGTTCTGAAAGCTTGCTATGCTTATATTAATTAGCCAATAATTGTATCACCTTTATACCACTTTTATTTTTTATTTCAAAAGGGTTGCCCTGTAACAGAAAAAAGTTGTTGACATGGGGAGGCCTGTTTGTGGTTTTAGAGGTTTTTTGAAACCATGATTGAATTCTATTTGTCTAACACCACAAATGTCATGAAAATTATTAAAATATCCATTTGTGTGGAATTCATCAGAACATCTGTATTCATAGTACGAACAATGTAATTTATGCACTTTAGTAACCACGGTGCTGTTTCTTGCCTCTAAAATAACAATCTAATTATGAGGAAGCTTGGTAACAGTTACATTAAAAATGCACAATTTAAAATGATAGAAATTTTGTTGCATACAGAATATTTCACACAGAATTTTACGTTTCAGATTCTCTCATTGGGGCAAATTTACTTACCTTCGAAGTTGCGCCAGCGTTGGCTTCACCGCACTTCGCCAGACGAAGTTTCGACAGGGCGCCGCTAATTCACTAAAATGTGAAGTTGCGCTCAGGGAGGCGAAAGGTAGCGATGTTGCGCTAGCGTTAATTCATCTAGCAAAGCGAGGTTACGTTAGCGATGCCTAATTTGCATATGGTGCCAAGTTAAAGTACAATGGACGTATATGTAGCAGCAAATACATTACACTACATAAACCTGGGAAAGCTTCATAAAATAAAATAGAGTTGTTTTTTTGCCCTATACATGTGCCCACTGTATAGTTTAGGTGCCATATGTTAGGAAATGAAGGGGGGAAGGAGGGTACCCCGAAAAAAAATGACGATCTTTTTCAGCCTATCACCCTTAAAAAAGTAAAAGACGCCAGCGTTTTTTGGGACTTAGAAAAAATTTCAACTTTTTTTGAAGCAAGCCCTATCTACTGTATTGCATTTCGCCTGGTGGTAAGTCTGGCGCAAGAGGTAACGTTCAGTAAAATGCGTAAATTAGTGAATTAGCGTAGTTACGTCCCTTCACCATAGAGCAACTTCGCCTGGCGTAAGGGTGCGAAGTAGCACTAGAGTAGGTCCAGTTCGCTAGCGGATTTACGCCAGCACCCGTTAGTAAATCAGCGAATTAACGAAATGACGTCATGCTGGCGAATTTGCGCTAGCATTAGCCAATTCACGATTTAGTGAATTGTGCCTCTTATTGATATTTTCCTCATATGTAAAATGCACAACGTTTGCTCAGGTTCAGTAACAATAGCAACTTCTAAGATATTTGGTTTCAGAGCATAGAGACCCACGACTCCCTTCCCCAAGGCAGGCACTAAAAGATAGGGTTGAGCAGCATCTCCTGAGACTGCTCTCTGCACAGAGCGCCTGATCAGATTAATTTTAGGATTTGGCAGGTATCAGGGGGAAACTTTACACTGTGCATTAATGCTCGAGTATATAAACACTGAACATTTGAGCACAAGGGGGTGGAAGGTGATCATTTAACCTTTGAGTGGCTGCACATTTAAAATGCTTACTTTTAAAGAAAAAAAAAAAATAACATTGGGTCCTTGGGATAACAAAAAAAGAACCAACTTCACAGGATGTGATGCCATTTTGTATTGTTTATTGCTCTGGTATGTGACCATTTCTGCTTCTATAATTGTACTTGCTAACTCCATGCAAAAATACTTCTCACTGTGGGTACAGAAAAAAACAATTCTTTATAAACATGTTTTTGCTTGAAGTTCTCTGCCTGTTGTTTTTGTTCTCAATAATGTTTCCCATGCAAAAGCCTAGACTTTCTTATATATTTTTTTTTTTCAATTTTAAAGGAACAAAAAAAAAAAACCGCAGGCATCTCTAACATATTTCACTGGTAAAAACACTTGAATCAAACTAAGAGCATTTATACCTAGAGGCTGGCATTAAATATTTCAGTGTGACTCCATAAAACATGATAAGGAATCAAGTTTTAATGATCAGCATGTTAGGCTTATGATTTATATGGTGCAGAGTAAAATAATATTCTAGTAACATCATAGAGACATATTTATGCTGTACTGCTGATGTTGTCATGTAGTGAAAGACTAAAAATACATAATGAAACACAGCAATAAAATTTGGCCATGAAAGAAAGAAAGAAAGAAAACATTGAAAAAAACATGAAAGAAAACATTTAACAGTCAATTGTGTCTGAACATAAACAAATGTGAATACTGGGTGTCTAATATTTTTCTTAATATGCCGAAGACATAGCTCAAATCTCATTATTATATGGAAAAACACTGTCATACTTTGTTGCAAATGATTCATGAATCAGTAGTCAATTTGATTAACTGCATTATCCACCTCCACGTCATGAAGGAGCTGTTTTGATTTTCATTTGCCACTTAGTAAAACATATGCCTCATTATAAGGCTTCTGACAATGCCATTTTAACATGGAATCAGCCACACTCCACTTTCTATAACAATATAGTCTCAAGTCATTAAAGAATATCTGCTGTTGTGTTTCCTATTTACCTGCTGGTTGCTAATGAGCCTGTCAAATGATTTGCCTCACGTAAAACCCTATAGCTAACTCAATTTAAACAGCGTAGCATATTGATTTATATAACAGTCTATATAATTGCCAAGATTATAAATGACATAGCATTAAAAGGGACACTTACAAAAATCCAAACATTTCTTGTGTTTTAAACACAAAAAAAAATGGTTTTTTTTTTTTGCTTGTTTCCAAGTGAAAAATTACCCCATATGTGAAACATGTTTTCCAAAGCTGATTGAACTCTCTTCCATTATATCTGGAAGTGAGAGCATAAAATGCTTTGGTTCCTATTAGGGATAAGAACGTAGTTCTGTTAATGTTGAATTTTTGGTTACTGTATTTGACTTAAAAGAGAAGGTTAGTCGTTTCACATTTGGGGGTGCCAAATGGTAGGCACCCCCAAGCGATTGTATTGACTTACCTGAAATCCTGGGCCAGAAAACTACACCGGCCCGGGGTTATTCCAGTGAGCACCATAGATCGATCCTCTTCCGGCTTATTCTTGCTTCTCGCGCTGAGCATGTGCATTAGAGTGAAAAGCCGAAAAAATGGTTATTTCATTCTACTGCACATGCGTCTGCCCTGGGAAATTTGAAGAAAGAGGAAGACGAGTTATTCAACTTGACTCATTGGCAGAGCACCCCTGACTGGGGCCACATAGGTTAAATAGATTCAGTTTGCCTAAGGCTGTCTCAGATTCTCAAAGCACATACAGTATATATATATATATGTTATCCAGATTGCTTGGAACCTGGGGTCCGGATAACGGCTCTTTCTGTAATTTGGATCTTCATACCTTACTACTAGAAAATCATGTAATCATTAAATAAACCCAATAGGTTGGTTTTATTATTATAGAGAAAAAGGAAATAATTTTTAAAAATGTGCATTATTTGGATAAAATTAAGTCTATGGGAGCCAGATTTTCCTTAAAGGGGTTGTTCACCTTTGAGATAACTTTTAGTATGATGTAGAGAGTGATATTCTAAGACAATATGCAATTGGTTTTCATTTCATTTAATTTTTTATTTTTTTGTGGTTTTTGAGTTATTTAGCTTTTTATTCAGCAGCTTTTCACTTTGCATCTTAACCAATCTGGTAACTAGAGTCCAAATTACCCTAGCAACCATGCATTGATTTGAATAAGAGACTGGAATATGAATAGAAGAGATCAGTAATAAAAAAGTAACAATAACAATAAATTTGTAGCCTTACAGAGCATTTGTTTTTTTAGAAGGGGTCAGCGACGCCCATTTAAAAGCTGCAAAGAGTCAGAAAAAAAGGCAAATAACTATAAAACTATAAAAAATAAATCATGAAAACCAATTGAAAAGTTGTTTAGAATTGGCCATTCTATAACATAATAAGAGTTACCTTCAAAGTGAACCACCCCTTTAATTGGGAGCTTTCTGGATAACAGGATTCCAGATAATGTATCCCATGCCTGTCCAAGTATTACTGTATAAATAATAATGTACTCACAGATAAGGAAATCATTCTTGGCAGTTGGCAATAAGCATAGTTAGAATTGAGATGCCAAAGAAATGCATACTTAGCGATATACATATAATATTAACTCACTCCATTGTCAGGAACATGGCTGCTATTACTTTAAAGGGCACCTGTTGGCCAAAAACATTTTCCTCAACCACAGCTAATAGTGGCCGCACTCCGGTTAGGGGGAAACAGTAGCTTTTGTTAAAAAAATTACCTCCGCCAGCGGGAGGGAGCTTCAGATTTGAGCACCCATGTTGGGGCCGCAACTTCCTCATTATGCGCATGGCATTAGAAGCCTATTGTGCATATGTGCTCTGCGCAACATGGCCACTTGTACTGGAAGCTCCCTCCCTCCCAGGTAATGATAAGGCAGTAATTGCCAAAAAAGTACAGATGAATGCAAGATATGAAGACTTTGCTGCATCATGCAAAATTTACATACAACTTTAGTATCGCCATCTGTATTACATTTTTCATGGTAGAATTTTAGCACAATCTGGTTTATTTATTACATTTTCAATAACATAACAAGGATAGCTTTATTTTTAATTCAACCATGAAGAGCTAATTTCTTAAGAAGTTTAAAAGGCATTTGAAGGGAAATGCATTTTAACAAATTAGACGTGTTAAGGTGTAAAGGTGAAAATGTGTGGGGCAGACCATTCAGCCTGACATTCTTTGAACCATTAACATCATTTAACTCATTTAAACAAGGAATTGCATCGTCAGTACGTCTATTAACACCTTCAGCCCTAAAGAAGTATGCAAGGGTGGTGCGTCACTACGTGCCAGAAAGTGTCTATTGCTAACACCTTCAGCGCACAGTACAGCAGTATAGACCAAGTGGCAGATCATTTCACTAATTTGCCCAAATATTACTGCTACGCGATTCCTGATCGCACTATTCATTTCATGATGGAGGCTGAGGGCCGGTGTAAACTTAAAAACGGTCTGCAATTGGCGCCCGGCCCTGACTTTGGACATGCCTACATACTTCATGCAGACAGAGCTCTATTTAGAACTGAAACCAAGATACTACAGCAGTAGTGTAATCATTTTATTTCGGAAAATGGTAAAAATTTAACGAATTGTAATTGAAGTCTATGGGCAACAACATTTTTTGACAATTTTTTTCACCCATTAGAGTCTATGGGCATTATTTTCACAGTGAAACTTGGCTAAAAGTTTCACTCATCACTATTTTTACCACTTTGCCACCATGTATGGCAACATAAAAGACTGACTTTTTAGACCCCCTACATTTGTTGTTATAGTAACTTAGAGAAATTACCAGACAACATTAAGTGCTTCAGACATAATGCTCTAACCATTAGTAAAATAAGTTGTCCGTTTAATGAGAGTTAAATGCAGCTAGACGACATGTTTGATCATTGTAGCTTTACAAATTTGAAGTGCCTGCTTGCAGATTCACGCCAACATTTATTTGAAAATTTGGTATTTAATATCCAAACAAGAAACCATTTCATGAATAATTCATCCAGATAAGATTTTACTGTAATCCTGTACAGTGCAGACTGCTAAACACAAAAACCTTTTGATCTGCAAAGTGCAACATGGTTAAAATGAAATGGCAGCGGGAGCTTTTATCCCATATTTAATTACCAGCAGTGAGTTCTGCAAAAGGTAAGTTAACAAATAATTGACAAAGAACGAACTTTAACTGCCTTCTAATTGTTTAAATCAGGACTCTGTTGTTACATTGGCTCATTTAAAAAGGCTCACTGATGCATTTAGCACTAGTAGAACAAATTACTCTGTGGGCGAAAGCGAAAAGAGGTTTCTGTTTTATTTATTGTAACATGGTTTTCCTTGTAAGAAAGGCTATATCCGCTGCTGATGCCACTATAAGATAAGCAAACACATCACTTCAACGTTTGATTGAATACCTTTATACTGAGAAAGTGCTGAAGGAACAAGAAAAGATAGGGGAAGAATTAATCCTATAATGAAATTATGTATTAGGTCATATTGTTTAACAAACCAGTTGTAATAACACTAGAAGTTGGAATACAGCTACAGTATTTTGATCTTTTTTTTATTGAAATGTGTGCAGTAATTACAAAACTGGAAACCAATACATTTTATTTTTTCAGCTTTATCAGTTTTACTGTTTCCATCTATTTCTTTCACCTCTGACATGAGTGCTATTGCAAAATATTGTACTTATTCATTTGTGTGTCGCCCCAATAAAGCATACAAGGCAACAACTAACCTTTAGCAAATAAAAGCCAGAAAGAAGCCAAGGCGATACCAGATATACAGGAATTAGTGGTAGCACACTAAGGGCAACTAAATGGTTTACTAGTACTACTGTTAAAACAGGAAAACTATGTAAATCTGAAGCTATATCAAAGGTGTTCATGCTTTTAGCTCTGCTGCATTTTAACACATGCCCCATGTTATCAAAATTAAGGGGGTTATTTATCAAAATCCAAAAAGTTCTCATTATTTTCTGCTCCAACCAAACTACTCCAACCAAAACTACACTTTTTCCCCCTATTTTTCAATACATTTTAACAATTTTTTCTTGTGTGGAAAAATACATGATAAAATCGTGAAAAAAATCCGAATCATACCATCATCTGCCATTGACTTTTACATGTTCTTAACAGGTCTGAGTTGGAGTACTTTTTTCATTGGACTTTAATAAATCCTGAAAAAATGGATTTTTATTTTCCTACGGAAAAAAACGTATTTTGCCCTTTAAAAGTCCAACCAGAATAATTTGCACTTTAGTAAATAAACCCCTTAATGTTAAAGGAGAAGGAAAGCTACAGAGACATCTTATTGCCAATAGATTAGCTGCAAAAGTGCAAGCTAGAATGCTATATTTATTCTGTAGAATGTTTTACCATACCTTAGTAAAAAGCTCCAGAAGTTCATGTGTACACAATAGAAGGAAAGAAATGCAGTGTTTCTTTTGACGACTCAGAGCAGCACTACTGGTATATTTAGGTGGACCTTTCTGATAAGGCTTACTTAGTTTTAACCTTTCCTTCTCCTTTAAGCACCCATTAAATTAAACCCTGGCTGCCACCTCTATTCTATCCTTGTCTGTTGCCAATTACCCCTTCTCTTTGTGTTATCTATGGGAGATCTTTTGATGAACTCCCTTTACAACGTATGCTTTACATGTTTGGGTACTCTGATTTTTAATACAGGTATGGGAACTGTTATCCAGAATGCTTGGGACCTGGGGATTTCCAGATAACTGATCTTGATCTTGGATCTTCATACCTCAAGTCTACTAGAAAATCATGTAAACATTAAACCCAATTGGCTGGTTTTGCTTCCAATAAGGATTAATTATATATTAGTTGGGATCAAGTACAAGCTACTGTTTTATTATTACAGAGAAAAAAGGAAATAATTTTTTGAAACCTGGATTATTTGGGTAAAATTAAGTCTATGTGAGATGGCCTTTCCATAATTCGGAGCTTTCTGGATAACAGGTTTCCGCATAACAGATCCGATACCTGTAGTTTACATGTTGTTTCAGTTTCTTAAAATTATATCTATTTAAAGATTTAGCTTTTATTCCCTTTATTTACATTGAAAAGCAGTTTCTTCCTTCAGTTTCTCATAAACATTTCAGACAGGTTACATAATTGGTTACAGAATAAGGCACATGCCCCGGGGGTCATTTACTAACAACGGGTAGTTTTGCACCTGTGAAATAACCCATGTCAGCATTTCTACTATCATTATTCTTTCTGCTGTTGACTAATACAAAGCTTACGCTGATAATAGTCTCTGCTAAGGCTGAAACTTTGGTTTAATAAAATTACCAAACAAATACCAAAAGATTGTAATTCAAAAGTAAATTACTTTCGCCACTATCTTGTTATGTTCAACACAAAGAAGATAATGGAATGCAAGCATAACCCATCCTGGAATTACATAGCTGGCTAATATTCCACTGGATCATCCAGTCAGCAAGTAAACTGTAGTGAAGCGCTGTATAATAACTGATTACCTTAGATACTTTGTAACATCTAAAAAATATCATCCAAAAATATAAATACAGTAATTACACAATAAAGAACTAAACAGCAATGGAATCCATTATCCAGAAAGCTCATAATTATAGGAAGGCTCCCATAGACTCCATTTTATGCAAATTCTAATTTTTAAAACTGATGCCCGTTTCTCTGTAATAATAACTATCGTAACTAAACTACATGAGGCCATATTGGTGGCAACCACAATCCTATTGAGTTAATTTAATGTTTAAATGATTTTTGTTGACCAAATTACAGAAAGATCCCTTACCTGGATGACCACAAGTCCCAAGCATTCCGGATAATAGATCCCATACCTGTACTGTATCTGCCCTGTGAGACAGCACAACTCCACTGGCCTGATTAGGGTTGCTGAACATTAATATATGATTTTTACAACAGGTACACTAAGACAAATGTAACTTAAGGCTTGGGTATATGGGGATATATTATGTATTTAATGCTTTCATTATACAGGTATAGGATCCCTTATCCGGAAACCCGATATCCAGAAAACTCCATTTTATCCAAATAATCCTAATTTTTAAAAATTATTTCCTTTTTCTCTGTAATAATAAAACAGTAGCTTGTACTTGATCCAAACTAAAATATATTTAATCCTTATTGGAAGCAAAACCAGCCTATTGGGTTTATTTAATGTTTAAATGAATTTCTAGTAGACTTAAGGCATGACGGGGATGCCTCACTCTTCCGCCTATAACAGCTGCCTTTCGCTTGGGGAGAAGCCCTCTGCTACTTGGATGCCGCCAGATCTTAATGTGAGAGGACCAAGGAGAGAGTTCTGGGTAGGCAAGGGAACCAAACATTGCAACAGGAATGGAGAACAAGGAGCACGGTCAAGGGACAGACCGGGTCGATACCAATCAGTAGAAGCACTGCAAATGCAGGTGATGAGAGAGTAGTTGAGGTCACAGGCCGGGTCACACATACCAATATCGCAGGCAAGGGTCAAGACAGGCAGCAAACTAGGAATGGTCAGGAAAAGGCAAGGTCAGAATTAGACAAGACAACTAAAAATAGTTCCCATGAACTATGTTGGGCAGGGACTGTTTAGCTGAGGCCCCTTTAAATATGAAAATTTTGCACCAAACCGCAATGATGTCACAAGGCTGCGCCAAAGTCGAACCAACACCATCCTACAAAATCTGAACTTTAAAAATCTTGACTGTCTTGCGTAAATCAGGACAGTTGGAAGGTATACTAACATGAAATTGTTTATTCACCCTTAACCAAAATGTAAAAACTAAACATTCTTACTGCATTCTGTACTTTTCTAGTAAGTCAGTTTTTGCTCTGATTTTGGTTCAATAACACTTTAGTTGCAACTGATCTCATACAACCATTGAGTTGTTATGCCCCTTAGGTAAAATTCATTAATGCTTTTACCAACCCCTGCCATACTCTGCTGACTTTCATGTGAAATATCTGAGCTGTAGCTTCTGCTTGGTTGGAGAGGAACAATTGTATCTCCAGGTTTTAAGCATTATTTTATAGGGTTTGAGTCATATTCACATTATAATCTTGCTTTTATGATGACTTCCACAAAATGTGTGAATGTTTTATAGACCACTATAATAGAGCTATATAGATAGCTTGCCAACTTTCAGGAAATAAAATTAAAGCAATAAACTAAATGATGCACTCTTCTGGCTTTAATTATATGCCTGTGTATGGAATCTCACCAGAATCCACAAATTTCAGCAGCCCAAATCAGCAATATTAAAATAGGTACTAATCCCAAGGTGAGGTATGTGTATTTTGGAGCATGCAAAAGAAGCCATTTCTCATTTAACTACATTTCTCCAGTGCTTTATTTGTGTGTGTGCATTTTCCTTTATTTTCTCATTGGTGTAAAATTTATTTTCCTCTTTTTAAAAGTATCTGTAGTTATTTCTAGGTGATTAATAAGTAACCCATATGTTGTGGCCCTTCAGGCTTGTTACTTGGGATGTGATCCCTGTTGTTTCAGCTCTTGAATTTAGTATCGGAGAGTATTATTTCTACTGTTCTCATTGGAAAACTATAAAATGCTTTGATTTTAAAATTATTCTTATACTTTTTTTCAGAGAATTATCCTTTAGATACTTACTTGCTGTCAGACCTTAGTCTCCATAATTAAGTATGAATTTTAATCTCCAAATTGACAGTTGCAGACAAAATATACCAAATATGTTTAATAAATGGTTATCACAAATAGACAAATATTTATTTTCTGTTTGTATTAATGAATCATTTTAAACCAATTTTTTCCCACCACAAACAACTCGAGGTGAGCATGCTACTTGCCTTACAAAATCAGTGCTGGATACCATACCTAGACATTCTTTTGCAGACAATAATGGCTTTTTATCATACCAAACTGAAGTCAACAGTCTTAGACCTCACTAGAGAAGTCAACTCTCTGGGTACGTGGACAGACCTCCTTGAAACAAAATATGATGACATAGTCACAGCATGTAGCAAATTTTAACAACAAGTTGCTTCACTAGCAAGTCAGTAATTGTCTTAGAAACCACACCATGACAATTTTAGAATTGTGGCTCAGTGGGTAGCAGTGCTGCCTTGTAGAGCTGGGGCCCTGAGTTTGATTCCAGACAGGGCACCATTTGCAAGGAGCCTATATATTCTACCAGTGTCTGTGTGGGTTTCCTCCCACACTCCAAAAACAGATTGGTTCCTCTGTTAGAAAGAGACCTTAGATACTAAGCTTCCTAAATTTTCAAGGCTGCATGTACCATGGAGATTAAATACATTTTGGGTGGTTTTGTCCAACAGTGAGAGGCTTTTGGGTCTCAAAAGTTGTTCAATATTTAGCATAACCCTGCATTAGCTCTTTTATCTCCAACATGAAATATGTTACTTTCTCAGCTTTTGACTGTGGCCTGTGAGTTCTTCATCTTTCAATACTGCAATTAAATAATTGAAAAATAAAATTACAAAAAGAAAAGTGGGGCCCATAGGACCTGCTCTTTGTTTTTTTATTTTAATTCAATACAATATTGTAGCAATCACATATATATATAATTAATTATCAGTGGGTCAGGGATTTTGTAATTTAACAGACAGACTGCATGTTATATCATACAGTATATTTCTTGAAAAATGCTTTGAAATGGAATATATGGGTGCAGTGGGTGTACTTCTGCAATATCCTTTCACCATGCTATAGATACTGTGACATTAGGATCTCCAAAGAAATGTTACAATCACTTTTCTTTTCTTTGAGATATATTCAAATGTATCTTTGAAGCGAGTTTATGGTGATTGTGAAGCATAACATTGATTACACTTCAAGGGGACAGGCAGAGCTGAGCATATCCTTTCAAAGCCTTTTCAAAGAACACATTTAATGGTTCTACAGTCTTAAACTGTCCTCATTTCCATATTGCCCTTCACTCAACCATGCAGAACATTTTATTTTATTTTTATCTCTAAAATGTTATTTTAAAATGTGGGGAGAATGTTATGGGCTAGCAAGTAAAATCCTTTCATTAAACTTTGCTTAAACATTACTGAAAATGCATATTACCAAACAAATCTTTACAACTCAAGCATATATTTTATAGCATTTAGAATTAAGTATTTCAAATGATATTCTTTTAAATATAAAGATGAAAGCTTTTATTATTTAAGTATGTTTTTTCCTGTCATGAAAAAAGTTACTTTTAGTACACTTAGGGGCAGATTTATCAAGGGACGAATTTCGAAGTAAAAAATACTTCGAAATTTGACCATTGAATTAAAATACTTCGACTTCGAATATCGAAGTCGAAGGATTTTTTACTGGATTTGGCAATCGAACGATCAAAGTAAAATCATTCAATCGTACGATTAAATCGTTTGAATCAAACGATTTGTACGATTTCAGCGATCGATCAAAGGATTTTCCTTCGACCTCTAAAGACTTAGAAAACTGCTCTAGAAGGTCCCCAAAGGCTAACATAGCACTTCGGCAGGTTTAATTTGGCAAAGTATTGAAGTCAAAGATTTTTTAAAAGAGACCGTACTTGATTATCCAATATTCGAACGATTTTTATTTTGAATCGAAGTCGAAGTAAATTCGAAGTCATAGTATCCTATTTGATGGTCGAAGTATCCAAAAAATTACTTAGAATTTCGAATTTTTTTACTTCGAAAATTCCCTCGAATTCACTTCGACCCTTGATAAATCTGTCCCTTATTTTTAGACTTAAACTTATTTTTTTAAAAAATCGAATTTGTGATGTTGGTGAGGTTTTTATCTACTTTGAAAAAAACCCACAATTTAAAATAACTTGACATTAAAATGTTTGTTTATTTATGAAACAATCAAAATGTAAAAAAAGCTTGCTCAAATACAATTGTGAAAAAACTCAAATTTGTGAGTTTACAAACTAGAAAACTAGAATTAAAACTCAAATTGAAAAACTGATACATGAACTCGCCAGCTTTTAGATACTGATTTTCTTTAATAAATAACAGACATTTGAGTTTATGAAAATATAATTAAAAATTGTGAGTTTTTGTGCAAAAAAAAATCGGATTGTGGCAAAAATTCAAATTCAAACTTAAATTACCCCTTTAATATAGGAAGTTCTTATTTACATACTTGGGGGCAGATTTCCTAAGGTTCGAGTGAATTAACGGAGTTAAAAAAGTTAGAATTTCAAAGTAATTTTTTGAATACTTCGACCATCAAATAGGATACTACAACTTCAAATTTACTTCGACTTCGATTCAAAGTAAAAATCGATCGAATATCCGACCATTCGATAATCGAAGTACTGTCTCTGCAAAAAAACTTTGACTTCAATACTTCGTCAAATTAAACCTGCCAAAGTGCTATGTTGGGGACCTTCTACAACCATTTTTTAAGTCTTTGTACATCTAAGGAAAATCCTTTGATCGTACCCTAAAATCGTTTGAATCATTCGATTCAAAGGATTTAATCGTTCGAACTAACGAACGATTTTCCTTCGATCATTCGAACGCTAAATTCGGTGAAAAATACTTCGATATTTGAAGTCGAAGGATTTCAATTCGAGGGTCGAATTTCAAAGTTTTTTTAACTTCGAAATTCGACCCTTAGTAAATCTGCCCCTTAGTTTCAAAACATCAATCCCTTTTAAAGAAAGCTGTGATGAACAGCCCATTGCTTGGATGAACTTTTTATATATAAAAAAAACAACAAGGAATTACACCAAAAATATAGACTACAAATGTGTGCTTGTTTTGCTGAACACGTTTATGTATTCTGTATTTGATTCTATAAGGCACTATACATTAAATTAACAAGATATTATCAAAAACAAACTGCAAAAAATTATGTTAACAATTCTCCAAACATTAAGTAGAATTGTAAAAGTCAAATGTATAGAAAAATGAAAACAAATATAGAAATAAGTGTATCTATACAACACCAAAAAGTGAGAATATTACTTTTGTAATTCAATCATGTTTTTGAACTGAAGATAGGTGTTAGCTTCTTCATAGGGGATCAATATGAAGTGTCTTTCTTGCTTCACTGTTAGTTTCTTTAACAAGCTAGACCTTAATCAGCTGTTCTTTCATCCACTTGGACATGATAGAGTCATGCTGTGTGAGCGGTGGAGGGCCTATTTGCAGCTAACATAGATTTTCTAATACAAGCTGAGGAAGAGCTATGTAGTTCTCTTCATTCTAGGAGTATTGACTTGCTTTGGTGCTTCATGTATTCTGATAAAAATGCTTGGTGCATGATACCAAGTTTTTTTTCAGTAGTGTGAATGTGTATGTACATTTATACACATGTATTACTGATTTAACTGTAAACTCTAAAAACACCCATGAAAACATCTAAGGACTTCATGGGATTTTCCTAACATTTCTGTTATCTGTGACAGCTGTATATTTTAGTGTATGAGGGTTTGATTTATCAAGGTTTGAAATTTTGCCACAATTTTTTTGCACAAACACACACAAATTTGAATGATATTTTCTTACTTGAACATTTAAAAATCTAAGGCTGGTGAGTTCATATGCGTTGTCCTATGGAAATTCAAGCCATTTTTTAATTTCGAGATGTTCGAGTTTTCAAGTTTGTAAACTCACAAATTCGAGTTTTTAAGCCTATAAACTGGAAAAATTCAAGGTATTCAATTTTTTTCACGGTTGTATTCAATCTAGTTTTTTTTTGTTTATTTAAAAAAGAAAAGACCTCTAAACCTCACAAATTCAGTTTTGGATAAATACTGTAAGGCCACTATTGTCAATATTTTCTTCTACAAAAGGTACATTTGGCAATGTGAAAGTTTGCAGTATAAGTCTTTTAACCAGGTCTCATTTGACATACAGTGTAGAACACTCTCCATAATTTATAGTAACTATGTAAAAAATTGCTTTTTGACCAATAAATATAGACACTGAAAACGACAAAAATTATTCACCAATTAATAAGCATTTACATTGCATAATTAAGAATCTGTTGTATCACTTACTGTATTTCATAGGGGTTTTTGTTCTTTTACTTTTCTTTTACCAGCATGCCCCAACTCTTAAGGGGTTATTTATCAAAGTCCGAATTTATCTCAATATTTTCTGCTATAAACTCCGATCAAATCCGCTCGGGTTTTTTATGCTTATTTATTATTACATTTTCCCTGAAAATTTGCTTTTCGGGTAAAAATCAGATTTTCATGATTTTTCATGAATTTTCTCATCCGATTTTCATGTATTTCACAATTTGTTTGGAATTTTCACTCGAAAACTTTGGGGTATTGCACGACACCTAGCGCACATCAAAAAATCATTGGGACTTCTCCAATTGACTTATATGTAACCTCGACAGGTCTGAGGTGCTGGATTTTCAGATTCGGACTTTTCCATCCTTATTTTATATAAAAAATATATTTATAAAAATCACATTTTTCGTGATTTTTGCATTTGGAGTTTAGTAAATAACCCCCTAAATATGTGAGAATCAGGCAATGCACATGTTAAAGGAGAACTAAAGCATAACATAGAAATATGCTTAAAATGCTGCACATTTTGTTTTGAGATTCTCTACCAGCTCAAGGCAACAACCGTTTGGCAGGGAGGATCTGTGCCTCAGAAATCAGTGCAATTTGCATCAGAATTTAATAATCTGCCCTCTAGTATCAGTTTCTATGACATTTTAACCTCAATTTTTGCTTAATGATTTGCAACAACCCCTAAGCTTAGCTTCTCAACAGCTGACAAGACCATATTAAGCATGTGCATGTAACTAACACTCCTTACAGAATCCAATATGGTGAACCCCTTAAAGGAATTGTTCAGTGTAAAAATAAAAACTGGGTAAATAGATAGGCTGTGCAAAATAAAAATTGTTTCTAATATAGTTAGTTAGCCAAAAATGTAATGTATAAAAGCTGGAGTGACTGGATGTCTAACACTACTTCCTGCTTTGCAGCTCTCTTGGTTTCCACTGATTGGTTACCAAGCAGTAACCAATCAAAGACTTGAGGGGGGGCACATGGGTCATATCTGTTGCTTTTGAATCTGAGCTGAATGCTAAGGATCAATTGCAAACTCACTTAACAGTTATGTACCATGTGGCCCCCCTTCAAGTCTCTGACTAACTCAGAGTTATAGAGCTGAAAAGCAGGAAGTAGTGTTCAGGCTATTATATTACACATCCAGTCACTCCAGTCTTTATACATTACATTTTTGGCTAACTAACTATATTAGAAACATTTTTTTTTATTTTGCACAGCCTATCTATTTACCCAGTTTTTATTTTTACACTGAACAGTTCCTTTAAAGGAATTGTTTAGTATAAAAAAAACTGGGTAAATAGGCTATGCAAAATATAAAAATATTTTAAAATGTTTCTAATATAGTTAGTTAGCCAAAAATGTAATATATAAAGGATGGAATGGCTGGATGTGTAACATAATAACCAGAAAACTACTTCCTGCTTTGCAGCTCTCTTGGTTTCCACTGATTTGTTACGACTTGAGGAGGGGGCACATGGACCATAACAGTTTGCTTTTGAGTCTGAACTGCAGTGAGTTGCAAACTCACTGAACAGTTATGTCCCATGTGGCCCCCATTAAAATCGCTGACTAACGCAAGCTGACTGGCAAAGCAGGAAGTTGGGTTCTGGCTATTATGTTAGACATCCAGTCACTCCAGACTTTATACATTATATTTTTTGGCTAGTAACTATATTAAAAAACATTTTTTATTTTGTACAACCTATTTACCCAGTTTTACACTTAACTTTAAAACAACTTTAATAGCCAGAATCATTACTGTTATACATATTATGAAACTTTAGGTTGGCAAAGTAAGTTCAGTATATTCAGTCTGCCAGTATTTGAACAGTTCAGTCATGCTGGATGAAAAAAAACTGTAATATTGGTATTCTGAATCTATAACAATAGAATAATCATTTTGTTTGCTAGATGTTTCTGTTTAAATTAACATTAGCCTGCCTGCCTACTGAACCATCTTTCCCATAACCTTCATCTTGGGAAAGATGCAAATGTTTATGTTTATGACCAGTTTTAGATGGAATCATGTACTATCTCCAATTTAGTGATCAATTTAAGGGTATGAGAGTAGAATTTTTTTTTTTTCAAAATAATAACTAAATAAATGATATTGAATGCAGGGGAGGTTAATATGTTAATATAATAAGCACTAACTTTACTCACCTTTCAGTAATGTTTTCCTTCTTCTTATATTCTGTTTTCTTTCATAGCTTTCTCAGAACTTTAATAACAAATATTAAAAAAAAAAGAATTATAACTGAGCAAACTTTAATTCAGTTTATGCCCCAACTGTTCTCCAGCCTGTAAATTTTCAGCCACAAAATAGGATCAGCCTTGCCTGGGCTTGCAGTCTTTTAGTGAAAATTGCTCCCTTTGTAAATCCAGAGACATAAATCCAACTCTATTATGTATCTTTGCTGTCATATCATTTGAGTCCTAGAGAGAACCTGAATATATGGTGTTTTGCTTTGATATATGACTTTTTGTCTACCTACCTTTCATCATACAATATGCCATAAACTCAAGAGTTTCTAAACACTGCAAAGTTAAGTTCCTAACCTTTCTGTACTACTTGCCTTAAGCCAGCAACCCCAATTTCATAGCATATTCTGTTTATGCTGTTGATGAATGTGTCTAAAAGGCTAATTTGCAAAGAATAATGTGCAAAGTGGAAACATGGGGCTCATTTATCAACAAATTTGCCCATGGGCAGTTACCTATAGCAACCAATCAGTGACTAGCTTTTTGAAGCCAGCTGCCAGTAGAACAATGAATGCAGCAATTTGATTGGTTGCCATGGGTTACTGCCCATGGACAAATTTGCCCAGTGTTGATAAATGACCCCCATTGAGTTTTTTTAATATTACCAGCAATGCAGTGTTATTTTTCTTCAGAATTCCAGCATCATTGCACTAAAAAAAGCAGGTTTTTCTTGCCAAAAAATGTATTAACATGATTCAGTACTTGATGAGCAAGATTCCCTTGAGTCCACTTATTTCATCTATGCAAGTAGGACTGGTGCATTCACGGTACATGCAAAGTTGTAAGAAGTGTATATAGGAGCAAGGTATCTATTTTAACAATTTATAGTTGAACTTGTGTTCATAAAAGGTGATACATATCATGTATTTGCCACTGCTATTATGTGAAGCATTCATTTTCCTACTAGTTTTGAGAAATAAATAATAATCTATCAAAGTTTATATACAGTTAATTTTGAGGTGCAACATTAAAGGGGCCAATTCAGAGAACCAATATTTTTATGGTACAGGTATGGGACCTGTTATCCAGAATGCTTGGGACCTGGGGTTTTTCAGAAAAGGAATCTTTCTGTAATTTGGAACTCTATACCTTAAGTCTGCAAAAAATTAATTATACATCACATGAACCCAATAGGTTTATCATTTCACCAATATGGATTAATTGTATCTTAGTTGGGATCTGTAAGGTTTACAACGGGGAACCGCTGTAACCGAATATAGCCACTCCATGGGGAGTGGATATGGTGGGAGCCCAGGGGTGTAGCCATAGGTGATTGGAGGCAAAGACATGATGAAAGTAAATAGTAGATTTAATGGCAGCCAGATCACAGAAAACAAAAAGGCAGGAACAGGCAAAAAAAGTCTAATCAGGGTATCCAAAAGGGAAAAATGGGGAACACAGGAACAAAGGTACTCACTCAGGAACAAAGTACAAGGTATTCAAAGACAAGGTTTCCAGGTAACAGGATTCAGGTAACAGGATACAGATAACAAGATTCAGGAACAAGATTCAGGTACAAGATTCAGGAACAAGATTCAGGAACAAGATTCAGGAACAAGATTCAGGTAACAGGTCAGGAACAAACAAATTACATTCAATGACTCAGCCCTGAGCAAAGCTCAGGGTGGGGTTTATAAAGGGAAGGTGATTAGGAATGGAAGACACATGAGGGTAAACGAGGTGGGTGGAAAACATACTGTGAACAGGCAGATGAACAGGCAGATAAACAGAAACATTAAACACAAGAGTTCAGGATCAGCCCCAAGAGCCCCCAGTGGCTCACAAGGCGAATGCAGCCAGTGTCCAGAACCTCAAAAACAAGGGTTTGAGTCCCGGGCTGATCCTGACAGGATCAAGTACAAGGTACTGTTTTATTATTACAAAGAAAAAGGAAATGTGTTTTAAAATGTTGAATTATTTAATTAAAATGGAGTCTATGGGGCAAATTTACTTAGGTGAGAATTTTCTTTTTCGAAAGCTTTGCCAACTACGTCAGACGTTAATTCGCTATGACTACGCATATCAAAATGCGAAATTTTGTCTTGGCAAATGAATGCTGGCGTACTTTCCCTAGTGTAGATTCATCACGTTTCTTAGCAAATTTTCTTTCTTCCTACAAAACTTCATTAACATACTTATACTTACGTCAATTTAAATATGGCGGCTACATAAAGGTCATATGTATGTATTTTTTAGTGATGTTGGTTAAAAGTGGCCACTTATTAAAGATGAAAAGATGAAAGAGATCCTCTATTGCCCAAAAATTAGCCCATCCTAAAATAAATGTGGCATTGGCTTCAAATGGTTAAAAAAGTGTAAATAGCATATATTAACAGTTATAGCTTTTTTTTATGATGTCACTGACATAGTAATTCATATAGTATTCATATATTGGTATTTTTGGCAAATTGTTCCTCTTTTATTTGGAAAAAAAATCCTGCAAACTTGATTTCGGATAAATAGGCCCCTAATGTTTGTAAAGCACTATAAAGAATCAGTACCTTTCTGTTTTAGGTAGATAAGAAGGGTTGAGAGATTTTACTGAGTTAGGTCCCTAACATTCCCATGGTAAAAGGGGTAATATAGGTGTAATTATCACATTCTTTGTTGGGAAGAGCTGCTAAATGAATGTCAGTGGAAATCTAATAAACTCTCCTTTGCTTTTTCTTAAATCTGCACCCTTACCCAACCTGTGCTCAAGGGACTACATCTGCATAGGTGAGGACAAAAAGGAACTTGCTCACAATATAGCTTCTTAAAAACCTGCAAATACAAGTATGATCTAGCTAAAAAAAAAAAAGGATGCAGTCACTGCATGAATAGACATCATTTCTGCATAGCGGTGCTTGATTCCACTGTCTGTCCCGCACAAGTGCTGTGAGAACTCTGAGGCTGCCTTCACCTCTCAGGTAGTAGTTGCTTCTTAGGTTCCCATAGTGGCCTGCATCAATAGGCGATGAATACTTTTACACATAGTTGTCATTTTGCAGAGTGCTGGAAATTATGCAGTCCTGACACCACATTTTTTGAGTTAGATTTGACACATTGAATGAAAAATTAAAATGCATCAGATACCTCAACTCCTTGCAGCTGCATTTACAATGAAATTCTGTGAAAATAGCACTGTATTGTGGGAAAAATCATGTCGACTTGTACGCTGCACTTCTGCTCTTAAATTAACCCTAATGTCACGGGGTGTCTGAACACATTAGACGCTACCAAAGGAGATAGAAGGGATAAGGGTATTCATATATCAATCTCTGCACTAAAAACAATTTAATTAGAAGTCTATTTGTCCAAAAATCATTCTGGAGAACTCATTTATCAAAAGAGTTTGAAGAGAATCAAACCAAACTGAAGGTCCCTATTTTCATTTGGAGTTAATATTAATGTATGTATGTATGCATGCATATTTTTATAGCTCTACTTATGTTCGCAGCACAATAAAGCAGAACAATAAATTAATAGAACAAAGACTTGAATTCTTTGTTCAGGTACATAAATTTGCTTCAGATGCTATTGAGGTTGAACTCACCTTTGTATTGTCTCATAAAGGGGCCCATTTAAGATTCTTTAAACCCCGCACAAGTTTACTTATCATGCAGGGTTTTGTGCCAAAAAATGTGCAGAAATCTTTGCAAGTTTGCCTGACGGCACCAAAGGCTGAATTTTTATGCTTGAAATCAACTTTTCTATGTTTTTGCAGTCTATGCTTTCTTGCTGCTCCAGAACATAGGTTAGACAGATCGCTGGTACATTAATACTTCTAGCAGCTAGTCAAGTCTACAGCATGGGACTGAATACTGAACAATTCTTTTTTTGTTTTGTGTACAATATGTAGCTTCTAGTTGCCATTCTTTACTATAATTACTCAAAGATTAGCTGGAGTTCCTTCATTAAGGGTAAGTAAAATTTCTTGTGCTGCTCAGTTACACATTAGTACATAGTGTTGCTAGGAGATCAATGATTTTCAATGTAAAATGAGTACAGCAATCAGCAGAGTAGAACTCACATACAGTGGGGAGCCGTGATGTGGCATGTGAGCTAACACCTGAGTTTTTTTTGTACAAGAATGAGATTCCTTATCCGGAGATCCAGAAAACTCAGAATTCCAGGAAGGCCGTCTGCCATAGACTCTATTTTATTCAACTCAAATGTTTACAAGTGATTTCCTTTTTTTCTGTAATAATAAAAAAGTACCTTGTACCTGATCCTAAAATATCATTTATCCTATTGGGTTTATTTTATTTAAATAACTTCATAGTATAGTGATCCAAGACCCCTATCCAGAAAATTCCCTAAGCAGTGCAAATTCGCTAGCGACCGCTTTGCCCACTTCGAACACTTTTCCAGGCGTAAATTTGCTAGGACAACGCTAATTCACTAAAATGCAAAATTGCGTCCAGGGTGCCAAACGCTGGCAAAGTTGCGCTATGGTTACTTCGGCAAGCAAAGCGAAGTTGCCCTAGTGCTGGTTAATTTGCATACGGTGGGAAGTGAAAGTTGAATGGACGTATATGTTGCAGCAAATACATTATATTACACAATGCCAGGGAACCTTAATAAAATAAAGTTGTTATAATGTACTACACATGAGCCAACTGTATACCGGTAGTTTATGTTCCATATGTTAGAAAGACCCCAGAAAATTTTGAAAATTTTTCAACAAAAAATTGAGGAAGTCCTATCCACTCCATTGCACTTCACCTGGTCTGAGGTGGCGAAGGCAAGTTTGGCGAATGAGGTAACCTTCAGTAAAATCCGCATCTTAGGGAATTTGTGGAGTTATGTCCGTTTACCAGAGTGAAAATTCACCTGGCGTTAGAGTGTGTTCAACGCTAGTGTCTATCTCCATCGCTAGTGAATTGACTACTGTGCCCATTAGGGAATCGGTGAATTTCCGAAATGACGTCACGCTGGCAAATTTTCTGCCCCAATCATTCTGGATAACAGAAATGATGTCTGTAATAGTTATCTGTGTATATGGGGTTCTTAATTTTAGTACACATACCATTTTCCCCAGAACACTTGCTAATTACATTTTACTTTAATTAGGCCCGGCTTGATGCTACTCCCTGCAGCTCCTAGAACACAGGAACCTCACTACACTCCCAGCTCCTTAGCTAGAGTTAACTGCACTAGAGATTTTCTGTTTAAGGGAAGGACACAATCCCTACTGCCTTATATGAATGTATATATGTAAACAGATTAAATATGTATGTTAGCATTCAGAATGTAGGTTAGAATGATCACTGACATGTGAAGGCTTCTAGCAGATGGTTACCAAGGCAGACTATGTAATAACAAGTTCTAATGATTTTTCTTTGTTATGTAAAATTATTACACCGTTAACCCTATAGGCATAGTACTTTCTCAGATGTGCCTACTATTCTGCCTGATATGGTCTTGAGTTACAGTCTTAGACTCTTCTTTTCTAATTAAGAATACAAACTTTCTGTTATCTGCAGACACACAGTTTGTGAGGAATCCAGAAAATAAAAGGACATAATGTAATAATAGTGCATTCTAAAATACTATACAGAAAGTGCTTGCACCCAGTTTGTATTCTATTGCACATATTACTTTTACTGCTTTAATAAGCGGGCAAATGGGGTATCTGCCCAGGGCCCATTTATTTTGGGGGCCCGCTGACATGCAAAGTTTTTTTTTTTTTGACAAAAAATCTACCTGGGCTGTCTGGGGCTTCTCACCAAGTGATTCGCTCGCACCTCCACCCCACCCCCGGAAGTGGAAGATAATAATCCACTTAATTCTTTGCTGATTTTCAATTGGTCTTAGTTTTTTTTTATAGTTTTTAATTGATTTGTCTTTTTCTTCTGACCCAGCTTTCAAATGGGGTTTGCAGAGTAGTCCCCAGGCAGCCCATGAACTATTGTACTATGGGCTATATTGTTAAGTGGCTAAATGTTGCTGTTATTGTTATTCATTACTAATCTTCTATTTATGTATCTCCTACTCATACTCCAAATTCTCATTGAAACCACTACCTACTAAGAAGGGTCATTTGGACCCTAACAACCAGCTGTTAAAATTGGAGAGCTATTGAATAAAAAGCTATATAATTAAAAGCCACAAATAATAAAAAATGAAAACCAATAGCAAATTATCTCAGAATATCACCTTCTACGTCATACTAAAATTATTTTAAAGGGGATCAACCCCTTTAATGAACAGGGAGCTCCTATTCCACAGTATTTTTTAGAGGGGTTCAATAAAAGCTGGGAAGAGTTAGAAGGTGAGGGCAAAATTTTCAAAACTATAAAAAAAGAAAACATGAATGCCACTTGAAAAGCTGCTTAATCCTAGCCATTCTGTAGCGCACCAAAAGTTAACTTAATGGTGAACTACTCCTTTAATTATCACTGGTCATGTATGTAAGTACGTACGTACGGTCATGTATATCACAGGGATCTCTTTGCACATTTAACCAACACGCACCTTAAACCCCCCATGATAATGTTGCAATGCCATTTACAATTGTATCTGCTATCTCCATTGTTATTACCCTCATGGATATCATTTGTATTGATTTTGAGCGTCTACATCAACAAAGGAGGGTGTGTTTAGGAATGGCTGGAGACACTTTTTTTGATTAGGAACTGGGCTGTATTCTGCCTAGGAGGACACCTGACCTCTTTGCACCTATCGGGTCGCATGCAATGATGTTGGTTGAAGTGATGTCATAATAAAATGAGCATGCTTGTGACATCTCTTCTGCCACAACCCAAATCCTGATACCCCTACCCCCCAACCACTGCTGCTGAATTTTGTGGGAACAAAGCAAATGACAGAGGAAAAGGTTTTTTTTGCAAAAAATGTATTTACCATATAGTCATCTGATACGGTAAATATAGGCCTGTATAGGAATCCAGCTCTAAAGGATGGGGGAATAGGTATGAATGAAGACACTTTTTGATATTTGGACCCTCCTCCAGGTCAGCTTCAGTTTGGGACAAAGATGCAATTCTTACTCTCCCTGCACTTTTTATGAGGAAGGTTATAGCAGGTGAACTAACTCACTTTTGCTTATTTATCCTCCTTTATTGATTTTATTATTAATAAAAATATGTGCTTAAGACAATAATTGCATTTTTACATAAAGGCAATGTGACAATGCTATGCTAATCATAGCAGTTACTCTTTTAAAAAGATAAATAATCTGACTATTATACTTTTTGTAGCTGATAATGTGTTCCTTTGATGCCGATATTGGATCACACTATGCCACACCAGAAAAATCAAACAAAAAAAACATAGCAAACGCTAGTCTATTGATTTTATGATGTACTTAGATCTGTGTGGAAATTGATTGCATTAGCATAATTTCAAAAATCCTGTTAGCATATATTATGGGATTGGGTTTTTCTGTGTCTTTACAATTTTGTGCTTTGTAGCCTGCATGTTGATATTATTTTAAGTCAGACATCAGTAGAAAACCCATGTTCAATTAATAAAATACATTTTAAATAACTCCAAAAAACATTTGGAAATGATGAGATGGGACTGTGTTTTGTCTACTGCTGCAAATCTACCATGCTCACTAGTGATGTGAGGGCCAGTCCAAACCTACAGCTTTACCCACAGGTTGGGCGAGTTCGGGCCAACTTCCACACACATTTTACTGATCGTGGGTGGGTTTGGGTTCAGCTCTTTTTCTGCTCTGCGTGCCTTGACCTTACTCTGCCAGCTTTTGGCTTCAGCAGCATCCAATTATAGGTGCACACCTGCCCTGCCCCTTTTGTGATGTCAGAGATGGGTGGGTCGGCCACGTGTCTATAAATGGAGGTGCCAGTCGGGTTTGGTTTGGGTGCGGATGGAATTTTTCTCAATCTGCAATCACTAGTGCACATACATTCACATACACTAAAATAGTTCCATTGAGAATTTGCTCCACTCCTGCTCACACTGTGTTAATTTACAAAGAGCATATCAAATAAGAATCAGCATGCAAGCTTAATTAATTTGGGCATTTAATATAACATGTTCATTGCACTTATATTTTGATTCAATCAAGAATCACCTATACATTAAGGTGGTGTAGAACAACATGCTTTGCAGGAATCTATAATCTAAAAACATAATATAATCTACAAAAATGTATCACCACCATCCACCAGCAACTCAACCAGATGAAGTCCTCCAAGAAAATATCCTTTAACAGCAAAGACAAAAAATCAGCAGTACTATCTTAATCAATCAAAGTGCTTCTATAAATTATTCAGAAAAGTGTCATCTAAAACCATTACAAGACTAACCTTCAACCACAGAATTGAATTAATTAAAAGAAAAATGCAAGTATATGTTACCCTTTTCATTTTTACTACATAAGACATGCTTGATAAGGCACAATACTCCTGGAATATTGCATTATTTCAGTATACTTGCAAGCTAATAAAACAAATAAAGTTGTTCAGTCTTAGATTACATTACATAAATTTCATGGATTTGCGAAGTTAATTTCCTTGGTAGATTGCTACCATTTATACACCCACTATTCGGCCATAGAAACTTAATACAAACTACAAGTTGCACATTCCTTCAACACATGGCTGGATTTACATCGAGGGCATCCCTAGGCCCACTGTCGTTGGTCGCCCCTGTCCCCTGCCCTTTATTCATGCAAAATTTTATCATCGGGACCGGAGCAATGGGGACTGACGAATAGGAAATTTAAAAAAGATTGTATCACCTGCGCACTCCCAGTCGTTTAGAATTAATGTGGGTGTTGTTGGGCAGCATGCCACCCCCTAAAATCCTGCCGTCCTAGGCCCAGGCCTTGGTGGCCTTTCCACAAATATGGGTGCCTGCTTAAACTTTAACTAAATTAATCATTGGTTCAGTTTTAATTTACTGTTTACAAACTGTTTTAGTTTGTTCAATTGTTGGACTGGAAAAATCAGATTGTATTTTGTAGTTTAGCAGGAGTCTGAGCAGCAGAAAATATGGGAAAACCCATTCCTTATTCACCTTATTTCGAGGTGGACTTTCAACTTAGAACAGAAAAGTGCATGTTAGGTGGGTGACCCATGTTTTCAGTTTCCAGTGTCCTAAATAAAAGAAAAGGTCTGGCCTGGAAGCCAATTAGTGCTCCGATGTGGCCTGTTTCTAGGCTTAGGCTTGCCAGGGGTGCTGCAGTTAAGACAGCAAAATGCTAATTTATTATCTAACAATAAAGTTATGAATGGGGTAGTGCCATACTGAGAGTAAAGTTATCAAAGGAATAGTGCCATCTGTTAACTAAAGTTCTTTAAAAAGTGCATAGCCAATGAATTTTTTTTTTAGTACCAAGATTTACACAGCATCCATGTTTAGTAATGTGCCTAGTTTGTCTTGCAAAAGCTGACGCTAGTTACACAAACCTAAGTTCAATTCAGATTTTCATAGCGGGCACCCCAGGCCTGCTGTTGTTCGCTCCCCTCCCCTTTATTCGCTCAAATTTATGGAGCAATGAGGATTGGTGCACAGGAAGTTTAAAAAACTATTGCATATATCACTGTTTCCCCACTTGGTAGTAAAGATGCTTTACAACAGCCTGTTGAATGTTGTAGCAGCTAAAGACAAACAGTCAAGCAGCAGTCTGATATAATTGAGGGCTATATGTTTAAATCAGGCATAATCTGGCTAAAAACAGATGTTAAATGTCTGTTGTTAGCCAGATGAAGGGTTGGTTCACATTACAAAACAATTTGCTATTGGTTTGGCATTATTTCTAGATTGCATTGCAGGACCCCTTTCGGTAAGATTGAGCACAGTGACTACTTGAAGAAATCTCATGTAAGATTTACACCTTGAAGGCAAATGTAACTTTAATAAGTAATATTGTATACACAATATATTGAGGTAAATTTCATTATACATACTGAAAGAAGCATTATTAATACATATCACTTTTAAATCTACTCCCCCACTCATTTGCAAGTATGCTTTGGAAACATAATCAATATTTGTAGCAATGAATACTTGTGGACATTAAATCTATGGCATTGCTAATGTTGCCATGGTTTTCAGCTCTTTCAGTTGTGACATGTAGGGAAGAGAACATTACTCTTGTACAATATGTTATAAAAGAGAAGATGAGATGGTTTCATTATTACACATTGTGCTAAATGACATATGATTTATAAAACCATTATATATACTAGAGTTAGAAGAAGTTGTCTTTGCTCTTACAACTCTTCATATTGCACACAGACATATATTTATATATATTGAATTTTTAATGCAGAGAAAATAAGTCAAGAAGCCTAAAGCCAGAATGTTCTTAACATTAACAATATGCTGCATTTTTTATTTGGCTTGTTCATTTATTATTCTTCTATGACTAGCTTGACAAAGACTAATATTAGAATTAGTTGTATGTTTACTGCTGAGGTCAACACTAGTCCAAGAAAGTCAATAGATGTGCATCTAGCTCATGCTGTATGCATAAGGGACATAACTGTTTTTTGTTTATTAATACATGGATATAAAGACAATGCTTTAAGACAATGCATGCCCCTTTCAACTTTGCAAGCTTAAATCAATGCAAGTCAGGCACTACATCAGTAAGAGTCGATATTTTCAGAAAACATGTCATACTATATACACATATCCTGTGCATGCATTTGGAATAGGATTCAATATGATTCAGTTTTATATCTAGTCTTAATTTAAAGGAACACTATACCCCCAAAATGCATTTAAGCAACAGATCATATTATATGACATATATATAAGAATCTTTCCAAACTGGAATATATATATATATATATTAAGTAAATATTGTCCTTTTACATGTTTCCCTTGATCCCCCCCCCATTTTGTGATATTCTCTGTGCTGCCTCAGAGATCACCTGACCAGAAACACTACAGCTGTAATTGTAACAGGAAGAAGTGCAGAAGCAAAAGACTTTTGTCCGTTAATTGGCTCATGTGACCTAACATTTGGTTTGTTTGTGTGCACTGTGAATAGTAGGATTCCAGAGGGCGGCCCTTATTTCTTAAAGGGGTGATTCACCTTTAAACCACTAGTTGTTTTCAGATAGATCACCAGAAATAACGACTTTTTCCAGTGGCTTTCTATTTTCAATGTGTGACCATTTTTCTAATACTGAAGTGTAAAGTGTCATTTTTCACCTTCTGAAGCAGCTCTGGGGAGGGTCGCCAGAGACACGAATATTCAACTTTAAACTTAGATTTTGAAAAAACAGTAAAATATAAATAATGGAAAGTCATTGAAAAACGTCTTTATTTCTGGGGAACAATCTAAAAACAACTGAATTTAAAAAGTGTTTGGAAGGTGAACAACCCCTTTAAAATGGCAATTTTCTATTTATGATTACCTAATGGCACATACAACTAAAAAAGTGTATTATTATGAAAGTGGTTTATTTACATGAAGCAAGGTTTAACATGGGATCTGTTTTATGCAATTTATTGTTATAGAGTCCTACCTTTAATACCCTTCAGGGGTAAAGTTCTCCTTTAACTACTCATTTTTACAAAATTGCACCATTCTATTATTGTTATTGTTTAATGTATGGGTTCTGTGACATTTTTGGAAGAAAACACACCATTTAAGTTGTTTATATTGTAAGGCACAACTAAATAGGAGATGGTAGTGTTGCTGCTAAAATAAAGAATTCCAGCCAGTCACATGAGAGGTTGTACAGCCCAGTTTTTCCCACTCCACATTCATAACATGTAGATTCAACTAGAAGAGATATAGCTTATTCACAGGGCTAGCTTTTGGTTCACAGTTACTTTGGTAATTAATACTCATGCCTTCAACTATAGCTCCTATAATAACCCATTTTTCTGACTCTGCTCTGTAGACTGCTCTAGGTGCCTGCTGGATATGCAAATGTTTTATAAGCACGCTGTATAGACAGTTGGTAATATCATGAAGATCTAGAGCTTAAGGGGACCTTCATTGTCAGAGGACTCGTGTATCTCCAGGATGGAAACCTTAAAGAAGAAGATAAGGGGTTTAAGCCATGGAGGATCATTGTTGTTAATTTTTTTTGAGAATTCAATCCCCCATGGTCAAAAGTCCCCACTGGCTACCCCTCCCGGCCTCCCCCCTGCTCAGAATTGTGTCCCCTGTAAGATTACTGAGTGCTCATGCAGAGTCAGCGCAGCGGAGCTCACAGGCACCATCTTCGGTGCTTCGATACTCTTCGTAAAGTGAGCGCCGTATATAGTACATGCGCAGTTGGAGCAATCTTCTGTTTGGTGACAACTGTACATGCGGCGGAAGTGACAGAAATTGGTGAAGGGAAGAAAGAAGACCCAAAGTTTATCAAAGCGCTGAAGATGGTGCCCGTGAGCTCCGTTGTGTTGACTACTGGACTCGGCCAGTAATCCTACAGTGGACTTAGCAGGGGGGAGGCAGGGAGGGGGGCCAGTGGGGACTTTTGGTTGTGGGGTGTTGAATTCTCCTTTAAGAATGACTTTTAACATTGCTGAGGCCATTCCTAATTAGAGTAAACAAAAGGCTTAGGGGAAGAATGTAATTAAAATTACAAGCGTTACTTAAAATGACGTTTTTGTGAATGTTTAGCGCTGCTTGCAATGAAAACTATTATTATATTACATTGCACATTATCTCTAATCAAAGATTAGCGTTAGCACCTGCTCTGGAGTTTGACTAAATATTTTGTCGCAAAAAAACCCTTTTGCGTTTGTGAAATTTTATTACATACACTGAGAATATTCGCAACAGCCATTTGGTCGCAAACTTTGCAAGAAACTTGATGTCTGTAATCAGTCAAAAAGGATGCAAATATGGTCACTAAAGTTTGCAAACGTTTTCGAGCTAATTAAACATATTGCATCCCCCCAATAGATTTTTAAATCCTTTACAAAAACAAATTTAATAGCCATATTCAATTTGTTTGGGAACTATTTATGAAGAAAATTCAGTTAAAAGAAATGACACTCTTTGCTCAGTAGACAGAACACAGCAAACATCATACATTTACAACACCAACACAGATAAATGTGCCATCTGGAAAAAGGGACTAATTTCAGTGCATAATGTTTACTAGTTAATGTCAGTATGTTCAGTATTTGTTAGCAGAGTATTTTTTATACAAGCAGGAAGATTAGTCTCTGCTTGGCAGCTGTAAATGTTAAAATGTGCTCTGTTATTTCATTTTTACACATATACTTTTCAGTCTGAGTTTCCAGATAATATAAATTATTAACACAAATGGTTGCTGTATCCTTTAAGGAGTGACATACCTGAGCAAGAGAGTTAACTTTCAAAGGCTTTGCCTATAAAGACTCAGTCTCTATGGAGCAGTCTCAGAAATACATTTAAACACTCACCAGGATTACACATACTCTAAGAAACTCCCACTCAAAGTAATACCCAGTTCACAGACACACAAACAAGCTTTTAGACACATATATAACTCAAGCACACACAAAGCCATACTGACTCTCATACTTATAAGGACAAAGCTATCTCCCTCTGTGTAATCATCATTCCTTACAACCACATAACTTTGGGCTTGCGTGAAGGCATGACAGAGAAATGTCCTGCTTAGATACAGTGAGGAAATGTATAAGGCAAGAAGCAAACAGTATATTTTGAGGCAACCATTTTAAAGAGGTAATAAAGTTATTGGAGCTCAGTTATCTCATTTTAAAATGTTTACTGGCTCGGTGCCTGAATGCAATTTTAAAAAATGATTTGGGAACTGACCTACAGTCTTCTGTGTACCTTGCTGCTCGTTTTTGGAGTGAGCAGATGTGGAGGTGCTGTGTGTTTAGCTCTGCTGATTAATTGCGTTGCCCTAGTGGAGTAGCAAGGCCCAGGCACAATGTAACTCCAGAGGTACTGTGAACTACAAAGCACAAGCAGTGGCGTAACTAGTTGTTACTGGGCCCCATAGCAAATTCAATTTAGGGCCCCAAAATATTTATAAGTTGGCCTATTTTACCAAGATATATTAAAATTGCTAATCGCTATCAACTGTGGAAGTTTAAAGTAGAAATGCTGCTATCCAGACATGACTTGTGGGAAGTTATAACTACAGAAAGACCATATGTTAATCACCAGGAATGGGATAAGAAAAACAGACAACAATAAATCTGTGGGGTACATTGTTAAAGCTGCATGAAAGATCCAGCCTGAATTGCAAACTATTCCTGCTAAGGAAACTACAGTATACTAGATGAGACTAGGCACAGGAAAGGACACACAGGATCATATAAATGCAAAGTCAGAGCTTGCAGTGCAACACTGGGCAATTGGAGATGATATAAAAGACAGCCATTTATCAGCCATACTTCTGTTCAGTTTACCTAAATAATACAGTGCACTGATGAATGCCCTTAGGGCAAGGCCTGATGCTGAAATAACACTAGGTTTTGTCAAAATAAAGCTCATAGATGAATACAGGTGCAGAAAGGAGCAAGCTATTGACAATACAGAGATTAATATTGAGGCAGTCCTTAAGTCCACAGATACAGATACAAAGGTACACAAGAAAGAGAACAGAGTATGGTTCAGACGCAAGAGACCAGGACACTTCAAGAAAGACTGTGCAATTTGGAAAGCAAAAAGGCAAGATTCCCAAGAAATTCAGGAAACTACAATTAATGACAATGCCAGAGATAAGTGGCATGGGACTTTTAAAGCAACAAACGCCTTTCCAAATTAGAACTGGTATATAGATTCAGGAGCAACAAGTCAATGACAAGCAACAGAAACTTCTTTAAAGAGTTTGATCCAAATAATACATACATTATTTACCTTGCAGATGGAAGTAGCACTACTACTGAATGAATTGGCCATGGATTTCTTATATGTCACAATTTTGATGGATACAGATTACCTATACCAATAAAAGATGTGCTGTATGTTCCAAAACTATAAGGTGGACTCTTTTCCATAAGGCAGTTGGGATCCAAAGGACTCACCATAAAATTCCAAGGTGACAAGTGCACTATTCAGCATGGAGAAAAGGTAGTAGCAACAGCCAGAGTGGACAAATATTTATATTGACTGTATCAAAGCCAAAGCTACAAGAGTCAAATCATTCATAAGCCAGAACAGAGCATCAAAACCACTTGACCTCATACACAGTGATGTGGCATTTGAAGCGGAGATTAAATCTCTGCATAACAACCAAACCTGAAAGCTCACAGACTTGCCAACAGGAAGTACAGCTATCGGCTGTAAGTGGACTTTCCGAATCAAATATAACACTTATGGTACAGTTGAAAGATACAAGAGCATTCCGAACTGTGAAGTTCTTTAATTTGAATCATCATGTTACTGAACAGGAAGTCTGCTATTGGCTATTTACTATTGCTGGGAGGAATTCTTTAGGTTACTTGAGCCGTCTACTTTGCTACTTGACCAGTTCTGCGCATATTCCATATTCTCTGGGAGACCCACTGCATAGAATCCTGGTCTTGGGGGTAGATTCACTAACAGGCGACTTTTCACCAGTGTCAGCTTTGCACACCTCGCACCACTTCGCCAGGCACAAATGCGCAAATGTTTTTAAAAACGGCATTGAATCATTTTTGCAAATGTCCTACACACTAGCCCACTATAAAATGAATGTTCTATATGTTATGAAATGTCTGGTGAAAACCGGTTACCAGAAAAAAGTTCAAGATAGGACTTTTGCAGGCAATTCCTCTTAACAAAAGGAAAAGTGCCCAGCGTTTTTTGAACTTTAATAACATTCAGTAAAATCTGCAATTTACTGAATTTGTGGAGTAACGACCTTTCACCAGAGCAAAGAATGCTAGCGACCGCCTCTTTCGCTAGCAAATTAACGTCTGCACTTGTTAGCAAATAGGCGATTTCCCTGTGGATGGTAACGCTGGCGAATTGTCACTAGCGTTAGCCACTTCGTCCTAGTGTACTTGACCCTTGGTCTTGTTTTCAGACCGCAGCCTTATGGGAGGTGATAGTGCTGCGTGAAGATGACTCCTGTTTGAGGGGAATACAGATCTCTGCTAAAGTTATTAAAGTAAATATTTTAATATAAAGAAACAAGTTCACAAGACTTACCTTGTCCTTTAAACATCTTAAACCTTGGCATGTGCCCCAAATTAGTTTAACCCCCCCCCCAGTAATGTTTTTTTGACTCTCAAAAGATGGTCTGTTTAATAACATTGTATTTGTGTAATTCAATGGCTGCAACTATATTTATAGCAGTGATATTTCAATGGTTTAATGTAATTGCAATTATCGTATTTTATACATTTACATTAGCAGACGCTTGGTGATCGTGTCTACTTAATCTTGTATCGTTTTTAGAGCCTGGCTATAAGCACCATAACACCACACAACCTTTAGTACTCAAAAGCATGACAATAATTTAAATGAATTCATTCTTGTTATTACATAGCTGCAAAGAAAAACAGCAGTGTAACTGCTTCAAGAAAAAAAAATATTTTGAGAAAGGTTGTCTTTAAACCTCCCTACTAAATAGTACATACATTATAATACACATATCAAGGCTGTAGCCTCTGAAATAAGAATGCTGACACAATTCCCCAGAGATGCTCTGACAGACCAGTAGCTCTCATTTATACATGTAGGCGTTTATTTGAAGTCAAAGTAAGATAAACTTGCTATTAGCTAAAACAGAAGCTGAATTGTGTTAACTTTTCAGTCCAATTGCTCATCTTAATACAACGGCCTTTATAGCTTAATTCAAGGGCAAAAGAGTTCATCTTTTCTGCTTTCGCAGGAGAATAATGGGTTATTTCATTTCGACACATAAAATACAGTTAGTTCATAAACCATAAATAAAATTAGCCTTCAAAAATCTATGAGTGTATTGCAGCATGTCTTTGCTGAGGGCAATTTGAAATCTCCGGTGTGATCTTTACTCAAATTAAATAAAGATTCTCAGCTGTAAAGGTTCAAAAGTTACTGGCGTGCCAGCATTTATACTTGAGTTAGTTAGCTTTTAAGGCAGACAAGGTCGGCTGTATCTGATTGATCCGGCATCTTGCTAATGTCACTGCAAGACAAAGTTTTGCTGTCAGATTTTCTTCTATTCATGGAGTAGTGAAATCTTTTTTATTTATTTTTGTATCTTCAAATTGCCGCTAGATGGCAGTCTCTGCCTGTTTTTCCTGTAACAGCTTCCACAGCTAATGTCAGCATGATCCATTCTCTGTCATTTTCCATCATAAAGTGATATTTTGAATTCACAACCACAGCTTCCCTACCCTGGACACTTGCAGCAAAAAAAAAAGAGACTTTAGTGAAAAAATACTGAAATGCCGCCTTTGTTGTCAGTTACAAATGCAGAGGTCTGAAAGGCTCTCCAAAAAAGCAGCCATTTAAGAAACAGAAATTTAAACATGAACATGACATGAAAGAGCACAGCTCTTCATGATAGGGGTGGCAACTGTTATTTTTGCAGTTTAATCAGACACAAAGGCATAAAGCATCATATCTGTTTACGGAATCATTTCTAAAAGAGCCCTGCATAGTACATTATGTTTTTTGAAAACGTTTCATGTGTATATAGGTTTCATTTTAGCCTCTAGCATATCTTGCATCCCAGGCCTCCTATATATGTACATGTACATGTGCAGTGTGTTATTAGCTATGACTTCTAAATGATTGCTCTTATGCGTCTAATACAGCCTCAAAAGTAATATAGCTTCAGAGCAATGCATGCATATCCTTCATTCATATTTGCCAATGCATTGTCATTATAATAGGAAATAGTGGACTTGTTATGTGGTGTTATTCAGTGGTTTTCTGTATCATATAATTAAGTCCATTGGGAGATTTCTTATCATTTTCAGTAACTGATATGTTGTTGATTTTTTCACCATTTCTAGATAAAATTTAGCTCAAAAAATCATCCATTTCAAATAGTTACCAGGTAAAAACCTTGATCTAGGTGTAGCAACTACAGCAACCAAATATTTGAGGAAATACAAGAGTAAATGTCTTCTCTTCATTGGCTGAAATGGTTAGTAGAGCTGGAGCAAACAAAGAGGGTAAATTTACTAAGCCACCAAAATTCTCCATCGACGGCTTCGCAGCCATCACAACACTTTGCCAGGCAAAAATTCGCTCAGACAACACTAAGGGGCTGATTCACTAAGCTCGAGTGAAGGATTCGAATGAAAAATACTTCGAATTTCGAAGTATTTTTTGGGTACTTCGACCATCGAATTGGTTAAATTCGTTCGAATTCGAACGAAATCGAACGAAATCGAACGAATCGAACGAAAAATCGTTCGACTATTCGACCATTCGATAGTCGAAGTACTTCCCCTTTAAAAAAAACTTCGACCCCCTACTTCGGCAGCTAAAAGCTACCGAAGTCAATGTTAGCCTATGGGGAAGGTCCCCATAGGCTTGCCTGTGATTTTTTGATCGAAGGATTTTCCTTCGATCGTTGGATTAAAATCCTTCGAATCGTTCGATTCGAAGGATTTAATCGTTCGATCGAACGGAAAATCCTTCGATCGATCGATCGCAGGATTAGCGCTAAATCCTTCGACTTCGATATTCGAAGTCGAAGGATTTCAATCCGAGGGTCGAATTTCGAAGTATTTTTAACTTCGAAATTCGACCCTTAGTGAATCGGCCCCTAAATGTGAAGTTGCGTCCAGGGCGCCGAACGCTTTCGAATTTTCGCTAGCGTTACTTCGGCAATCAAATCTAAGATGCCCCAGCGTTCAATTATGCCTAGTGTAACTTCGTTAGAGGTCTTCACTCAGGCTAATTTGCCTCAAGCGGGAAATTATAACGTTGAATGGACGTATTTGTTGCAGCAAATACATTACATTACACAAGTCCAGGGAACCTTAATAAAGACAATAGAGTTGTTATAATGCCCTACACATGAGCCCACTGTATAGTTTATGTTTATGAAAATGTAGGGGGGAACCCAGTTACCCCAAAAAAAAATTTAAGGACTTTTGCAGGCTATCACTCTAAAAATAGGAAAATACGCCAGCGATTTTTGGGACTTACAAACTTTTCCCACTAAAAATATGATGTAAGTAACAGAAGAATTAGGAAGATCTATGCACTCCAATGCACTTCATTTGGTATGAGCTGGCGAAGGCAAGTCTGGCGAAATAGGTTACATTTAGTAAAATCCACATCTTAGTGAATTTGCAGAGTAACGTCCATTCGCAAGAATGGTGATAGAGTGCGAATGACCGATATCGGCTGTCTCTTTTGATAGCGAAGTTATGACTGCACCCGTTTGGTGAAGTGCCTGAAAGCGGTAACGCTGGCGAGTCGTCGCCAGCATTAGTCACTTGGCCCTTTAGTAAATCTGCCCCAAAGTCTTTAGCACTTTTTTTGCAGATCTATAAAAATGGCTAGTTTATGAATTTGGTAGAAAAGTATATCTTCAGCTGATTTTTTTTCCTGTTTTTCATTCTTTTTTTTTTTTTGCTAAACCTTATTTAAAGGAGAAGGAAAGGCTACAATTAAGTAAGCTTTATCAGAAAGGTCTATATAAATACACCTGTAAACCCTCAAAGTAATGCTGCTCTATCAAAAGAAACATGGCATTTCTTTCCTTTTATTGTGCACACATGGGCTTCTGTATCAGATTTCCTGTTTTCAGCATAAATCTCCAGGGCAGGGCTTGAGCATGCTCAGTTTGCTCCTCTCCTCCTCCCTCCTCCCATCCCTGCTGTAACCTGAGCTCAGAGCTGTAAGTGAGCAGGGAGAGACTCAGACAGGAAGTGATGTCACACCAAGCTTATATGGCCGCTTCTATCCTAAACAAACAGAGACAATATCTAGAGCGGTTTACTCAGGTATGGTAAAGCATTTTGCAGAATAAATATAGTATTCTAGCTTGCACTATTGTGGCTAATCTGTTGGCAATAAACCTTCTTGGAGGTTTCCTTCTCCTTTAAACAAACTATCTCCCAGAAATGCCAGTAAACTCTGGCTTACATGTGTCTGTGGTTGTCTTCATTTATATATTCATTTATATTAATATTGTCTAATACAGTTCTTTACAGAATTAACAGGCCTCCTCTCCCCAAATCCAAATTCTTGGATACCATGGATAAAGTACACCCTAGATACATTGTATAGCTGGTATAACAGGTTTTATCACAGTAGACTGAACCAAATCCAACATGGAGTGATGGATGTGCACTGCAATTTGATCATCAGTTTCTAAATTGGCTAACCATATTGTGCTGTGTGTGTTCAGTTTTACTGACAATGGCAATATCAACAGATATTGAAAGATGCATAGGAATAGCACATAGTGTATAAATATAAACTGTGCATTTACAAATACAGAATTTAGATACAAGTATGGGATCCAGAATGCTCAGGACCTAGGGATTTCCAGACAATTGATCTTTCTGTAATTTTGATGTTCAATCCTTAACTCTACTAGCAAATCCATTAAACATTAAATAAACCCAATAGGCTTGTTTTTCCTCCAATAAAAAGTAATTATATCCAAGTTAGGATCAAGTACAAGGTACTGTTTTATTATTACATTAAAAAAGGAAATAGTTTGTAAAAATGTAGATTATTTGGATAAAATGGAGTCTATGGGAGATGGCCTTCCCATAATTTGGGACCCCATACCTGTACTGAAAATATTGACCCAACTAACAGTTTTATAATGGAGAAACAGAAAGCAAGAAAGAATGGAGAAGGCATAAAAATATTTTGAGAACAGACTCAGGGTTGAACACCGGAAGAGAAAGTGGCAAATGAAAAGACCTAGAGAGAAAAGCCTTTTGTTACACTGAACAGAACAAGGCTTAAAGGGGTTGTTCAACTTTCAGATGCTTTTTTCAGTTCAGCAGTTTTCAGTTTCACCATAAACAAAGACTTTTTTCAATTGCTGTCTATCTTTTCTTTTTTACTGTTTTCCCAAAATGTAAGTTTAAAGTTTTATGTTCCTGTCTCTGGTGTTTCAGTCTGGCAGCTCAGTGATCCAGGAGCATCTGACCTGTTACAATTTGCTACATTTAGTTGATACAATTAGTTGATACATTTTTCAGGAGTATCTGTAGAATATTAGCAATCTGTGAATATTAGCAACTATTGTATTAATTAATTGTATTAAACAGTTGACTTTAAGGAAACTCAGGAATTCTGCTCAGCGGGGACAAAGATAAGAAATGTATGTGTTTCTGGTGAACAATCTGAAACCAACTGAACTGGAAAAAGTGTTTGAAGGTGAACAACCCCTTTAATTGTTTAACATTTCAGTTGTATTACGTTTTGTCAAGGCATCATGCACTTAAAATTAAGTATGATATCTTCCCATTTTTGCTTGTACTTAACTCCTAAAACTCTCCTGTGGCTTTGGCTTGACCCCTCCAGAGCTGTATTTGAAGTAGGGGTGCCCCTAGAACAAAGCTCCTGCTCACCCCCTGCCACCTCCTCCTTATAGTATACAACATTGAATTACTCCTTACCTGCCCTACCTCCCGTAATTGAAGTGCATTGCTAACAATAGCAATCGGCAGTAGAGGGGATTGGGTGGGATGGACAGTCAAATAGCTGTTGAGATCTTCTGTCTAGCGCCAGTTGCTAGTGCAGATGCAGCACAGTCACAAATCTGGGCCTGGATCCCTCTGCTACATGGATACCATAGCAAGCAAACAGCTAAGTAAATCTAGAGAGTAGGTGGAAGAGGAAGGAGAATTATTTTATTTTGATTATTAGTTTGTAAATCAGGAATTCATCAGTACATAGAAACAATACAAGATACTGTACATAAATAATTTCAATTTAAATAACAAAATGTGGCAACAATTCCTATATCCACGTGTTCCTGCTGCCTTACAGCATTATGTCCACTTCAGTCTTGCTTCCAAACGTTGGTAAACTAGTTAGCTCATAGTAAATCCATTAACATTTAGGGCACTATATAAGTTTGCTTATGCTTTTTGACATGAGCGATAGTATCCTAAAGCTCTGCAATTGACATAATATTACCTGAACTAGCTTTCACAATGAAGAAATGCTTTTCCACCTAATAGCTGCCAAAGTTTTTGTTTGCAAAAAAGCTAATTCTGGTAAAATTAAAAAGATGTTCTTGTTTTTTCAGCAAGAAACCCAGTGTGAGTGGGTTAAAGCATGTTGGCTCTGGCAATCGTATATGGGATCCTCCTTCTGCAGTTAAGGTATATCATTTGCATGGTATAGGGGGACCTTACAAGTAACCAAAGCAGCTTAATTCTGTGTATGAAACTGCAACAGTCATGGCTTTTACAATCTTATTATATGTTTGTTGTCTCGCTCCTTAAATATAAACCAGACCAGTTACCAAAAGGTTGCCCAATTCGGGAGAATCAATGTTTGGATTTTCATTGGTTTACAGTTGACATTTATTCAGATAAAAATAGATCTTCAAAATCTTTCCATACCTTTAGGCAAGGCATATAACTGTTCATCCCGTCATCAGTTGATTCCCTGCAGCAAATGTTCTTACTAGGCATGATACCATCTAGCTTGATGAAAAATAAAATAATAAACAAATTGAAAATGTACCGCTATAGCTCATAAAAGTCTTGTACTATTTTCTTTTTTCTAAGGATAATATTATATCCCTATAGATTGGAAACCATTTCTCTATGGTTTACATAAGGTAAGGTTAAGGTAAGGTAAGGCTGATACCAATACAAGGAATTTTCTGCGCTGTGCTTTTTACTAAAGATTACAGTGTATTAATGCTGCTTGATTAATGTTTAGTGGTCATAACATAAACAAACTAAGCAGCATTCACAATAAATGTATTTTCTAACTTAACTTTTTAGTATACTGAATGCTCATATACTAAACGGCTACTCGCTTAAAAAACATTTGTTGACTGACCTAACTATTGCTTCTATTCTGTTTGCTACTGTCCATTTATACAAATAAATATAAATACTGAACTTAATGATATTGGTTACAACATCATTGCATTCTGCTAATCATTCATTCCTTTCCGTAATCATCATAACACTGCCTTGTTCAAGTTCGCAAAACATCTAAGGCATTCCAAGTCTCCAACAAATTTATTATACCTATTGCTAACTTTGTAAGAATCTTAACACCCAAATAATCATCAATATTTATGTATTCCCTTAAATTACTTCCTGGTTATATTTACTTTTTGTTTTCCATCTCCATTCATCTCTCTTGACTGTCTCTAAACTTCTATCACTAACCTCCTCCCTAGGCTTATCTTTGTGCTCAGACTCCCCCTCTCACTCCAATGGTAATGCTCTGGATCTCATATTTACCAGACTCTGTTCATCCACCAATTTTACTAACTCACCATTTCCCCTCTCTGATCACAATACGCTCACATTTCAACTCACTAACTCCCTCCTCACCCCCTGCTATTCCCTAACACGTACTTACCGTGACTTGCAAGCTGTAGAGGTGTCACATGTCTCTTATTCCTTTGACTCTCTTCACTATAATATCTCTACCATCTCTTGTCCTAATGTAGCTACCTCTGTCTACTATAGTACTCTCACCACTGCCCTCAATGAGCTTGCTCCTACAAAAACTAAACATGCTAGACCCAATCCACTTCAACCTTGGCATACTGCTCATACAAAAGCACTCCAAAGACACTCACATGCACTTGAGTGTCGCTGGTGCAAATCCCACTCAAAATCAGACTTTTGGAGCTATAAATCTGCCCTGCGCTCCTATAACATCAGCCTCTTCCAAGCCAAATAAACATACTTTACTTCACTCATTAACTCCCTTTCTAAAAAACTAGCACAACTTTTCTCCACCTTTAACACTCTCCTTTCCCCTTCTCCACCCCCTCCGTGCACATCTGTCTCTGCTCAAGATATTGCTGAGCACTTCAAAAACAAAATTGACTCTATCAGAAGGGACATTAAACTTCTCAACCCCCCTAGACTTCCATCATCCTCCCTCCACACTCCCCAGTCTCTCCCAGGCTCCTTCACCCCTGTCACTGATGAGGAAGTCTCAAAGCTTCTGCCCTCTTCTCACCTTACCACCTGCCCGCTTGATCCAATTCCCTCAAAACTTCTCCACAATACCAATCCTTGTCTAATCAAAGCCTTAACTCACCTATTTAAGCTCTCTCAACTGGACTGTTTCCTTCTCAACTAAAACATGTTCTTGTCACCCCCATTCTGAAAAAAACCCTCTCTTGATCCCTCCAATCTTGATAACCTCTGACCTATCTCTCTGCTACCTTTCATCTCTAAACTACTTGAGCGCCTAGTCTACAACCGACTAACATCATTCCTCTCTGACAATAACCTTCTGGACCCCCTAAAATCTGGGTTTAAGCCACAGCACTCCACTGAAACTGCCCTGACCCAACTAACTAATGACCTTTTAACTGCTAAAGCTACCAATACTGCTTGACCTCTCAGCTGCATTTGACACTGTAGATCACCCTCTCCTCCTCCATTCGCTTGGCCTTCGTAACACAGCCCTGTCCTGGTTCTCTTCTTACATCACCAATCGTTCCTTCAGTGTCTCCTACAACGGAGTAGCATCTTCTCCCCTACCTCTTACTGTTGGAGTTTCTCAAGGCTCTGTCCTGGGACCCTAACTATTCTCCCTCTATACTTCCTCCCTCCGCAAATTAATCAACTCGTATGGTTTCCACTACCACCTCTATGCTGACGATACTCAGATCTATCTCTCATCTCCTGATCTCAACCCAGAACTCACGTCTCCTCACGATCCTCACGATTCTTACTCACGTCTCCTCCTGCCTGTCCGCTATCTAAATCTCTCTAAAACTTAAATGGTTCTCTTTCCTCCAACTAACACCAGTAACATCCCAGAAGTATCCATCATAGCTAACAATTCCACTATCACCCCCTCTCCCCAGGCCTGGTGCCTTGGGGTTATCCTAGATTCTGCCCTGTCATTCACTTCTCATATCCAGTCACTTATTAAATCATGTCACTTCCACCTAAGGAACATATCCAAAATACGATCATTTATCACCCAAGATGCTGCTAAAATTCTTATTCACTCTCTCGTCATATCACGTCTAGACTACTGTAACTCTCTTTTAATTGGCCTTTGCTTCCAGAGACTGTCACCTCTCCAGTCCATAATGAACACTGGTGCGAAGCTCATACACCTCAGCAACCGCTCCTCCTCTGCCTCGCCATTCTGTCAATCCCTGCACTGGCTTCCACTACCTCTCAGAATTAAATTCAAATTAATGACCCTGACATTCAAAGCACTTCATAACTCTGCCCCACCCTAAATCTCTGAACCCATCTCACCCAACCAAATACTACGCTCCTCTACTGACCTGCTACTCAACTCAACTCTTATTACCTCCTCACATGCTCGCATTCAAGACTTTGCAAGGGCCGCACAGCCCCTCTGGAACTCTCTCCGACGGTCTGTCCGACTTTCTCCCAACCTTTTTGCTTTCAAGAAATCTCTTAAAATGCACTTCTTTCGAGAAGCCTACCGTCAATCTGCTTAACTACCAAATGCAACACCACATACAGTACCACATTTCTTACCCACTTAATTCGATCTTGTCCACTCCCACACCTTGTGTAATACATATATCTGCATAGGGCCTTCCTTACCTTTTGTACTGGTATTGATTGTGATGAATGTAACTCCATATGTTCTATGTATATAATTTCATGTGATTTAGTTGTATAATCACATTTACTTTACAGCGCTACGCAATATGTTGGCGCTATATAAATACATGTTAATAATAATAATAATATTAATAATAAATAGAAGACCTTTTTGTACCAGCTTATATTTGTATGGTTGGAATTTCTCACCGCCATACTAAAGAAAATTCTAAATAATGGGCTTTTCTTTCAATATTATCTATCTGACTCAGTGAATCAAGCTTCAGTCACCATGCTGTGAATAATTTTTCTATTAATTTTCTATATAGCAATTTAAAGTGGGCGACTCATCAATCAATCTTTGTAAAGAGCTGAATTAACTAAGTAAGAAAGCAAAATCCAGAATGGAGTCTTCGGTAATTAACTAATTGTGGGTGTATAGTGCAGAAATTAGAAATACTTGGGGGCAGATGTATGAAGGGTCGAATATCGAGGGTTAATTAACCCTCGATATTCGACTAGGAACTAAAATCGTTCGACTTCGAATATCGAAGTCGAACGATTTAGCGCAAATCCTGCGATCGAACGATCGAAGGATTATTCGTTCGATCGAACGATTAAATCCTTCGAATCGAACGATTCGAAGGATTTTAATACAACGATCGAAGGAATATCCTTCGATCAAAAAATCTCAGGCAAGCCTATGGGGACATTCCCCATAGGCTAACATTGACTTCGGTAGCTTTTAGCTGCCGAAGTAGGGGGTCGAAGTTTTTCTTAAAGAGACAGTACTTCGAAGTCAAAGTAGTAGTCGAAGGTCGAAGTAGCCCATTCGATGGTCGAAGTAGCCCAAAAAACACTTCGAAATTCGAAGTTTTTTTAATTCGAATCCTTCACTCGAGCTTTGTAAATGTGCCCCTTGAAGTTGAGTAATGAGCAAAACATCCTAGTTTCGCCAAAAAATGCAATGGCCATTTTTGCATGGATTTTTTCATATTCCATATGCATTGAAGTCAACAGGTATATTTTCTTGAGTTTTATGTCTCACTACACATGCAATGGCCAATGGGCTATTTTTCTAAAGTTTTTTCAAGTTGAAATAGTACAGATTTGCAAATATGTTTGCCATTTGCCAATGTAAATGCCACCCCAAATCCAAGCTTTGTAAAACATTTACATTTCCCTGGTTGGGAATTATTCTGTAAAATCATGTAAAATATAGACAAAAAGGGACTTATTGTTATTAGGTGACAGTGGAAGGAACTGTCCGGGCCAGTATAATTTCCTGAAATGTGGGAACCTAAAGAGGGTGAGAACAGTTTGAAGTGTTGGAGGTAATACTCTTTTTACTTAGCTTCTTAACAGAGATTGGTACCATTTAATAGCTGCCTGTTACTTTAAATACATTCAAAAAATCTAATTTTTCTTTTGACGTACCAGGATGCTTTTTTCTGTTTAATAAGCACTCAAAATGTATCTCTGCTACCTGTGATAATTAAGTAGTGATGTTGTCTATTTGTGTACATCAACTAATAAACAAATTTGATCTCTGTTTTAGTTGTGGATTGCTGCAGTATTTCCTTGCACAGTTCCCTCATTATGTATGCATTAAACTGTCAAACCATGGACATCATGGGAGGCATGCCTGAACAGTCTATGTGGCCTATCGGATATCAGGGTCAAGATACAGGGATAATGAGGTATATTCCATATAATTATGCTCTTTATTATACACTGTGTGTTTATGGTACCCATTAGCATGGAAAGGCACTTTCATATATTTTTGCACACTGCACAGGATGAGATTGTTCTTATATTGTTTATATTTTTGGTGTACTAGATGCAAACATGACCAGCAGTTGTAGAAATTTCTTGATCAGTGTTTCATAAAGCTTCTTTTTGCTAATACACAAGCCATTATTATTTTTAAGACTTGCAGCTGAAGCTTTCCCATAATTAAACGGCTAAAGAGTTGTACAGAACCGATATGGATGTTTAAATCAGGCAATTTTTTCTTATTTTGTCTGATGTCATGACTAACTAAACTATGATGAATCACATCTTATTTGCATTGATGATAAAAATCAGCAGGCAAAGCTTGATGTAATAGATCATTGCAGCAGAAATATTAATCTAATGGAAATAATATAGCAAAAATATCATGCTGAGAAACCTCTCAATTTTTCCCCTTGGAATTTATCTTCCCTTTCTTTTCTGAAAACTACATTTCCTTGTGTCAGGGGCCTTCATTTATTCCTTTCATGTTTCTTCTATAATATACTAACCTACATTTTATTTTGAGGTGACACTACAGTTCTTGTGAGCCTCTGGAATGTATACTTGAAAACCAGGTGATAGAGGCAGAAGAACATTTACTTACCTGTTGGCTCAAGCAATGATAAAGGAAACCCCTCGTGAGTTAAGAAACTCACGTAGGGCTTCAGAGAAAATATCCTCATCAGTTCAGGCATTTTTCTCCAAGTGAGTTTTCCTTTTAAAAAGTTTGACAGCTTTGTGCACTAAAATCCACCGAGTGGAGGGAATAGAACACGTGTACTTTTGCAATGCAAGACAAAATGGAGCCAGAGAAACATTACCTTGGAACCATATGGGATAAATGAAGCAATGTTTCTCATAACCTAACCTTTTTCATTTCACAGATAATCACGTTGAGATGGAGTGAATATGGACTAAATAACACGTTAAATATATATGTCTGGTAGGAAATGGCTACCATCTGTATATGGTCGAACACTGTTTAATTACTTTAAGGTTAAACAATGCATTTTGTAACTTTTCTAGATGAATGCACATACATGTTTGCCTACAGTAATGGGATAATACTATCTGAAATGGTGACATTTTGAAGTAGTCCACTAGATGGCAATTCTTCGTGGAATATATATGTCTATCTGTACCTGGCCACACTGTGAAGCTAGTACAACTTGTTGGTACAATCAAGGGTTTAAATGTTTGTTTGCTGTTAACATTTATATATGTCCCTGAAGAATGCTTATTATGCAGAAATGTGCTTAAGGTGCTGCAATAATGTCACTATGAACAAGGAACAGTAACACCAAAAAATGTAAGTGTTTTAAAGTAATGAAAATGTCATGTACTGTTGCCCTGCACTGGTAAAACTGATCTGTTTGCTTCATAAATGCTACTATAGTTCATATAAACAAGCTGCTGGGGATCAATGGTGGAAATTGAAAAACGGCTATATGGCACAGGATAACTAATGGATAACAGATAACACCATTAGACAGACAGACCTTATTTGCTATCTGATGTGTAACCAGAGGCTTTTCTCCTTTGAATGGCTGCCCCCATTGCTACACAGCAGCTTATTTATATAAACAATAGTAGTGTTTCTTAAGCAAACACAGCAGTTTTACCAGTGCAGGGCAACACTGCATTATATTTTTATTACTTTAAAACACTTTTATTCTTTGACGTTACTGTTCCTTTAAGCTAAAAAAAAAAGCTTGAAGTGCATGGGATTGAGAAGCAAACGGGAAAGGGCCACTTTGCAGGGTAGTGGTTACCCATGTTGTTATCTAATTTGAAAATATTTTAAACCTTATTTTTTTGTAAAATAGTACAGATTCTCAGTTGGTGAGAAGAGATGTATCTGCCTGGTATAAAGATGGGTATGCAAACATACATAACAAAGAAACTCATATCTTTCAAACCCAATAATTTATGAGGAAATAGTTAAAGTATACAGGACAATTGTATTGAAGACTCTTAAAATTCAATAGCTCTGAGTTTCTGCGCACACAGCACAAAGTTTCTGTCCCCTTGGACTTCTTGGAAAGCTTCTCTTCAGCTCTTCATAGCATTCTAAACCCCCTCCCAGTTGCTAAATATTAATCTGGCCAAGACCTTATTCTCTCACTCAGCTGACTTTACAAAAACACCTAGGGGCATATTTATTATGTTGTATAAAACAAAATTTGCCAAAAAAATTGTGTAAAAAGTTGTGTAAAATATCGAATGGTGTGTGTGATTTCATGCCATGTGAATGCCATATTTGCCACCGTTATTTTATATAAGAATTTGCTCTAAGAAAAAAAACAGTAAAAATGTTATACCGTTTTTTTTACGCCGTTTTTTACACATCGACGTCTGGCTTTTTTATGCAGCATAATAAATGTGCCCCTTAGAGATCTGTGTCTTGGAAAAAAAGATAGAACTGTACTGCAAATAGATTTATGTGGCTAACATAAGAGCTGTTATACATCTGTGTATTGTTTACATGCTTCAGTGAGTACCAATCTGTTTTTGCTAGTTTTAGCACTGAGTTAATAATTTATCTTTTATATGTATGGTATGTTGTGTGCGTAACAAAGTATGAAATAGCTAAATTGGAGTTCTGTACCACCATGATAGGAATTTATAAGAATATTCCTGAAATCTATCAGTTATGGAACATTTATTTATTGTTTTAAACCTTTCCCATACTTTGTCTGTGTCAGGAGCGCGTCGAAGCGATCCGGCTCCTGTCTGCGGGGAATCCAAGATGGCGGCGCAAGCGTGTGATGTCGCATCAAATTTAAAATAAAAGGACGCCCAGAACGCCGTTTCAATGCCCGACTATAGGATTTGTTTTGTGCATTACTGGGTATTCCTAATTTTGTGTGTATTGCATTCCTGGACTTTTGACCCTGCCTGAACCTTGACCTTGCTAATTATCTGCCTGCCTTCTGACCTACTACGTGGATTTGACTACGCTTTGTTCTTGAACCCTTGTCTGTACCGCAAACTTGGACTTTAACCAGAAGCTTCCTCCTAGGTCTGAATATCCCCCGCTGGGAGCCGATAGGCCCCGTGACAGTCTGTTAGTAAGATTTTAAACTCTTTTACCCATGCTTTTGTAAAAAATTGAGTCTGTGGATATTTACTCTCAATCAGAATTGTATAAATTATTGATAATGTATGCCTTAATGGACCATAAATTGTGTAGAGCTGTTCAAACTTTGTGAGGGATCTAGCAGTTAAGAATTTGTAGATGAAACACATGTAGAAGTTTTTGTAATAAGTGCAATACACAATGCCACATCCCTCACGTCATATATTATATATATTATTATATATATATATCTATATATGCAATAGCATATTGAATTCTAATAATAATACAGCAAAAGGTTTTACTACAACAACTATACTTTATTTCCCTACAACTTCATCTGAAACTTGAGATTTTAGAAGATAAAAATATTAATCAATTGATTGTCTAGATCCGTGCAAGATTTCAGATATAAAACATAAAAAACTCAGATTGTACATTTAGAAATAATTGATATGCTGAATCTGGATGTTGGAAAACATATCAAAAGTTATGGAAGCAGGAGCTAGCTTAGAGTTTACGTGATCAGCATTGAAGATCTTGTGGTAGGCAATCTGACTCAATTCTTGTGGTAACTTCTTGTTACTTTGGCAGCTTGGGGGAAAGTTATCAAAAAGTGAAGTTAGAGATCGCCACAATCTGCTAAAATTAAATTCCTCTAGTCTCCATTAATTTTAAAAGCGTTTTTATTGATGGGTGAAAGTTCACACTTTGATAAACATGCCTTCCACAATGCCATAGAAATGTGGCAGATTGTGGCGATCTCTAACGTCACTTATAAATAAGTAAATATGCCCCTTGCATATGTGAAAGCTTATTAATTAAAGGTCAGATTTTAGTGGTTTTAGAGGGTTTTTTAAACCACGACTAAACTCACCTAAACCCACAATTGTCACTGAATTCATGAAAAGATTTGATTATAAAAAGTGCAAACATAAAAAGTGCAAACATAAAAAGTGCTGAAGAATGTGGTAAAAATCTGAAAACCTCAAAAATGTTTTGGTTTTTTTGGAAAATTCCTAGCAAAGAAAAAAACTGAAAACCTCAAAGTCTAAAAGTAGCTTTAAATTGGTCCAATAGGATCAACACAACTCCCATTGACTTCTATAGCACCTCAGTAACTTTTACTTGGTGAAGTTTTGATTTAGAGGTGTTCATGGTTTTTACACTTAATAAATGTCGAATTTTTATTACTTTATGGAAATATAGGAAAACCACAATTTTTTCGTGATTCGTAGAAGAAATCGCAATTCGGTTGTAAGTAAATGGGCCTCTTAATGTGCCTATCATAAAAAACATTTGTGTCCAATGGGTGATTGGGTTAGGCACTCCTGAAAGTTATTAGCTGAAGAGGTATATAAAGAAACTCTACACACAGTGCCACTCTTTGATGGCACCAAACCTTCTCAAAAGCACTAAGTAACTTAATCCCTGCTAATCTGATGCTTTTAAACAGTAATGTTCTTCCTGGAACCACTAGAAACATTAAAAGGTAAATACATTTGGATTTATTATGTGTAATGTACAAATCATTTTAATATATAAAAAGTGAGAGATTGTTCTGAAGTATACCTATGTTTTACATTATATAATTCAAAATGATATGCATTACTGCCCCATCGCATTCTGTTCTATAGGACCAGGAAAGGTGACGTTTAAATAAGCAGTATGAAAATGTTTTTAGGTAAAACTCACTCTGGCCCTCAGTTATGATTTGCTGCTTATTTATTGCAGCATTCATAGCTTCAGCTACTCCAGGGTTGGGTGGTCAGCCCACTGCTGTTTGTTTCCTTACACACCCTGCCTTGGGCTTGGTTTAATGACTTCAGTTCCAGCAGAAGGAAGTGATACCAGACCTAGGCAACATCAGGGCTATTAGGGTTGGTTTCCTGTATATTACTGTTTTCTCGGAAATAGTTATACTGCTTTAGGACTCCATAATGTAACCATAACATTTGTACAACTTTCTTAAAGTGGCATTAGTGCCTAGAATACTACACAATTAAACATGAGCCAGTTGATTAAACTTAAGCTTTCAAGGTGCACCCACAATACTGAACTCAGTATTATTTGAGACTTAGTACACACATTTGGCTTAAAAATAACCTCAACTGCATGTTTGGCTTGACACGCTTCCCTGTCATACATCTTTTTCAGCTCTAGAAGATATCTCTCTCCTACATATGTTTAAGGGAAATATAAGCAAGTATTTATGGCTCAGAGTACAAGAGGCAGGCAAGGTGCAAATTGCAATATTTTTGCACGTTACAGTATGCCTTACCATAATGAACATTTTGATATCTGAGTTGGCATTATTATATGTTAGCATCACATAGGAAGTACAACAAATACCTATAGAGTAAGGTCGTGTTTAATCAAAATGTGCTGAATGAACATTTATAATACAGTATACAGTTTTCTTTGAAAAGCAAATAGCTGATTGGCTGCTTTCTGTACTGGTTTTATATGTATTGGTATAAGTAATGATATTTATAGATCGTTATAATAATAGTGACATAATGAGGACAATCTCTTGAGGCCTAATTGATTTGAAGTTAACAAAAATAAAGGTGATAGAACTTTATTATATTTAAGCGAGGCATCAATTCTATCCATTCCTTTTATCACAGTGGGGCATAAACAACCCCTGCTGCTGTGGAAAGTAGACAAGACAATGTTTATTAAGGTTGCGATTGCCTTTAAGTCTCAATTAAGATAAAAAGAAAAGCGCTCATTCCTGATTGAAAAGAACGGCTGCTGTGACTTTCACTATGCAAACTAATTCTTATAAAAGATAATGATTTATGTATGCATACATTACATTCCCGCAAACCAAAAATACTGCTTTGTTGCACTGATTTCATCAAAAGAATATCTTTGAAATTTGAGCAGCTAAGATACGACACGGACTGCTTATGAAAATAATATCTTTTATTTACTTATAAAATATATCCTAGTGCAATCAATTGGTAAAACGTGAAAGTAATTATTCAATAAATTTAAGGGGCAGATTTATGAAAGGTCGAGGTAAATTTTAGAATGAAAAAAATTAGAATTTTGAGCTATTTTTTGTGTACCTCGACTAGGGAATAGTCCAAATTCGATAAAAATAAAAAAAATAGAATATCGAGATTTATCTTGTACTGTCTATTTAAAAATTCGACTTCAACCATTTGCCATCTAAAACCTGACGAATTGCTGTTTTAGCCTATGGGGGACCTCCTAGAACCTATTTGGAGTAAATTGGTGGACTTTGAAAAATCTAATTTGACAAAAACTTCTAATTGAATTTGATTGAATTCGATATTCTTTCGATTCGTACGTTTCGAATTTGACTGAATACGGACCTATTTGATTGAAAACAGACCTAATCGACCAAAAAAAACCCTTCAACTTAATTTCCATTGGTCTTTTTGAATTTGAATTTCGAAGTTTTTTCAATTCAAAATTCGACCCTTGATAAATATGTCCCTAAATGTTTCAAACATTTGAATGGCAGAAAGTGATCTATTACAATGTCTCAGATCCAGTATATGCCCGGATGTCACGCCATTTTTCTGTGTCTTATTTGATTTTATAAAATATGATGGTGAGTGATAAAAAAATATACAGAAATTTGATTAAATTAATTAATTAATTAGCCCCAACGTTTTGGCACAAATGCCTTTGTCAAGGGATCCACTTAATAAAGGCACTTGTGCCGAAACGTTGGGGCTATTCTCATTTGTTGCAAGTAGCTCCTTGTTGCTCCTTTTTTTGCTTTGTACAAACCTTTGGGTGGTATGTATCCTATGACTTTGTATATTATTGCTGTATAAACTTAACTTTTGTTAACACAATTGTATATTGCCAAATGGTTTAAACAGTAAAATATTTTTTTTGATACCACCTGAGTCTATCTTTGATAAATATCTTAATTACTGGAACCTTCTAGTAATTAAGATCTGTAAGTGTTTCAGTGGTGACGTGGTATTCTCTGTGCACAAAAGAGGTTGATGGAATAAATACCTTAATGGCCATCAGAACACAGCGTTTCACCATACCTAAGATAAAAAATGCTCTCACCTATAAGGACATACAATAAACAGTGCTCAGGATGGACAGTCTCTGTAAAGTATTGACTTTCTTTGGTTGTCATATATTTTTTGAGTTGTGGTTCAGTGAAAGACTAATCTACTTATCTTTGAATCTTTAAGACACAAACTCCTGTGTCAGTATGATCATATCATACCTTAAGTGATGCTGACAGTGATTGAATCTCAAGATAGTTGCTCTGAATGTTTTGGTGGTTATTACTGTATATGTGCTATCATAGTGTAATATAAAAAAAGCAGAGGAATTTCTAAGAGGTTAATTTATAATATTTTAAATTATGCTTTAGGGATATGAGAAAAATATAATTTTGCAGGAACTTAATTCTATCAGTTACTCTGTCACACATATCAGCTTTTTTTACATTAGAACATTACAACTGAGGACATTTCAAAGCCTCATTGAAAATTTAACTAAATTAAATATGCATTCATCTAATCTAAATTATACATAGACTTGATGAGTTACAAAATTAATGCTTAGTCTTTGGTTTGTGCTCATAGTTCTGGGTTGTTTTATTGTCAGCGGATAAGCACCAAAACTATAATTCATCATGGGATATGACCACAGTGAGAAAGATGTTATGTGAATGAATGAGAAGTTTGAATTATATTGTTTATTTATTGGAGAGTGTTCTGAGTTACCAGAATAAGTTATAGGGTAATTGTTATTAAAATATGCACCATATTAGTTATTCATTCCCTTTCCCATGTCTCTCTCTCTTCTTGTTTCGAGATTAATTAAATACAACATGACACACAAAATAACTAGCTGAATGAAAGATGACTCTCTCAGTGGGTGCAAGAGATGTTGCCCCTAATGAGTCATTTTTTCCACCGACAACATGAACATTCAAAGTGCTCAGGGTTCAGGGAAACATGATGAAAACTACTAGATTTCTGATTTTAAATAAGAGCATTTTTTGTGTCTTATAAAACATGACGATTTTAAGGGGCCCTCTAATTAAAAATTCTTTTGTATAGTTTTTGGGTGGAGCATCTTCTTAACTTTTGCATGCATGTAAAAATTGCACAATGAGAATAAACATAAAGAAAATGTATGGAAATGTATTGCTTTGGAAATAAAGGGGAATGATCGTAAGAAAGAGAATAATTCGATTTCTGGGCAGGTAACGATCACATAACTTTAATTCATTTAGGGGCAGATGTAAGAAGGGTCGAATATCGAGGGTTAATTAACCCTCGATATTCGACCAGGAACTAAAATTGTTCGACTTCGAATATCGAAGTCGAACGATTTAGCGCAAATCCTGCGATCGAACGATCGAAGGATTATTCGTTCGATCGAACGATTAAATCCTTCAAATCGAACGATTCGAAGGATTTTAATACAACGATCGAAGGAATATCCTTCGATCAAAAAATCACAGGCAAGCCTATGGGGACCTTCCCCATAGGCTAACATTGACTTCGGTAGCTTTTAGCTGCCGAAGTAGGGGGTCGAAGTTTTTCTTAAAGAGACAGTACTTCGACTATCGAATGGTCGAATAGTCGAACGATTTTTAGTTCGAATCGTTCGATTCGAAGTCGAAGTAGTAGTCGAAGGTCGAAGTAGCCCATTCGATGGTCGAAGTAGCCCAAAAAACACTTCGAAATTCGAAGTTTTTTTAATTCGAATACTTCACTCGAGCTTTGTAAATGTGCCCCATAATGTAACTATAAGAAGATCAATTGTTTTCCATCAGATCCTTCAGCTAAATATTTTTATACAGAAAAGTTACAGTATCAGTGTTTTTGTGACTGCAAAGTTGCATCTATTTAAAAAAAAAAATCGGTTTATGTAATAAAACACACTTGCAAGTTTGCAAAGGTGCAGTATCCTGTAGCAATGGATTATTGCACCTGGGCAAACGTAGTGCCTTTTATTACTCATGGGGATTAATGTTTACCTGGTATTGCCTCTCTGCCATAGACGGTTGCAACACATTTTAAGTCACATTTAAGGATCTAAAATCTTTTTAAATATGTATTTGAGATTTGCTTTGGTAATTCATTAATTTTAATTTGAAGTATGTCAATGATTATTTTTCATGTACAGTATGGGGCACATTTACTAAGCTCGAGTGAAGGATTGGAATGAAAACAACTTCAAATTTTGAAGTTTTTTTTGGCTACTTAGATCATCGAATTGGCTTAGACTTCGACTTCGAATCTAATGATTCAAACTAAAAATCGTTCGACTATTCGACCATTCAATAGTCGAAGTACTGTCTCTTTAAAAAAAACTTCGACTACCTACTTCACCACCTAAAACCTACCGAGCACCACTGTTAGCCTATGGGGACCTTCCCCATAAGCTTTCTATGCAATTTCTGATCGAAGGAAAATCGTTCAATCGATGGATTAAAATCCTTAGAATCGTTCGATTCGAAGGATTTAATCATCCGATCAAACTATTTTACCTTCGATTATTCCATCGAAGTAAATGCAGTAAATCCTTTGACTTCTATATTCGATAGGGTTAATTAACCCTCAATATTCGACCCATAGTAAATGTGCCCCTATATGTAGCTACTTTGTACACCTTTAAAAAGAAGGAACAAGACTAGAAAGTGTAAACCCCATTCTGTAAGTAGCATTGGTCTGTACCGTTACATTTGCAATGAGGATCAATTATACCTCAGGTCATTTTTTGGAATACCGTATATGGTGGGTTGTGTTTATTAGCGAAGTAATGTCCTAAAGGTGGTATAGGGGCTGTATGTTTCTCCTATTTGCTTAGTAGTGACCCCCTTGATAGGAGACTCACCTTAAAGTCTATGTGGCAGATTTACTAAAGGGCCAAGTGGCTAATGCTAGCGACTTTTCACCAGCATTGCCATCCACAGGGACTTTGCCGATTTACTAATGGGCACACGTGCCAATTCGCAAGTGAAATCGAAAGCGGTCATTTGCACTCTATCGGCAGGCGACTTTTTGCTCTGGCGAACAGATGTTCACTAAAGTGCTGATTTTACTGAACGTTACCTCTTTCGCCAGAGTTGCCGTCGCCACCTCAGACCAGGCGTAGTGCATTAAAATAGCTAGATCTTCATTAATCTTCTATCACTTACATTATATTTTGTGAGCCGAAAATGCATCAAAATCCAAAAAATGCTGGCGCCTTCTCTTTTTTTTCAGCCTGATTGTCTGCAAAAGACCTAACAAACTTTTTTTGGGTAACTGTTTTTCCCCGTACATATGCAAACATATGGAACATTAATTTAACAGTGGGCACATGTGTAGAGCATTAGAATAATATTGTCTTTATTAAGGTTCCCTGGACATGTGTGTTTATAAGTGTAATTTGTAAGTATATGCTCCAATATTTAACATAAAGACCTTGATACAAATTTAAATTTCCCGCCCTTTGCAAATTGACCTGAACGCAAGATCCCTAGCAAAGTTTCGCTAGGCAGAAATGAACGCTAGCGCATCTTCACTATCAAATGCTCGCAATGCCGAAGTAACATTAGCGAAAAGTCACCAGTCGCCCTTTAGTAAATCTGCCCCTTTGGATGCATCTTGCGCAGATTTTATGGTGTACTCAGGAATGTTTGTATGCATTCACTTAACAAATTAATGTACATTGTCTCCTTTGATAAAATTCAATACAATGATGTTCAGTAACTGCTCAGACAATTCACAATGCTGCACACACATAACAAAGATTGATTAATTTGTGAAATATCACAATTGGCATTATTGAAGGATTCCCGTTAAAAAGAAGCATCTTCGTGAGAGAAACGTTTAAATCTAATTCAATACCAGCAACAATTTGGCAGACTTGCTTTTACTACTTTGAGCAGCCGGACACCATTTAGTTCTAGAGGAGAGAATCCTAATTCGTCCTATCATATCTGGGGAGAAAGCATTTGCTCAATAAATTGTCAAATGTCAAAGGGCCGGTATAGTTTTTCCTCTTGGGAAAATATCCCAAGATAGTTACTAGATACTAGTTAGATACTAATTACTGTTACAGTCAGCATGCTCGTATTCAATGGTAATAGAGAACAAATTTAATAATGAAAAGCAAATCTCTGTAACAAACTATAGTTTAGTTTAATAGTCATTTTTGGTTACTGAAGAAAATGTGGTAAATAAACAGCTAGTATTACTTAACGGTGTTGTTTATAGCTTTGTCATTATTATTCAAATATATGTTTTTAATTTTCCTTTTGACCTTTATTTTAATACATTATTACCAGAAGTAATATAATTTAAATCAAGGACTGTAATTTAATGAATGTGGTACATTCAAAGGGCACACTAGAGGATAATTAAAATGCCTACAAGTGAACAGAAATAAATAAAAAAAAAGATATGCTTTTACAAAATAAAAATCAACTTATTTATTCATGTAAATTATATCATCTAGAAGGTAAAGCAAGCACAATTTAAACTTTTTAAGAAAGGAATCATAATAAAGGTTTACCCTTGAAACATATAAACCATGCATTTAATAAAGGAATGTATGAAATGTATATTAAGGCATGGCTACTGCATATTTAAATTACACCTTAAAGACCTTGAAACAAAAAAAAAAAAACTTTTTTATTATATAATAAAAAGAGAGTGCTGCAATTTAAATAACCTGGATGATGTTCTACCTGATAAATATATATTTTACATCAGGTTTTTCATTAATTAAAACTTAGAGGAATACTATTGCACACCAGTGTTTCATGTATAATTTAAAAAAATGTTCAGTTTAGAAATTGATTAAGCTGATTTCTTATGTTCAAACAAATTTATTTGTGTTGCATTTATTTAGTTTTGTTGCATCCCCTACATGTCACTGTTATGGAATGTATACAATTTTAAAACTACAATATTATAGGTCTGCTTAAACAATATAAGATCCGGTCAGACACAGCTGAAACATGTAAGAACATGTGGATTCATATCAATGCAGACCAAGGGAAAATAGTTGCACATCCTATTTATATGCAACTAGGGGGCCTATTAACTAACATTTGAATTTCTATTTTTTTCATGAATCTCTAAAAAAATTGTTGTTTTTCTGTATTTTTTTAAAACTGAAAAAATTTTAGGGGGCTATTTATTAAAATCTAATTTTTTCCATTATATTAAAAATGACAATTTTTCCCCTTAAAATCTTGACCAGAAAAATAAATAGGCCCCTAAATGTAAAAAGCATGAAAAATTCTAATACAAATCTGCGCCATGTAAAAGCTCTTACTATTGTTGAAATAATCAGTCCATTTTCCTCTGCAGCCACAGGTAACCTCATGCAGCAAATTTTTTCACGGCAAATTTTTGCACAGTTTCACAAAAAAAAAATTGCACATGCCGAGATTCAGAAATTCACAGCATATCCATGGCTGGCAAATCAATTCGCTCATCACTAGTTTTTGTGTGATAATCTGAAAAAAAAACAGATTTTAGTAAATAACCCCCTAAATATTTTTCCTTTCATGGCTAAAGGCCCCTATACATGGCCAATAAAAGCTGCCAACAGACTGTATCGGCAGTATGTGGGCCCAGCTTGTTGTGCATAAAGCAGTCTATTCTGTTCCATGAGGTGTCAGAATTCCCTGAAAGCAATGAGCTCTAACACCCCTCTGAATTTTTAAACCTCGCTGCAAATAAATGTGAAGATTAAATGTTTAGACTTTAAAAGATAGTAAAGTGATTTGTGAATCTGAAATACCTTGCTCAAAAAAGTGCAAAAATAAAAAAATAATCAACTTTCAAGCTTTAAGTTGCCAAAGTTTTTTTTTGTGCTTAATAAATACCAAACATCTGAGTTTTTGAAAATATAATTTGAATTTGTGAGTTTTTGTGCAAAAAATTCCAAATCGTGACAAAAATGCAAATTCGAACGTTGAGAATAGTGATGAGTGAAATGTTTCTCCAGGTTTCGCCGTATGTAATGGCCAGATTTTCGGCGAATATTACACGGTCATTATTGATAAATCAATGGCTTGGATGACTTCATGACCAAGCATAATATCCAAGGCTATTGTAGTCTTAAGATCTACAGTTACAGCTCCATGGTGCTCACTGACTAGAACCTCATGCTGGTGTAGTTTTCTGCTTATAGGAGACCTGGTTAGGGGTATAAGGTAAGTAAATGCAATCACTGGAATACATATACAGGTAATATATATATCAGAAACCAGCACCAGGGGACAGAAACATGTATTATAACATAGTATGTACAACTGATGTTTCGGTCTCTAATGGGACTTTTTTAAAGGTACACATGCACACCAAATTTCCACTGAAATAGCCTCCACCCACATTGTGTCAGTGACATCACCAATAAAATTAACACTTGTATGGCCAGCCTTCAACCAGCATAATTAAGTATAAGCATGTGATCCCATAAATTGTGATCCCATACCCACATATAAGGGGTTATTTAGTAAGCTCCGAATACCCAACATTCCCCGAAATCAGAAACATACGTGTTTTTTTTTTATAAAATCTGACTTTTAAAAAGATCACAAATTTTTCGGAATTTATTAAACCCCCGAGGGCTAAAAAGCCTGTATATAAAAACACGGCATCTCAAACCTGTCGAGGTTGCATAAAAGTCAATGGGAACAGTCCCATTGATTTTTGGTTGTGTCAGGGGTTTCAGGCAATTTCACAAAGTTTTCGGAGCTTTCGAGTGAAAACTCCAAAAAATTCGGAGATTTCGGGGAAAATTAACGGAAAAATCACGAAAATCTGAGCTTTTCCCGCAAAGCAAATTTTTGGGAAAATGTAATAATAAATAAGCGTTAAAAACCCGAGCGGGTTAGATCGGAGTTTGTAGCAGCCGATATTGAGATAAATTCGGACCTTGATAAATATCCCCCATAAAGTGCATCCAGATTATTAGAATGTATGAATATAGTCATAAAATCTTTTAGACACATGCTTTAAAGTATATTTAAAAGAATATTAGAAAATGTTAAAAACAATCTCAGCCACACAAATTGCTCATATGATCCCATCCCCACTTGTAACTATCACAGTTACTTAAATAAATTCAAAGATGCCAAGCAGGCATGTTTATGAACTTTAAATAAACAATCAATCATAGATGGGCCTTATCCTAACTGGAATGAGACCAATCCTTCAGGAAACAGGCAACGATGTCCCAAGATCAATGCATACTAATTCTGTCTTTCAATTGTCTGGCAGTCTTTCCACAATACAGCATCCCGCACGGGCATTGTATAATATATACAGCTTTCCACTGTGTGAATGATAAAAATTGTCCCCAAGTATCAGGGTATTGCACATCATGCAATTACCACATTTGTACACTCCATATTTTTGTAGACCCATAGCTGTTGAGCGTATATATTTGCTTACCGGTTACGCTGGAGTCAGTGGCTCCCTTAAGTTACTGTTGCATTTATATCCAAAACTCAAATCTTTATTCACCAATCTTGAAATATCAGGATCTGTATATACCAGGAGCCAATACTGTAAAAGAGAGATTTAATGAGGGGAGTACATGGTCCGTATGCATTCAAATAAAACAAACAATCCTTTTTTGCATCCTGTTCATTCTGCTTATCCTGCAATAAATAATCCAAACCATGGGCCTATTGTTCAGCCTGCATTATCAATTTAGGGGGCTAACTCCTTTCTTCAAATCGTTTGGACATTACTTCCAACCCCCTATCTTATTCCTCTGGTCCACTGGTGGTCCTGAACACACGGAGCATTTGTGACCTTGTTAAAGAGTTTAAACGATGCTTAGGGCGTCTTCTTTCATATTGAAGCAATGCATTACAGCAACACTGGTATTTAGTATTTATATATTAAGTGAGTACATACAGCCTTCACTTCAATAGGGACCAAAATGTCAAGTTGGCTGTATGTACTCATTTGAAAAATGTCCTAATAAAAAGGTCCTAATAAGGACCTAAATGTTGGACTTCTGTATACAATAAAAAGCACCACATCACAAAAGTAGTGCTGGTACAGGCACTTAAGGAATTAAGGTTTACTATAAAATCATGTAAAAATTAAATAAACCCAATAGGCTGGTTTTGCTTCCAATAAGGATTAATTATATCTTAGTTGGGATCAAGTGCAAGCTACTGTTTTATTATTACAGAGAAAATGGACATCATGTTTAGAAATTTGGAATATTTGGAGTCAATGAGAGACAGCCTTCCCTAATTTAAATATTACATTCACATACATACATATTTACATTTTTGTTGTTGTTTTTATTTCTTTGCTTGTGTGCATGACCCCAAAGAATATAACATTATTGTGACTGTGTTTGCATACCGTATGCATTTCGGATAACTAGTCATAACCATATAGCTTTTATGTGTCAAGAATAAAAAGCACGAACTTACATGAATTGTTTAGTTGTTTTTCTTTTGTTTATGACAAACCAATAAACCAATTCCACTTTTTCTATTTTGCTACCTTTGTTTTTCCTCTTGTTGTCCGCACATCCCCATTAAAATGGCCACCTGACTCAATGCCACAGGTAATGCCAGATTACCTCTCTAAACATAGCTGTCTGCAGTCTAACTTTAACAGATGTAGTTGCAGACTGCACAGATTTGATGTAGCCATGTAGTATGCTATCAATCTAAAGGCAATCGGTTATAAGCAGATGCCCAATGTAGCTCTTCAGACTCCTGCATTGGGTGTCTGCTTCAAAAATGATCATTGGCTCTTGCTGAAATAAGGCAAAACAGAAATTAAATAAAAATACACTAACGTTATACGAAGTTGTGTCTTGTATTAAACTGACTTAATAAAAATATGTATTTAGCCAAGCTAATGCCAACACTAGGGCTTGTAATATTCTGAGTCCAGTGTAATTGGGCTAAGCATCTATTTAGCTGAAAGCTTGCATCCTATAGTAGTCCCTTGAACTAGAAGATTAAAGGCAGGCCATTTCCCATATCCTTGTATTCCTTTGAAGTGAAAAGCACTGAAAATTTTGGTGTAATCCATTTATAGTTTGTACAGTACAGGTTTAAATCCATATTTGTCTGGAAGGAGTTTTGCCTTGACAATATTAATGATTGGTACCTGCTGGCTAAATCCTGTTGCTACATTTAAGTTCTTTTTGCAGAATATCATTTTCCCAGTTACTGTAGAATGGTGAAGTAGATTTATTGTACCACATCATCCGATAACGATTGTAGTTAATCCTGATTATGAAGAAGTAATGACTAATAATATATTTTTTGTTCACATCATCTTCTATTATGAACTACAATCTATTTCACTTCTGCTAAATGAACAATAAAGGGCACTAATTGGAGCCATGAATATAAGAATGTGCTAAATAGAGTATATTTATGAATGATGATGGCTAAAGTTTGTTGATGGATGGCACAATTGAGAAGAGCACAGAAGTAATTTCTGTGACAAAAACGCAGTCTGCAAAATCTAAGCGCCATGCACGGCAATGTAAGGTAGAATGTACTGAGGTAATATCCCTGTGGGTAAAGCATTTTACTAATGCAAAATGAGCTATGAATTTTAAAAAATGACCTTTGGATTATGAAAAACAGGCATTAGTCAAAGGAAATTGCTGGAGGATAGCCTGGCAAACGCAGTGTAGTGAATAATTAAGGATTCATTTTGTAATTAGGTTACAAAAGGATCTAACAAAAATGGACGGTTCTCAACGTCGAAGTAGCCCAAGCTGGTAATTATTTTCAATTGAACACAATTTTCTAGAACCTGCACTTTCATAACTTTGCCATTATACATAACTAGCTAGAAAAGCCATACAAAATGTGTCCGTTTGTGTGTCTTTGAAATAGAGGGTATTTAATCACGAATCAGCCCTTATGATTTTCACATCTGAGGAGCATACTGGTAATTATTTAAATGATATTCATATTTTGTAATATTTCCTTTATTCTTCACAATTTTATGCTGGCAAAATTACATTGTTAAAAAAAAAAAGCATGCCCAATATACAACACACAGTCTCTTGTAATTGACACAATATCCTTTTCCCCGCCAATCAATTTCTTCTAATTTCCAGCCAAGCATGGGAGAAAAAAAAATCTCAAAGTAATATAATTTTGCATTTACAGAGCTCTGTTTTCAAGCAAAGGTAGAGTGCTACCAATTATTTGATAAACCCAATATAGCATATCTAGCTGTCACTCCTTCCCCATGCACCAAATCCAAGCCTTTCATGCAGGCCTCAGACAGAAAATGGAAAATAGTGTGGTTTTAAACAATTCCGTTTGTTTAAGGAGATAATAAAGGGGTGAACCAGTTTTTATTTAACATTAATAAAAATATTAATACAAACATACAGGATTTATAATAAGTCTTCTTATCAGGGCCATATTTATATAAATGCACATGGGGGCCTGTGCCTATGTAATTGAAAAATAAAATCCCCTCAGCTGTTAGGGTGATGTATACAGGGCCTGTGCACCAAAATACGAAGGTGATATTTGTGGAAGTGATCTCGTCGCGTCACGTACATCTGTGCGTGTGAAGTGAAGGTCTGGTGCCTAGGGTGACACCAGACATAAATACAGCCTGCTTCTAATGTACTGATAGTGAGCAATAATTTACCCACACACAAATAATAGTATAATTAAATAGATTTACTTAGCTTAATATCAAGCCAGTTCTGCATTCATTCAACAGACATTTGTGAGTCCCACAACCTTTGGTGCATGACCTTTAGGTTCCTGATTACAAAGCAGTGATCCAAATTCATGTCATCAATTCATGGGTCCAAGGTGTAACTGCTAATCTAAAGATGAGGATGTTTCTTCAACCAGGACTGGTTTGTTACTAAATCTGACTTTTGTTGGCTGTTTTATTCATTCTTAAGGATATTTGCTGGGTAACCATACCTGTGTTTGTTATAGAATGTTTGCCTAGCAATATAAGTACACCAGGGACATTGAACTCAAATAACTGCCCCAAAATCTGCTGACTTTGCTTTACTCAAACTTAAGGTTTGATTCACTATATACCATATATACATTGTAATTCATTATTAATTCATTATACTCTTCCCACTAGTCTCCTTACACTGTGCCGCTCATTTCCCTTCTACGAATACTTATGTAAGACACACAACCTCTTCACCATCATCCTTCTTTACTAAACAAGAACAGCTATGGAGAAACACATGCAAAAGTAAAAAAGCAAAGGAAATCTGGACATGTGGTTGCCAAAAAAATACCTTTTATTGGCAATATTTAAAGCCATTAAACTGGTTAAAGGGATGGAATATTTAAATTATGAAGGTAGATTGTCAAATTTGGTGGTGTTTTCTGTGGAAAAAAAGGCGCTTGCGAGGAGACATGATTACACTTTACAAGTACAGGACATTATAGACACAGCAGGAGATCTTTTTTTTCCATAAAATGGATCATCGCACCAGAGGCCACTCTTTTACGCCAGAGGAAAAGAACTCTCATTTGAAGCAGCGTAGGTGGTTCTTCACAGTGAAGTTGTGAAATGGCCTGCCAGATGAGGTTGTGATGGTGGATTCTGTTAATGCCGTTAAGAGGAGCTTGTATGATTTCTTGGACAAGTATATACTAGAATACTATAGTAATACTCAAATCAACAATTAATATAGATATTATATTAGGTATATATAGTTTATGTGAGTGTATGGAGGGGTTGGTGTAAGTGTGTGTGTGTGTGTGTATCGATGCTGGGTTTTGGAGGGTTAAACTTGAGGGATTTTGGTTTATTTCAACCCAACTTAACTATGTACAGTGACTATCTAACTATGTAAGAATGATATCTAAGCATTTCATGTTTTTGATACACTCTCTGCACATGCCTCTGGGGCCTTATATATCTCACCATCCCTTAGTGCTATTTATACCAATACTAACATCACATGATACTTAAATATTCATCACATACATAAATGTTCATCAAACCATTAGAAATTAGCTATAGGGCTAATTTACACAGGAGCAAATTTTGTGGGTCAGATAAAGTCTGTATAAAATCTTGTCATGCAACAGCATGAGATTATGTAGGGTTCTACAAAATCGGATCCCTGCAGCTGTAATGTAAGTTGCATCTCTGTAAAATGGGCTGACACATGGGGGGAAGTTAAAACTTTACTGATATTACATATTCAGTAGATTTCAAATATTTCAATACATATTCAAAGTTTGACCCCGATGTGAGAAATCTGTGAAATCTTTCTGAATTTAATTCATTGCAATTTGAACATTTTCAAATGCAAGAAATTGTATGTATGTGCAATACCCTACCTATGTCTAAAATTTGTTAACTCAAACATACATGAATTTAATGTATGTGGCAAATAGCTTCTGGTTACAGCCTAAAGTTTACAGCTAACTAAAATTTCTCTTAACATCTTCTATTGTCTGAACACTCATTTGTTAAACACCACACTCAGACACTGAAAGACTATAAAAAGGTTTTGTTCCTCTAGAACAGTACTGTCCAACTTCTATGGTACCGAGGGCCGGAATTCTTCTAATCTACATGGTGAAGGGCCGATAACGGAAGCCAGTGTTAGCCACTCCCTGTTTGTAGACCACACCCACTTTAAACCACACCCATGTTACCACAAGACCATGTCCATATTAATAGCACACCAAAAAAACAAATGGTTGGTGTTCACTGTAGGGATCAGGGCTGGAACTAGGGGTAGGCAGAGTTAGCGGCTGTCTAGGGCGCCATCATTGAGGGGCGCACTTTTAAGGGGATTTTTGTTGTTTTTTTCAAGCGTTTATTTAATAATTTGTTTCAGTAATCATGGTCACCCAGTTGGGTGGAATCCATCTCCTTCACCTTCTCCCTCTTACCGGCAAGTAATAGCTCCTTCTGTGCGGTGCATATGGCCATATGCTTACTTTTGCTGCTGGGCGCTGGCACAGGTACATAAATACTTGGGGGCAATATGATGTGATCAGATATATTTTTGGCTGCTGCTGGCACAGGTAAAGATTGGGGGCAATATGGTGGCTGCAGGAGGGCTGTATGATAATTGGCTGCTGAGCTTGCTTGCACAGGTACAGGCGGGGTGTATTATGGATGGCTGCTGGGCTTACTGGTACAGGTACAGGGAGCAGTAATATAAATGAAAAAAATGTTGTACACTTTCTTGCTCTCTTTATTTAAAAACCATCATGGTAAGGAGGGAAATGGTAATGCAGGACAGGGGGGCACTGATTGAAGCTCTTGTCTAGGGTGCCAAACTACCTTGTGCCTGCCCTGGCAAGGATGTCACTCATATGTAAAAAAAATCTAAGTCATATTAAGACATACCCTTAAATCCATATGCCTCCTCCTCCCCTGTGTATAAAACAGTACCCCAGCATATGATTTAACACCTTATGGGCCACTAACAATAATTTTCAATTGCTAACAAACCCCCAGAACAAATACCAAAGTATGACACACACAGGGAGCATAGGGAAGGCAGAACAGAGCAGGAGACAGGAATCAGGACCAGTCTAAGATGTAATACAGTGACACTGTGCTGGTGCTCCATTAGCATTTTGAATAAGGTGTGAACAGGAGAACAATGTGGGCAGTTTCAGTCTGGGTCTCAGGTGTGAACAGTAAAGGCTTTAGGGGAGTGAATAATAGAGGTGTCACAAGTGTGAACAATACAGGGGGATCACAGGTGTGAACAATACAGGGGATTACAGTGTGAATTTGAGGTTTAAACAATGCAGGGGCCAGTTAATATCTGTATGGTAAAAAGACACAGCAGGCAGACTTTGATGTGGAGGGCCATATAAGGGGGGGGGGGGTCTGCGGGCCGCCAGTTGGACAGCCCTGCTCTAGCACATTCTTGGGACAACATGAACAACATGAATTAATGTGTAAGATTTAACATCATAGTGTTATCGGCACATAGAAAACAATGGGTCAGTCCCTATCCTATTCAACTTCCAGTCCGATGTTTCAAATACTGCCATCTTTCTAGGGTGAAAAATAAAGAAAGTACAAATCCAAAAAGTAGAGCTGATTTTATAAAAAAAGGGAGTAAAAAATGAGTACAGTGTAGTAGCTAGAAACAATTATGTTATGTTTTTACACAGCATAATTTAATTTAAAGGTGATGTGACACTTTAAAAAGAAAAAAAACAGGAAGAGATAAATACAGAGATAGAAAAATAGAATATGTATGGTTATTTGTATATGATTTCATTAGAATTCAAACCCTTCCTTCCAAATAAAATAAATACAAACCTATTCTATTAGTTTATGTATTTCTAAATGAAATCCATCTGCATTTTTAAAACTAAAAACCATTGGGCTGTTTTTTCTAATCTAGTGTTAAAAGCAGGTTAAATCTTTCATATAATTTCCACAGTTTAAGCCTGAAAAATGTCATCCATAGCAAATGAATGAACAGTTCATAGAAATTCACTAGAAACATGAGAATTTAGCTTTCTGAATTTTTTTTTTTTTTTTTTTTTTTTAGATTTCTGCAAAGGCTATTAATTTTATTATTGCATGTATTACTACAAAATTTGTATATTATTTGGATCTTTTTTTTTGTAATATTTATGAAGATTCCCAGAGGGTACAGAAAGAAAAAGGGGCAGGGGAACAAAAAAATAAAAATTCAAATATTCCATTTCACTTAAGATACATACACTGATATTAAATTGAATATAGATATTCCATTAAGTCAAGATGTATATATATATATATATATATATATATATATATATATATATATATATATATATATATAGATATATATATAGATATAGATATATATATATATATATAGATATATATATATATATATATATATATATATATATATATACATACCATTCCAAACAAAATGAAAAGAGGTAACAGAGGGAAATTAGGGGGAAGGCTTGCTTTCCTGGTAGTCCTAGCATCGCGTATCTTTTATATTTGTAGTTCTTCTTTGCAATTTTTATTTGAAATCGAGTTTCATAAAATTGCCCCAAGGTAACCTTTTTTGATCTCTTCCATTGCTTTAACCCATTCCATTACAGTTGGAATGTTCGAGGATTTCCAATTTTTGGAATTAAAACTTTTGCTGCCTAGAAAATAAAGAGTGTCAAGTGATTTTTGATAATCTTGCCCTTAGTTGAATCATAATGAAGGGCCACTAACGCAGGGATATCTGGTTCCTTTAAAAAAGGGGTTCTTTTTTGGATAGTGTTATAGATCTTTCCCCAGAATACTTATATTTCTTTACATTCAAACCAAATTTGTTGTGGGGTCCCGTCGCTCAGTTGGCATTTCCAGCACAATTGTCAGATTGAGGAAACATTTTATGCAGTCTTGAGGGTGTATAATACCAGCCTGTTAACAATTTTAGAGTATTTGAGTATTAGAAGCCATAGAACCTTTGTGTATTGACATCATAATAACATCATAATTCTCTCGGTATTGCATGTTGTTAGATCTGAGGAGCTTTGTGAGAGGTCTAAGCTGTTTTGTTTTACTCAGCATCAGATCTTTAAATAGTTTTATGTTGCTGTCCTCAAAGGTTAGTTTAGAGACTGATCTAGCTTTATAGAGAATCTCTTCTTTTGTTTGAAGTCATCAAACACACCAAATAATGTCTCTGGGGGCATCAGTTGGCGCGCCTTTTGGTTTGGGGACCCTGTGGGCTCTATCCAGTTTTATTTCTTTTTGTGCATCTTTGTTTAATACACTATTAAATATTTGTTGCAGCACATAATCTATTTCTTCTCTTGTGGTTGATTCTGGAATGCCCCGGACCCTTATATTGTTGCGCCTGCCTCTGTTCTCCATGTCATCTATGTGCCTTTACGTGTCCTCTCGCTGTGTCTCTTGCATTGAGATAATGTACTGTAAGAGTTCATGGTTATGTAAAAGTTTACCTTGGTTGTTTTCCAGCTTCTCTGTTCTGGATGCCATTACTGGCAAATCCTGCTTTATTTCTTACAGTTCCGTTTTGATACTGGACGTCGCTTTGTGTAACAGCTCTTTAATATCATGCTTCATCGGAAACGATTTCAAGTAAGTTTGCCAGTCCACTTCTGTGTCGCTTTTCTGCAACTGAGGTGTCTGTCTCCTGCATTTCACTTGTTTGTGCAGTTGTTTCAGGGACCAGGACCATCTTGGGGATGTTCCACTCTCTTTCCCCTTGTCTGAATATCATGCAATATCTTTGCACAAATGTCATTGTTTCTCTACAGGTTGCCTCTCCTTCTCCGGTTTGCTTCTGGAGTGTTTGACAATGTCTTGAGACTTGTCGCATGGTGGTTTGAGAGGATCTCTTATTGGAGCTCCTGTATTACGCCGCCATTCAGCTTGCGGTCAAGCCATGCCCCAATTATTTGGATCTTAAAGAATGTCTAAGTTTGCCCAGATGCAGTAGCAACAAATAGAAACCAATCAGTCTGAAAGTAAACTCCTAATTGGTTGCTTTGTGTTATTGGTCCTGGTCAAAATGTGCCTTTTATTAAATAGTGGGTAAATAGATCCAAATCATAAAACCACAGGTTTTACTGGATAAGGTGTCCCAAGATGTCCCATAGCTCATTAATAGGAATCATACTCTTTTATCACCTCCAATCTGTCACTCAGGTTAAAATTAGATAGTCATCAGGAATGCATATTTTGAGGGGAATATGGAATTAGTAATAGAATCAGATCTAAGATATGGAAGATGTATTAGAGCTCACTCTTTTAATAACACCACAAATCCTGTCTTTGTACATGGAGGGTTTCTGCCGAAGTCAGAGCCTTTGTTAGATTTTGTTTGTGGTGGAATTAGATCCAATGCATATGCTTGGAAAGGGAGCCCCCCAAAAAAGATATATAAGATCTAATTGTCAATCAAAATCTCACTGGAGACAATGAGAGGGGGGAATAGTGAAGAGTAACTTGATTATTTCAAAAATGGTACAGAATTTTATTATTCATTATTTTTAGAAAATGTCTTATTTATATATGATGAAGCTTTATGGAGCTTATGTTAAATATTCATTTCCATGATTGTTTCCTTTTAAAAGCTAAACATTCTTTCCCAGTACACATGCTGTTTTGCATATAAATTATGGAATGGGGCAACTTCTAAATCCCAAGGTGCTGCTGAATGTGCTGAAAAGCATGCAGTAAATATACAGTGATTTATTATTGATTGATATAAAAGGATCTGTTTTGTTCAATATGTATCTCGGATGTTCCTTTTTTCCTCTCTCTCTCTCTCTCTCTCTCTCTCTTTGTTGTAAATGTGATGAAACTGGAAACGTCATATTGCATGTCGACAGGAGCACAGGAGGATTGCTATAAGATGATCAAATTTTTTGCCACATCTGTGGTAGTGTTACAATTTAAATTTGGTTCATATTGCATGTTACATCACATGTAATGAACAAAGCCATATGGTTAAGCCAAGTGCCCCTGAGCCAGTCCTGCAGTTAAGCTAGAATTATGGAAAATGAGGCATTTTGGGTAAAAAAACATGGTTACATGCATTTGAAGTTGCACTTTGGAGTTTCCTTTTGTGGTTGTAAATGATCCTTTATTTCTTTATTGGTTTTATTTTTTGGGTGTTCAATAAAGCTGGTTAAAGGGAGAACTTGTTTTGCTTTTGTCAGCAATCCCATTGTTTTGTTTTGTCATAGAGGCAAAAACTTGTATTCTTTTGCTCAATATGTAATATGTATGTTTTGAGCAAAAAAACAAAAAAAAAACCGATAGTTTAAAAGGCACAGATTGTTTAAAAACTTGAAAGAAGTGTTTTTCAAAAATGATAGCTCCTGCTGATTGTACTTTGATTTTCAGGCTATTTTGCAAACCCTTCATTATAATTAAATGAATACAAAATGCCTGCTCTGTTTTTCCCTTTCTAATTTACATAATTTGCTCTGTAGGGATAACACTTAGTATTCACATAAATACGGTTATAGATGACAATGCTAATACCAGGATTGTTTTTCCTTTAATTTGGAGAAAACAAAATATTACTGATATGAAGCCTGCAGCTTAGTACAAAATAATGACGTTTTGGAGATGGGTATCTGAAATATAAAAATTATACAGTATGGGCTTTAAATCTTTCGTATTTACACAAGTGTTCTATCTATGACTTAGCTAGTGCAATACTTTCCCTTTTGTATGTCTTTCCACTTGGATTTGTCTTTGCTAAATTGACCATTCTAGCCTAAGCTAGATGTCCTTGTGCAAAACAGAAAGGTTTCACAGTTTGCTGCAGGAGAATTTCATGTATTATTCCTCTTTATTTGTATAGTGTCAACATATTCCACAGAACTTCAGCAAACCAGGAGAGATAAGTGGGAATAATCTGCTGTTCCGGAAAGACCTCCGTGTACTGGCAATCGGTAAATGCAGATGAATGCAAAAGTACAAATGTGAAATTATCAAGGAGACATGAACAGCAAAAGGTTATTTAAATAGGGAAATAGTCACAGAACACCAGTTATGGGAGAACATACACTCTTTAAGGAAATAGTGCCCTGGCTGGAATTGAATTTAGGACCCCAGCACTCAAAACAGAAGTGCTAACCACAATTTCCATATCTGCCACTTTTCTCAGTTTGAAACAATCTCCCCTACTTTAACCTCACTGTCAGTGGAAGAAATTCTTTCTGGAGAGCAACCCACAAAACTGGTATCAAAACTCTATCATAACCTTCTGGCCACTGTCCCTCCTCCATTCAAAACAGCAGAGGCTCCATGGCTAGCAAATATTCCTGACCTCACCCAAGATGAATGGGACGAGGACACTGAGACCATATATATCAGTCTAATAACTGTGCGAGAGAGTAATTCAATATAAAATCTTTTACCAGTAGGGATGGGCAAATTTGACCCGTTTTGTTTCGCCCAAAAATTTGCCGCTGGCGAAATGACGCCCATTAAAGTCTATGGGCGTCAAAAAAATTGTCACACGGCGAAATTTTTTTGACGCGTCTTTTTATTTTGACCCACAACGCCATACAAGTCTATGGACATAATTTTTTCGGCGAAACAAGGCGAAAAAATTCGCCCATCCCTATTTACCAGTTATACACAACCCGCTAAAGCTTAACAAGATGGGCAAGAGGGATGTTGATTCCTGTCCAAGAGGTGGAACTGCCATGGCCAATTTCTTACAAATGATCTGGGCCTGCCCAGCAATAGCTGCCTTCTGGTCTCAAGTAATGGCCTCCTTAGCTGCTACCCTAGATTTTCTAAAAGTAATTTCGCCCCCTGGTGTGTCTCTTGAGAGTGGTGGACCACTTAGTACACACATCCTATGCAAGGTTGAGATTTCATAATTTAGTGTTTTATGCTAAAAATGTAAAATGGATGGGGCCCACATCAGACTCCAAGATTAATCTAGTAAACTCGTTAATATCTAAAAATAAATTCACATATGAAACTAGAGCCAATGCCAGCAAATTTGACATAGTATGGCGTCCCTGGTGGGAGTCAGGTCCAGGAACAGCCCCTAGTGATAACAATGGTATTGATTGATGTGTCTTTCTTACAAACTTTTACACACCAGATACGAAGCGACATACTACATATCCAAGCAAGCTTTACCAGACTCATGTTGCACCACATTCTAATGCATGCTAACTGCCTTTAAAGAGATGCTCTTGCCTGCATTTCCTTGCAAAGTCTTTTGCACTGGTTAAACATGTGAGCCTTTTATTTAGAAGTGAGCTTTCTGTTGCTGCCATTGCCTGTGATTTTTGACTTCTCCATTACCTGATCATTGGGCTGATTACTGACTTTTGATTTCTGTTGCTTGCCCCAACCTTAGACCGTCTTCTGACCTGATTCTGATTTCTGACATGGGAGAAGTGGGAAATGTGAATGGGAAGTGGCAGTATATTTTTCTTTTACACAAGATATGTTGTTGCATTCCCAAAAAAGTTTGGATCTTTGGCCAATTCCATAAATAATGAAAAATATAATTTTTTTTTTGACATTTGAGATAAAGGGATATTGATTTTGGATATAGATGTTTACTGAAGATCCCTTCATATGCCAAATGTATTAATCTAAATTGTTGTTCTTTTGAAACCTCAGAACCAACCAATCTATCATAGTTTTTAAAGAGTTCTGTTATATCCAGAAATATGAACTATCTTTCAGTTGTTCTAAGGAGAAATTGTTTATTCAATTCAATAGATATCAATAGGCTTATAACAAAAAAAAATACTGTTTGAATTTCTGTTTTTTTAATATTTTGAGTACAAGTCAATTACAGTCAATTGAATCAAAATAAAATTTAAAGCACAATTTAATCCACTCTCTATCGGGCAACATACATTTTTGTTTTATGTATGTACTGCTACTCCGTTATTCGACCATCCTGGGATTTGACAATATGTTTTATTTAAAGTCCTTTATCTTGCCACCTCTGTATGAGAAGCAGAAATAGTTCTTTGTATGCCTTGTACGATTATTATTTGAGAAGCTATATTAGTGACTTTGAAAATAGTTGTTCCTGTTTTAATCTGTGACAACATGCGAACCACCTGTTTATTATCCTCCCAAACCGGAATCCCCTTAATTTACCAATAATTTTTCTCGAAAAGAACGATGCAAAAAAAAAGTGTCAAAATCAAGAGTCAGTTCGAGTTTTTTTTTTTAAAAAAAAGCTTGAATTATTTGGATTAGCTAACGAAAACCAGTGCAAATAGCCAGAGAAACCTGAAGGTAAAACAGGTTCCAATTGTTGGGACCATCTGCCATTGAATTCTACATGATTTGTACATGTTTTAACTGGAGTATTTTTAGATTTGGATTTTTAGCAGTTTTGGAGTATAATCTAAAAAAACTTAGATTTTTTCCCTTTTAAAACTCAATCAGACTTTATAAATAGGCCCCTAAATGTGCAAGTCCCCTTGTGGTGGTACGTACCCTAAAGGTTTAATTTGACCAGTGATTAGCACTATAAAAGGACATTATTACAGACTTATACTGAGAAATGTTTGCATGTAAAATTGTGTCCCTATATAAGAAATACTTTTTAAAACCCATTGATTGGGTATTCATTTATGAACATGGGCACCTTAACTTTAAAGGAGGAACTAACTAGTGGATTTTGTTTATAAACAGATAAACTTCATTTTAATTCCTTGAAATATGATGTCATATTCTATTTTTATTAGAGGTTCTGTGTCAGGTTAAACAAAAGCAGAGAAAAGGGACAATCTTGCCTTGTTCCTTTATGTAAAGAATAAGTATCTGATTATCTATCCAGAAGCTATAATTTAAGCTATTGGGTAGGAATGGCCTCATTTCAATGATTTCAAATGCATATAAGAGATCCAAATAATACTGGCAAAAGTCTTCTTGGCATCAATATATATGACCAGCTACAAGGAAGCCCATAATAAATGTATTATATTGTAGTATTTTGATATGCAACTTGCAACACCCCACACTAAGGGGCAGATTTACTGTATCAAAGTTATGTAAAATTCAAATGTACTCACAACTTGAATTGGAGGTTATTTATGAAAAAACTAAAATGCCTAATATTTGATCAAATATGAAAATTCAAAATTTTTGATAAAAAATTGAATTTTAAACCTTAATAAATCTGCCCCTGAATATGAGTAGGGGGAGCTATAAAGACTGGACTCAGTGACAGTGCCTTAAAATTAGTGCCTCATGTGAATTAATGCCAATCCACCTCCACCAGGTACAAAGCGAGCCAGCCTACTCAAAAGACCAAAAATTAAATCCAAGCAGTAGTTCTGTTCGTTTCACATGTTTTTTTTCAGCATACTTCCTTAAGAACAGTTGTGTTATCTATGAAATTCAGTCCTGAATGGGCAAATTATGTGGCTCACTCGTTGTGCATGCCTGTGACACAAAATGTTACACATCTTGTAATGATTTTGTGATGATCTTAATGAGCAATCTATACTGTATATATATTGTATTTATCAATCATAATACTTCACACAGTAGGTGAACAGTGCATTGCCAGAAATTTCAGCAATCATATAATTTCAGCTATCATAGATACTATAATAAATGCAATATAATTGTTATCATTCACATGAAAATATTTTTTTGGCTTGACCTTGTCATGTTTGTTTTGTATTTATCTAAAGAACATAAGTAATTCTCTTAGCAGAAAAGATACCTTAAACTTGAATTTAAATTAAGGTATTGTCATTCTGTGTAAAATGAAATTTGCTGAAAAACCTGTAAAAAGCTGTGTAAAATAATTATTCTGCTGTTTTTACATTACATAATTAATCTGCCCCTAAGTTTACAAACTAATAGGGGAATGTAATAAAAGTCGATAACGGAAAAAATGCAAAAAGTTATATCTTTGTGTGAACAAATTTTCCTTTGCTCAGATTTAATATAGGTTTTGCGGACCTGGAAGCTGTTTAGTGACCACTTCCGACAGTGGAAGGTTTGTGAACGTTATAGTGCGTAGTGAATGTAATAAAACTTCTTACTGAAAAAGTTACGTTTGCTCCAAAAGATTAGACAACACCTTCAAGCACTTCTGAAAAATAGGCAATGCATTATTAAAATTTGCAATGTGCAATTAAAATTCACAATGCAATAAAATTTTAAGCAAGAAAACTACACTGCGAAATGCAATTTTTTTTCTTATTTGTAGAAATTGTTTTGCTCTTTGCAACTTTTATTGCATTCCCCCATAAATGCATCCTTTAAATTAGCTTTAACACATATGCAAAGTTAAAGTGTGTTCTAGCACAATGGAGATTACTACTTTAAAATTCCCTTGTTAGTAAGCCTCCTTTATATATGTAGCAATGTCCTACAAGGCTTTTATTTGTGGCCCCAATATGCACATTTTAATGTTGCAACAGGACAGAAAAGTATATTTTATAGTTTCTGCATCTGAAATGCAATAATACCCTATAACTGCAATTCATATCTGTAATTCTTCCTACTTGAAGTGCAGTGTCTGAGGCATGACTGCAATATGCACAATCACATCCCTGTGATATATTATTCCCTGATGCTGAATTTATTTGCTTGCATTAACATCCAATATACCAGTGATTTATAAAGGTATGAAGTGCCCTTCTAATGTTGAGTTTACATGGAGGATTTTAACTCCTAGTTCTCTCCATATAAAGCAGTGCTACATGTGACTTTTTTTCTCAGCTGGACCCTCACATGAATAATGGAGGTAAAGGGTCTTCAAGCTGATTGTAACTCTCACACAAATCCCCATGCATACTACATCCTTATAAATAGATGAAAAATTGGGGGGGGGGTAATTTATATGCTTTAGTTGTCCTTTAATAACTTGTGCAATTGCTATACCTCCAGTATCTGCCACAAAATTATATCTGGTCGTGGTGTGGGTCAAAGGATGTTTCATTGTGGGTAAGAAGACATTTTTGGTACTTTGAGCTCTTTAATAAACAAGCTCTAAAATATCATTAATTCTGAGATTTGCTTATCCTCCCTGGCATGCTTGTTTAATCTGCATTTCATATACTGTGTATTGCTGTTCTCATTACAATGGATGTGCAATTTATTTGATAACACAGTAGCCTATTATGTTTTGGAAACAAAACTGCTAAAATTAATTTATTATGCATTTAGCACTTATTAAGTAATTTCATACGATCCATTTCTCTAATAGTATCATTTTCAGTTGCTTTTAATGCATTCTAAAAAAATGAATTACTTTGCATTATTTTTAAAATAAACCGCAGACAGTTTTTATATGATAATCATGTCCCGTATCAGGCATATTATATTCTTTGTTTATGTATAATGTTTAGAACTGATTTTGAATTAATTCAGTTATGTTTAAAAACTAAGGGGAAATGTTATAACATTTTCAAAATAAAAATATGCATGTCGCAATGTAATATTCTGTATTAGGCTTTTACTGCATTGCTCTCGTACAGCAAACCAAGGTTTCTTATCCATAGGCCTACCCAAGATGGTATTTGCTAAAATCACATGCCAATGTTTTTTAATAATACCTATATTATGAGCCCTTTTTTAGCATATCTTTTTTTGCCTGCTATCATTTCTCCATTTATTTTGGCATGGGCTGCCTCATAGCTTGTTTAACTTGCAGCTGACCTTGTATGGTGGAGAGTAGACTTATATCTGATGGTAGGACTTAGGATTCAGGAAGATTCATTTGGTTTTTGTCCTGTCTGCACATGGGAAAGGCATATAATCACATGCCATGCCCAGGGTTTTGAATAGTACTGCAGGAAAATAGGGTACCAGGTCATATTTGGCTTCTGCCAAGTTTGCAGTCCCCCCAGGATTTAATTTTCATGGATAATATATTTTGGTATTACTGTGACTGGAAGAGTATCAAATATGGGGACATGAAGTATGGAGACATGAAGTAGCACCCTGTCGCTTCTTTTGACCTCAACTATGACCTCCAGCAAACATTTGAGTGATTCATAGAAGAAAATGTTAAAGCCATCACCTACTGTACAAATCTGAGGCCATTATACTAGCTTTCAATCAGCTGGGAGACTCTTCCTTTAGTGTAGGGGTTAAAGTACGCTGGGATATTTTTCCCAAGATGATTGAGTTGATTTGTTCTATGTTCCCATCCTGCCTTCCTACCGTCAGTTACCTGCAGGCTCAAGTTACACTGATCTAAGGGCTCAAACCAGTGGTGTGACTATAGAGGAAGCAGACCACACAGTTATCGAGGGGGCCTGTTAAAAGGGGGACACAGACCACAGGGTCTGCTTCGTCTACAGTTACTTGAATCCCCCTCTTCAGCCTCTCTCTCTCTTACTTTGGCCGGGGAAGGGGGATGCAGGCTGCTTTGGTGCTGGGCAATAAGGGGGGGAGTGGGCAGGGAGGTGCAAGTGGGTTGGGAATTGCAGTGCACCAGACCTTAAGTTACTCCACTGGCTTCAACTCAATACAAATCTTTGTACCTCTTTAATCTGGTGGAACATTTTTTGCCTAATTGCAGAGGGACCAGTTATGCTGTATTCTAGGAAACAATGGCTTGGGTAAAAGAAAATTGCAATTTTCAGCACTTTATTACTTTGAGCTTTGCATTTCTTTTACAAATAAGCACCATAATGTTGCTTAGCCAAAATGTATTCTTCTTTGCTTGCTTGGGGATTTTCAGAATATCAAAGCCTATTTTTTTCTAAGAGTGTAGCATGTCCAGCTATTTGAAATGTAATTTCCTGATGTTGTCAGAGAAGATTCCAAAATGCCAATTAAAGCTTTAACGTTTACCTTTGATAGAAATAAATGTCTTTTTATACATGGATTAGCATTCTACTTTTTCTTTCTTTCAGATGCAGATCTAAAATGTATAAATATCAACCTGAGGAAAGCAGTATTGTTAACGGGCCTACTCCATGATATTATAGCTCATGCTATAACTGGAAAGATAACTGCCCAAAGGGAATACAGTATGGTGGTTAATAAAAAAAGCCATATCTTCTAAAGGAGAAGTAAAGTATCGCCAAACCCTTTTTGCTATAAAAATTAGGACACAGTCCCTCCTGAGATTCTTTAAAATGTATAGATGTTCAAATGCAGAATGCTCTGTATGTTACCCCTGCTTAACTCTTCACAGCCACATATTGAATTATGGTCTTACAGCTTGTGAGGGTGATCCACATGTAATTGCTGGCAAGCCTTCCAGCATTATATGCCCAAGTAATATAATACTGCAGTTATTTGACTTATTGCATGATTTAGAAAGGATATACAAAAGTGCAGTTTTAACATGTGCACAATACCAGCTTTAGAAAATCACAGACAATCAGCCAAAAAACTTTTTGCATAACAAACACTGCAAACACTGGATGAAAGCTGCTAACTGAACCCTGGAATTACCCTCAGGTCATCAGTGTAAGCTCAATGGTGCTCCTCACAAGTTTCTGCAGAGCAAGTATGGATGCAGGAACCTAACCTGAAAAATAATATCCATAAAAGCTGAATGTTTTGAGGGCTTTCATACCAATCATCTAAATGGTAACACGGGAGGTCATAATTAACAACTGGTTTGCTCATTTAACTAACACTTTAAATTGCTAAATCTGCAAATCTGCAAAAAAAAAATGCTGACATACTGAAAGAGTATATTCCAGCTGTTTGTTTCATCATTAAAGGTAGCTCAATGAAGCAAACACATTAACATTAGCAGCAATTAGATTGGGGGTTAAAGCTCACTGTTTTTGTCAATGTTGCATACAGAGTGGACAGAAGATGGGTATATAAAGGGAGCACTGTGTGATGCAAGACAGAGAGGAGCCTTGTACTAGTGCTCTTTGGAAAAATACCTTATGCTGGATATTTAATCTGACACAAGGTGCTGAGTTCTTGCAGTGAGCAAAATACATGCTCAAGGGCTCTTTGCACTTGCAACTATATCCTTCATATCCTAGTAGTCCTTTATGTGAGGAGACAGCCACATGGAGGTTTAGAACAATGTATAAAGCCTACAGTCAAACCTGAAGGTTAAAATGTTCATGTATGAGTTCTATGCCTATTCAGAAGTTGGCGAATTACACATCAATTAGCAACACATTTGCCTAAAAGATGTACCACTCTTTAATTCTGAAATGCCAATCAATCTGTTTTAAAGGAGCTTGGAAGAGGATGTATTTTCCAGCAGGATAATGGTCCTAGTCATGCATCACAGTTGTTCAGGTCTATATGAATTCCAGGGAAGAGCGAAGAGAGATGACGGTTTCAGCATATCCATAAATCTTTTTTATTAACATTTGATATGGAAGGCAACAAAACATAAAACTCTTTTTGGGATGCTCTTAGTGCTTATGGTGGCCCTATGGAGTTAAGCCCAAGCACAATTCTTGGTAGTTCTTTTGGACCTTACTGCACATTTCAAGGGCTAAGAAACTGACTAGATCATATTATAGAATAAGTGCACAATTACTGTGTGTGAGGATGAGCTACAGTTGTTTTATGTACTGTTTAATGGGCTTTGATTATTATGTATAATAATAATAAAAATTTAACAGCACAGTAATATGTTATTAATATGCTGTTATGAAAGAATTCAATACATGATTAAAGGGATACTGTCATGGAAACATTTTTTTTTTCAAAATGAATCAGTTAATAGTGCTGCTCCAGCAGAATTCAATTTTGAAATCTGACATGGGGCTAGACATATTGTCAAATGCCCCAAGTCATGTGACTTGTGCTCTGATAAACTTCAATCACTCTTTACTGCTGTACTGCAAGTTTGAGTGATATCACCCCCTTCCTTTTTTCCCCCAGCAGCCAAACAAAAGAACAATGGGAAGGTAACCAGATAACAGCGCCCTAACACAAGATAACAGCTGCCTGGTAGATCTAAAAACAACACTCAATAGTAAAAAACCATGTCTCACTGAGACACATTCAGTTACATTGAGGATAAACAGCAGCCAGCCAGAAAGCATTTCTCTCCTAAAGTGCAGGCACAATTAACATGACTGGGGCAGCTGGGAAATTGACAAAATGTCTAGCCCCATGTCAGATTTCAAAATTGAATATAAAAAAAATCTGTTTGCTCTTTTGAGAAATGGATTTCAGTGCAGAATTCTGCTGGAGCAGCACTATTAACTGATTCATTTTGAAAAAAATTTTTTTTCCCATGACAGTATTACTAGTTTATACTCTGACTATATAAGCTTGTTTTTGCAGACCTTTACCATCTAAATGCCTATTGGGTAACCTGTCTAAATATTTCTATATTATATATAAGCTCTGTTTTTCTATGCCAGAAAAATATTGTAGTAAATTAGATCAGCCTTTTAGCTATTTATCTGGGGATACATTAGGGGGCAGATTTATCAAGGGTCAAATTTTGAAGTAATGGGAGTTTTTTGAACTTTTTTTTGAATTAAAAAAGACCTATCGAAATTTATAAAAAATGTTTTTTTTTGGGTGAATAGGTCAGTTTTTGATCGAATTCGAATTGTACGTATCGAAGTGACAGCGAATTTGATTCAAAGTTTCTCCAAAAAAACACTTTGACTTTTGAAAGTCCACCAATTGACTCCAAATAGGTTCTAGGGGGTCCCCCATAGGCTAAAACGGTAATTCGGCAGGTTTTAGATGGCGAATGGTCAAAGTTGAATTTTTAAAGAGACAGTACATGATAAATTTAGATTTTTGAATTTTCATATTTTTTTCAAATTCTAATCTAATTTGGACTATTCCCTAGTTGAAGTACACAAAAATTAGCTTGAAATTAAATTTTTTTTTAATTCGAATTTTCACTTCAACCTTAGATAAATCTGCCCCTAGGTGTAAAAGGGACCCTTTCTTAATTGTCATAAAGTTAAGTGGTTGCCTGCATAGATTAAAAGAGATTTGTAGATACTGGCCAGGCGGGTAAGTACGACAGTTCATTTATTTACTTTTGACCTAACTGGAAAACATTATTTGTCATTATACCTAATATATTGCATCTCATTTTTAATTATCTGTTTATGGAACTTGTAATACAAAAAAACACCATGTAAAAGAAAAAAGCAATTTACCTTTGTTGTGTGGATTTTAGCCAAATGTGCACTTTGTTTTCTATACACTGCATCCTTTTACTTAATATATTGTTTTTATATATAATTTGGGTCAGTAAAAGACTAGAAGAAATTAATAGCTCTCCCAGAATCCTCTATAAGGCAGTTCACCTGTGAACATGGAGTGAGCTCTGCCCAGGAATTGACTGCAAGCTGGTGCAACTAGGATAGCTGAGGGGGGCTGTGAGTGAAATATTAGAATTAGCTAGATTGAGTTGACTAAAAAGTTGCCTTAATTAGGCAACTTTTTAGTCAGTTCAATACAGAAAATTCAAATCTTAGAGTAGGTTCCCTGGGTATTACATCTGTCAGTGTTTCAACAATAATTTTTTTCCTTTATTTTCATGTTTTGTTCTTCACATTGTGCATGAAATTGAAAGCATGTGGAAAACCCTGCTGTGAATACAACACGGGTGTATACCTGTTTGAAGTTACACTGGCTGTCACAGCATGTCCCACATATAAATAAGTACATTTTAGACAAATATAAGCACATAATTGTATTTACAATTCACATTTATTCCATTTTGGGAGGGTAGGTAGTAAAATATTTGGGAATACAATTATACTATTTTTGAAGCATGTTTTTTTTTGTACTGTAAACTATATTGTGAATAATTATAATTCATAATGTATTCAATAAAGACAAATTAATGCAAACTAGGTTTCCATATTGTATTATAAGATTATTTATTTTACATTTGTATCATTTTCTGTTGGATTTTTACTTCCTCAGCCATTTGTACTTTCTTTGTAATAGATTCCCATTAAACTCAAGAAGGTAGCATATCTTATCCACTCAAGCATTCTGAGGGGTTTTTCGCTTATTTCCTGCAAAATGTGTTCTGGAAGCTCTTGAATGGTAGTAGGCTGTTAAGGACTGTAGTACTGTCAGGTTGAATATCAAATGCTGTTAATGTCTTCTTTGACCTATTAGAATATAACAGTTTGTTCTCACAAAACATCCGAAAGGTACAGAAGGAATAAATGTTTCTAACACATTATAGTATGCTAGAAACATCAGGCTGTATTAATTCAATTTAGCATATGCAAATTTGCTGCAGTAATATCATACTCTGAAATAATAGTGAAAACTTGACCTTTGCCTTGTCAAAGGGTAAGTATTTAAACACTTAAACAGCAAGGATTATGACATTCATGAAGACTTCAATAAATGCTACAGCTGAAGTTACCCCTTGAAAGGTTTACAGCTAGGTCTTCAAAGTAGTCTATTATTAGGAATAATTGGGATATAATTGTAGCACCTTCTGCATCATTGATAGCTTGCCTTAAATATGAGCATCTGTAAAAAATTACAAGGTCTGTGGTTAAAGCACTGTGATTGCCAAACCTCTTTTCTTAATTTTTCAGGACTCATTGAGGTCTGGCATAGAGACGAATTGCTAATGTGGTACTGCTATTCAATAAGGGATCCCATTCTCAGCCTCAAAACTATAAGCCGGTTAGTCTGATATCAGTGGTAAGAAAACTTTTTGAAGTGGTATTAAGGGATAAAATACTGGATAAAATAATAGCAAATCATAATACTATGAGTTTGTACCAGCGTGGTTTTATGTGTAATAGATTTTGGCAGACTAATTTAATTTCCTTTATAAGAAGATGAGCAGGGACTTCGATTCAGGGAAGGCAGTGGATGTGATTTACTTAGAATTAGACTAAAGCATTTGATACAGTGCCACACAAATGGTTACTGGTTAAATTAAGGATTGTTGGTCTGGAACATAGTACTGTATTTGTACCTGGATAGAGAACTGACTAAAATATAGATTACAAAGAGTGGCACAGGGCTCTGATCTTGGTCCTTTGATTTTCAATTTGTTTATTAATGACCTGGAGGTGGGCATTGAAAGTACTGTTTCAGTGATACAAAGTTATGCAGAACTATAGGTTCCATGTAGGGTGCTGCCATTTTGCAGAGTGATTTGATTAAATTGTAAAAACTGGGCAGCAAACTAGAAAATGAGGTTCAATGTTAATAAATGTAAGGTAATGCACTTTGGCAAAAATAATATAAATGCAAGTTATACATTAAATGGCAGTGTGTTGGGAGTTTCCTTAACTGAGAAGGATCTAGGGTTTTTGTATAAACCCCCTCGATTTTGACAAATAACCCCCTCATTGTTGATAAGGCAAGGTAAACATAAATTCAAGAATGATCTAGGGGTTTTTGTGGATAACAAGTTGTCTACTTTCAGGCAGTCTTATTTTGTGGCTACTAAAGCAAATTAAGTTTTGTCTTGCATAAAAAGGGCATTAATTCAACGGATGAAAACTTAATTTTGCCTCTTTATAGGTATAGGTATAGTAAGGCCTCATCTGGAGTCTGAAGTGCAGTTTTGGGCTCCAGTCCTTAAATGAATTGTTCAGTGTAAAAATAAAAACTGGGTAAATAGAAAATGTTTCTAATATAGTTAGTTAGCCAAAAATGTAATGTATAAAAGCTGGAGTGACTGGGTGTCTAACATAATAGCCAGAACACTACTTCCTGCTTTTCAGCTTTCTTGGTTTATACTGACTCGTTACCCTGGTTACCAGGCAGTAACCAATCAGAGACTTGAGGGGGGGGGCCACGTGGGTCATATCTGTTGCTTCTGAATCTGAGCTGACTGCTGAGAATCAACTGCAAACTCACTGAACAGATATGTACCATGTGGCCCCCTTCAAGTCACTGACTAGCTGGAACTGTGGTCTCAATTCTATTTTAACTAGCTAGATTGAGAAGCTATCTTTTTTAAAAAACACACAAATTCCAGAGCACTTATAGTGAAAACAGTAAAACAAGAATGCAGATAAGGAATCTTCTATAATCTGGGCTGAGAGAAGCGCCCAGATCACTATAAAAAGTTTTTTTTAATAAGAACCCCCCAAGGTTTTATCTAAAATAGTATAAACCAGTGAGAATTGGCAAGCCAACGCGCGTTTTGCAAAATTGCTTTTTTTTTTACACAGCCTTGAAAAAGCAATTTTGCGAAACGTGCTAGTTAAAATAGAATTGAGACCACAGTTCCAGAAGCACTGACTTCTCCTCCTTTGTGGGGTCCCGCAGTTAGTAAAACAATCAGCTAGAAAATACAGGACTTTTCCATCTACCAATTTCCTTTTCCTACCTTTTCTTGGAATCAGAGATATTAACAATTGCACTTTAATTAATTCATAAGTGAATTGATCACAATTGGTGGCACTTTACCATCCTTATTGGTGTTTTAGTTGTTTGTTAGTAATTTATTAATTAATGTTAAATGAATTGTTCATGAGTTAGAAATTACTAAGTATACACAATAATTAAAAGGAAAATTAACTGTGGCTTAGTTTTACCCTATTTAATGCTATTTTATTGAGGTTAAGCACTAGCACTTTGTGGGATGAATTATTAAGGGGGGAACCTACAGTTACAGAATCACGAGATTAAATGGTTTACCGTATATACTCGAGTATAAGCCGACCCGAGTATAAGCCGAGGACCTAATTTTACCTACGAAAACTGGGAAAACTTATTGACTCTAGTATAAGCCTAGACACAACTACAGCCCTGTCTCCCAGCAGCGCACATTCTGCCAAAGCGACCCCCCCAGTGATCAACCGGACTTCTTTGCAAAGCTGATGGTGACAGAGAATTGCCAAACGGATTACTGTGTGCATTGTCCCACTGTCACACTACCATGTGCAGAGGGTGCTGTTTGATATTGCCATCACTGTTAATCTTTCGTATAACCAACAGAGGGCGCTGTGTGATATTGTAGTCACTGTTATTCTTTCATATAACCAACAGATGGCGCTGTGTGATATTGCAGTCACTGTTAATCTTTCATATAACCAACAGAGGGCACTGTGTGATATTGCAGTTACTGTTATTCTTCCATATAACCAACAGATGGCGCTGTGTGATATTGCAGTCACTGTTATTCTTTCATATAACCAACAGAGGGTGCTGTGTGATATTGCAGTCACTGTTATTCTTTCATATAACCAACAGAGGGCGCACTGTTATTCTTTCATATAACCAACAGAGGGTGCTGTGTGATATTGCAGTCACTGTTATTCTAACCAACAGATGGCGCTGTGTGATATTGCAGTCACTGTTAATCTTTCATATAACCAACAGAGGGCGCACTGTTATTCTTTCATATAACCAACAGATGGCGCTGTGTGATATTGCAGTCACTGTTATTCTTTCATATAACCAACAGAGGGCATTGTGGGATATTGCAGTCTCTCCCCAAGTGAACTGTTGGTATAGGAATGATTAAAAGTGACTGCAATCTCAGCTACTCGGGTCGGTACCGCTGACCCGAGTATAAGCCGAGGCAGACTTTTTCAGCACATTTTGAATGCTGAAAAACTTGTCTTATACTCGGGTATATACGGTAATTGAAATTAAAAAGACGGGGATACTTTCCTTCTTTTCTCCTATACAAAAAATTGAATACTGACAGAAGTCAGATCCCCTCTTTTTAGTTAACTTTATATATCTGAAGTTAGATCATTCCTTTTTTATTGGCAGTCTGATACATGTGCTCAGTTTAAGCATGATGCAGGCAAACCTTTTAAAAAAGTAAAACCAAAACTGATTTTATCATCGCATAGTTTCATTACGAGCAATTGTAGGGGCAAATTTACCTAGGGTCGAATTGAAATCCTTCGACTTCGAAATATCGAAGTCAAAGGATTTAGTACAATTCGAAGGAATAATCGTTCGAAATCCTTCGAATCGAACAATTAAATCCTTCGAATCGAACGATTTGAAGGATTTTAATCCAGGATTTTAATCCATCGATCGAAGGATTATCCTATTATCCGATTATCCTATTAAAATTTACACCCCACTATATTTTTTAACTGTTTGCAACTACTTGACTTTTTTTATTAACAAACTTTTATTATTAAACAAAATTTAGAGCTCAGTACTGATATCTGATACACACTGTTGCATGCAATTTATTTCCAAAGGAAAAACAATTGACTAGAAGTGGCTTGACCCACTTTGGGTGACACTATTAGTATTTTTTTTTCTGTTACCTTGAATTGAACATATTAGAGCTAAAGATCCTGTATTTAAACAATTACTCTAAACCATGAAAAATTTTATTTTTACGTATGTAAAAACTTAAAAAAACTCTAATACAAATCTCTATCTGAAAGCTGGTTAAGTCATATACAAGTCAATGGGAGTGTGTTTTGCAAATTCTAAAATCTCTCTTTCCTTTCAGGTTTTAGGTTTCCTTTTTTGTAATTGCTTGAACATTCATTAAAAAAACAAGAAAAAAACTCGATAAAATCAAGTGATTATTCATCATACGATTTTTTTGGATTTCTCTCCCGAAAAGCCTGATATAGTCTGATTTTCAGGCTGAATCCAGCGCCAACCACAGAAACTTCCAAATAATATAGGGAACACTCCCATTGACTAAAGGTGGCCATACACGGGCCGATAAAAGCTGCCGACAGACCGTGTCGGCAGCTTATTGGCCCGTGTATGGGGGCCCCCGACGGGCTTCCCCGATCGAGATCTGGCCGAAAGTCGGCCAGATCTCGATCGGATGGGATTAAAAATCCCGTCAGATCGCGGCCGCATCTGTTCGTTGATGCGGTCCTGCGATCCGACCGCCCGTTTGGCGAACGCTAAGATCCGATCGTTGGGCCCTAGGACATCGCCAGACGAGCGGATCTATCCGTGTATGGCCACCTTTACAGTATATACAACCTCGGTAGGTCTAAGATGCCGAATTTTCGGATTCAGATTTTTTCCATCCTCTGGGTATAATAAATCACAAAAAATTTGGATTTCAGACTTTACTAAAGAACCCCCCTTGATATACTGAGGAAGGAAAAATAGTTGCATTTTATTAAACATAATGGAAAAGTATGTATGAAAACTAGTAAAGCTTCTGAATGTTTTATTTCCTAATACACTTGAGTTTTCTTGCAGCCAAATTTAGGGGTTATTTATTAAAACTCTATTTTTTTCTCTTAAAAAGTTTTTTTAAAAAGAAAAACTCAATTTTTTCGAGATGTATTATGCCCTAAAGCTGCTAAGGGGTTATTTACTAAAATCCAAAACTTTCTCACTATTTTATTAAAACCAGTTCGACGAACCTCCTTTGCACATTTTTACCATATGTATCAATAAATTTACTTGAAAAAATCTGAATAATACATTTTTTTTGGATTTGATGAAAACCACAAATTAATCGGAATTATTGTACGAAACCCAGCACAGATCATAATTTCTTTCATTTGTAAATGGGATATCTTTTTTATCTTTTTTTTATTCAGACTTTTAACAGCATTGGGGTTTAATAAATCATGAAAATGTGTTTTTTACCCCTTTAAAAACTCAGAACAGTTAATCTGAATCCAAAAATACTCCAACTGAAACCTGTCAAATTCATGTAAAAGTCAGTTGCAGCTGTCCCTTTAACCTTTTGAAGATATTATTAACCTTTACGAAATTTAGGAGTTTTGGCGTGTTCAATGCTGGTTTTTGATAAAAAATTTGAGGAATTTTAAGTTTTAAGCCAATAAATTCGATAAAAATTCAATGTATTAAAGCATAAAAAGTCGAAAAAGTCATATTAGTAAAAAAATTAATATTCATAAAAACTAAAAAGTTTTTTCTGATCCAATATTTTCAAATTTAAGTATTAATAACTTAGCCAAATTCATGGATAGGAGTTAGGTCAAGTTTGTTTCTGGTAAAATACGAGAAAAAAAGAGTTTTAGTAAATAACCCACTTAATATTATCTCCAGCATTATCATAACCTTACAAAACTGTAAGTCTATAAACTTGAAAAATTCAAGGTATTTAAGCCTATAAATTTGAAAAATTCAAGATATACATAAAATAATTATTTTTTTTCGTGTTTTATTGCGATCCGATTTTGTTTGGACTATTTAAAAGTTAATAAGCCAAATTCGTGGGTGGGTGTTAGGTTGAGTTTGTTTATGGTAAAATATGAGAAAGAAAGAGTTTTCGTAAATAACCCCCTTAATATTATCTCCAGCATGATAATAATAACAATGATGAGCTGTGAATAGTGATGGGCAAATTTGCGCCGTTTCGCTTCGCCGAAAAATTCGCGAAATTCGCGAAACGGCGAAAAATTCGCGAAACGGCGCCGGCGTCTCGTTTTTGACGCCGGCGCCCGTTTTTATGACGCCGGCGCCCGTTTTTGACGCCGGCGCCCACGAATTTTTTCCGCGAATTTTCTCGGACGTTTCGCGAATTTATTCGCTAGCGGCGAATCGCGCGAATTTGCCGCGAATTCGCGTCTGGCGAATAAATTCGCCCATCACTAGCTGTGAAAACAACCTTACACAAAAGACTGTAACTGGCATAATATTAAGGTTCAAGGTCCTCTTGCCCTGTGCCTTAGTGTATGATGTACACTGCAGAATGGAGTGATAAAGACAGTTAACTTCTTTCGAGTAATCTTGCAATTTCTTTTTTCACAGTATAAAGACTTAAAAACATTATAGCTAAGGCAGGAAACCAAGGAAATAAAATGAAGAAATAAAAGATTACGAGCATCCAGCTAATTTTAAAGTTCAGTATACACAGTTGCTGTCTTGTTGGAATATTGAAACCAACAACTGATTGCGGCAAGCCTTTTCTCTGTCAACCTGCAGTCTCAGTCACTGGTGTTGTTTTGAGAATATTTTAAAATGCTGCTAGTCACAGGACTATGACTTCAGAACCAAACTCATTTCTCATAAAATATATTTTACAAAGCATTTTATCCTGTATTGAAGTGCATAGGAAGTCATTTCCATTCATGGCTCCCAGATACCACAAGCTTATTCCAGGCACTTAGGAGCAATTTATAAAGAAGTGTAAAATTAATTACGCTTGAAAATATTTAAAGCTGTATATTGCAATGTATGGACAAACAATCCATGTTTTGTTTAAAGGGGAGGTCATTTCTAGTAACTTAAAGTAAAACTATACCCCAAACAGTTTAGGTCTCTATAAAAATACTTTGCATAAAGCAGCTCATATGTAAAACCCTGCTTTATTTAAACAACCATTTTAATATATAATGATATACTTTTTAGTAGAATGTGCCATTTGGGTAATACTAAATAGGGATGTAGCGAACGTCGGAAAAAAAGTTCGCGAACATATTCGCGAACTTGCGCAAAAATGCGAGCGGTTCGCGAACGGTTCGCGAACCCCATAGACTTCAATGGGAAGGCGAACTTTAACATCTAAAAAAAAAATTTCTGGCCAGAAAAATGATTTTAAAGTTGTTTAAAGGGTGCAACGACCTGGACAGTGGCATGCCAGAGGGGGATCAAGGGCAAAAATGTATCTGAAAAATCTGCCTGTGTGTGCTTGGAAGAGATAGTGTAGGGGGAGAGCTGTTAGTGATTTCAGGGACAGATGATAGTAAGTTTGCTGGCTAGTAATCTGCTTGATACTGCTCTGTATTGGAGGGACAGAAGTCTGCAGGGATTTGAGGGACATTTTAGCTTAGGTAGCTTTGCTGGCTAGTAATCTACTGTTCTCTTTAAACATACGTTGACCTTGTAGGCATTGTTTGCCCAGTTTTTTTGGACGCAGCCACTGAAGCACAGTTGCCAGAAAAAATATGCCATATAAATGCTGAAAATAGTAATTTTTCGCCATACGTTGACCTTGTAGACATTGTTTGCCCAGTTTTTTTGGTTGCAGCCACTGAAGCACAGTTGCCAGAAAAAATATGCCATATAAATGCTGAAAATAGTCATTTTTTGCCATACGTTGACCTTGTAGGCATTGTTTGCCCAGTTTTTTTGGTCGCAGCCACTGAAGCACAGTTGCCAGAAAAAATATGCCATATAAATGCTGAAAATAGTCATTTTTTGCCATATACGTTGAGTCAACGTATGGCAAAAAATGACTATTTTCAGCATTTATATGGCATATTTTTTCTGGCCTCTGTGCTTCAGTGGCTGCGGCCAAAAAAACTGGGCAAACAATGCCTACAAGGTCAACGTATACACTACTACAGCGGTGGATACGGATTACGTAAAATATATGAATGCTGCTTGAAAAAAAGTAACTCAAGTGGTTTTTCTAGAGACGATAATATTATCAATATTTAGACAAAATGTGAACAAGCTCACACAGCTAGATGGCGGGTTGAAGAAAACACTGTGCAAATAATGCCTACAAGGTCAACGTATACACTACTACAGCGGTGGATACGGATTACGTAAAATATATTATGGCTGCTTGAAAAAAGTCACTCCGGTGTTTTTCTGGAGACGGTAATATTATGGATATTTAGACAGAATGTGAACAAGGTCACACAGCTAGATGGCAGTTGGTTGAATAACACACTGGGCAAAAAATGCCTACAGGGCAAATAATGCCTAAAAGGTCAACTTATACACTACTACAGCGGTAGTAAAATAAAAAAAAGTAAAATAAAAAAAAATGAATATTAAAAAAAAAAAATTAAAGTTGGTGCTGCTGAACTACTAGGAGCAGCAGATTAGCACACCAGTCCCACTCCCCAACACTGCTAGACTAATAGCACTGGGCTCTTATAGTAGTAGTAGTAGTAGTAGTAAAACAACAAAAAAATAAATAAAAGCAGTCCTTACAAGGACTACTGTTATTGCAGCAGTCAGCAGATGAGATCAGAAGCAGGACAGCTGCCCACAGCAGCTACATACAGAGCACTGCAGTAGAAGGTAGATTACTAGCCAGCAAAGCTACCTAAGCTTAAATGTCCCTCAAACCCCTGCAGACTTCTGTCCCTCCAATAACAGAGCAGTATCAAAACGATTACTAGCCAGCAAACTTTCAACTGTCCCTGAAATCACTAACAGGCAGCAGCTCTCTCCCTACACTATCTCTTCAGCACACACAGGCAGAGTGAAAAAACGCTGCAGGGCTTCGGTTTTTATAGGGAAGGGGAGTGGTCCAGGGGAGAGCTTCCTGATTGGCTGCCATGTACCTGCTGGTCTGGGGTGAGAGGGCAAAAAAAAGCGCCAACAATGGTGAACCCAAAATGGCGAACGTCGCGCGACGTTCGCGAACTTCCGGCGAGCGCGAACACCCGATGTTCGCGCAAACAAGTTCGCCGGCGAACAGTTCGCGACATCTCTAATACTAAATAGAAAGAAATTTGCCATTTTAAAAAATAAGGCAATGCCCCCTGGGATCCTAGGATTCACAGTGCACACAAACAAACAAAACAAACCATACATGTTAGATCACATGAGCGAATTAACAGACATAGTTCTTTTTTTTTGCTTCCACACTTTTTCCAGTTAGGGGCAGAATTTGAAAAACTTCAAAATTCGAATTCAAAAAGACAAACTGAAATTACTTCAAAGTTCTTTTGTGGCCAATAAGTCAGTTTTTGATTGAATAGGTCCATGTTCGATCAAATTCGAATCATACGAATCAAAAAAATAGCGCATTAGATCGAATTCGATTCAAAGTTTTTTCAAAAAACCCCTTTGATTTTTTAAAGTCCACCAAATGACTCCAGATAGCTTCTAGGAGCTCCCCCATAGGCTAAAATAGCAATTCGGCAGGTTTTAGATGGCAAATTTTTAAAGAGACAGTACATGATAAATTTTGAAATTCTAATTTTGTAATTTTTTTCAAATTTAAATCGAATTTGGACTATTCCCTAGTCAGAGTACACAAAAATGTGCTCAAAATTAAAACATTTTAAATTTGAATTTTCACTTCGACCTTTGATAAATCTGCCCCTTAGAGTTGTAGTATTTCTGGTCAGGTGATCTCTGAGGCAGTACAACGACCATCACAAAATGGTGGTTTGAGGCAAGAGATCTACTGTAAAAGGGCAATATTTACTTAAATATTGATAATGGGCGAGTGCAGAGGACCTCTTGTCATTGGCTGTATAAATGTATGGTCACACACTTAAACATATTATAATTTAGCCTTAGGAGTGCACCCACAACCCCCTTTTATTGGATGTATATTGGTATGTTTTGCATTGATATTGGTGAGGGGGTAGCCAACCCCAAAAGAGTCTGAGATGATGTGTTTTATAAAATGGCGTCACCATTTTTCAGCCATAAATGTAAAAATGTGTACAGTTGGTTATTTTATTTATAGCTAGAGAAATATATGAATTGAAATATTGGAGGAATTGATAGAGAGTATAGTGTATATGCTTTATAATTATTGATTAATAATACTGTATATCTGAATTCATTCTGGTAAAACATTCACAGGAACAAATCCTATCATGTTTAAATAATGTATTCAGTTAAATACAAACTGCAGGACAAAATGTAGCTGGTCTGCAAATCGCCTATAAATGTGTATATTCTGAGATCCTCTATCACAGAAAATGTGGAAATATGTATCTGGAAATCATAAAATGGATCTAATCATTTCTTACTTACAAATTCAATTCTGTTACCTTGATGTATTTGTAAGGATATGTAGGGAGGTATGATTACAACCTTCTTTGCCATGAGGTATTTCTCCATAAATATTCATTGAAATGTACGAAATGCGTTTCTCTGATCAGCTCTGATTGTTAACCAAATAGAGTGTGTTTAACATAATTTGCATTCGTCCATGTAAATACTTCCATGTACAGAGCTTGCTGCATCTACAATTATCTTTTACCCTTTCTAGTAGACATACACAGTTCCACTGTTTAATGCCTGGTTCCATCCAAAAGTCATCTATTTTGCTTGTGCTAGAAAGATGTTTTATTGACTTTTATTAGTTTTGACATCCTGACATTATATTGACAACAAATTGCTCTGCATTGGGCTGCCAACAGCCATTTATATAGGTAGTATAACTGACAGGCAATTATATTTATGGAAGTCAGATACAAATAGAGTTGTCACCAGCCGAAAACAACAGGTGAATGTATGTGTGCATATACATGTTTAAAGGTATATATTAAGTATTGTCACCATTTGGGAACAAGCAAACCACACATTCTTTTAATTTAAATTGTAAGCAGAAGCTTTGTACTGTGAAAATATTCTATATATTCCTTAAAATATACAGGGAACAACAACTAGATCCAATTTTTGTGTGAATCTTGTGGACACAATGAATGACAGGACAGCAAAATATAGTTTGATTTATTACTGTTGTCATATCTCTATTTCAAGATGAGTTTCTTGGCAATGGGCCTTTCTCAGATGGGTACACGATGGTGACCCTATAGCTTATAACATCTGCCTGCATGTTGAAAGTTCATTGAAAACATTTGATGTGCTTTTTTTCTACCCTATATAATCACCATGTGAAAAGAAATCTAGTATACACAAACACTCGTTTATCTAGTATACTATTTCTAGGCTCACTAAAGCCCTCCCACTGTGTACTTTATTAAGTATGTGCTTCAGCAGATTTGGAATTAGGAAAACTGGGCAGCAAATTGGAAAATAAGATTCAGGGGGTTATTTATTAAATTCAGATTTTTTTCTGGTTGTACTTTTAGTAGAAAAAAACTAAATTTTTGTGATTTATTAAACTCTAATGGTGTTAATCTTAATTAAAATAGTACTCCAACTTAGACCTGTTTTCTACTTGTACTTTTAGTAGAAAAAAACAATTTTTTTTGTGATTTATTAAACACATATGGTGTTAGTCTTAATTAAAATAGTACTCCAACTTAAACCTGTAGAAGTCAATGGCAGATGTCCTGTTGATATCCTGATCTGCGCTAGGTTTTGTTCAATAATCCGAAGATTTTGTGGTTCCAGTGTCAAATCCAAAAAAGTCTGAGTTTTCTGGTGTCAACTATGAAAAAGTTGCAGTTTTGGCGACAAATACGAAACATTGTATTGAGTTTTTTCCCGGCACAAGATATTTTTGGAAACATTTATTGATAAATAGGGGGGAAACGTCAGTGATGCTAGCGTTAGGCACTTCGCCCTTTAGTTAATCTGCCCTTAAGTCCTGATCCTTGTTATTTTTCACCTAAGGTTCTTTTTTGGCTCTCACAACATAATGTGAGAGCTAAAGAATCTACAATTTTGCAAACCAGGAAAGACTGTAACTAAAAAATGTTTTAATGTACGTTTGTACAGAATTAACTGATAGGACCATATCCACAAAAATTCCTCTGAATGTTGATTTGCTAACAATTTTTTTTTAGAAATCACATTATATCATGTTGTAAGTGCAGTAAAAGCTGTTTCCTGTATTTTACAAAAGACAACACGTTCTTAAGTAGTAAAGTGATTTTATATATAGCTTCTATTACTGTTACTGACATTTTTATCTGTGCCATGCAACTGAAAGTACTGCACATTAGCACTAATGTATCACAAAGAGGAAAAAAAGATGCTTTGACACATAAATGGACATTCATTCTAATTTCAGGTAGGTTTTCTTTTCTTTTCCAGGCATGTTCTCAACCCTACAATTTAATACCTGTACCTTATGGTTTCTAAACAAAAGCATTCTATGACATAAGGTTTACAAGATGCTACATAAAATCTGTCATTGAATTCTCTAGGGTTCAAACTAAAGGCAGCAAGATGATACATAAACTGGTATTGTGATAAAAAGAAGAGGCTTTGGTGAAATATGTAATAGTGAGTAAAGTATTTTCTCTCACCTATATTGGGGGACACAGGCACCATGGGGATGAAGATCCTGCAGCTTGGAGAGTGGACACTAAGAGTTAAAGTTGACTCCTCCTCCTCCTCTGGGCTTCATCCCCTGCCTCCTCCTACTTTCTCCAGTTTCTTTTAGTGTCCTCAGAAGAGAACATGGACATCACGGTGGCTGGAGCAAATGATCTTACTTCGGTGCGGGTCATGCCACAGGGGGACAGCGCTTACTTGTATCCAGTGCCCCTCAGCCAGACGTCTTCAATTGTGCCAAACTGCCTTACCGCTCTACGGAGGCTGCAGGCAAAGCTCCATTTTTCCCCCTGAGGCTGTGGTTACCGCTCCACGGAGGTCTGCGCCAGTCTTATCGACAGGGGAGGTCGTTGGTTTGAGCACACATTCCTGGCTGTACAGGTAGGAGAGCTACCTGCTTCCCACCCTTGTTGTTTTTAAAAAAAAAAAAAAAAATCTCTTTCACCCACAGGGTAGTACTAGAGGGTATATATATCCTCTCACGGGTTCCCCAGTTAGTTTTTAGAATATCGCTTATTCTGTCAGCAGAGGGAGCAGAGGGCGCCGTTAGCTCTTACATGCGCTATCTCGGTGCATTCCGGCGCCATCTTAGGTTGCGGCAGTCAGGGCGCCATGTTGTACTCCTTCGGCGCCATCTTGGGACGCCGGCGTCCTGTGTGACGTCGGCGCCATCTTGGGACTCCGTTCAGTTAGGCGCGTGTGTTTTTAGTTGCGGCGTTCAACAATCCAGCGCCATCTTGGGACGCATACGTCCTGCTTACGTCGGCGCCATCTTGGGACGCCTTATTCTCAGGCCCCGGCGCTTCCGACGTTTCTCGGCACACGCCCACCCTTCCTTCGCCGCCATCTTGTCTGTGCAAGGGATTCTCCACAGCAGTGTGCTGCTCGCGACTCAGGTTAGTTTGGGGAAGCACCCTGCGTATATTAGTGGGCAGACAAATAAAATAAATAATAAATGTATATCCTTCTGTTGCAGACGTCTTCTGCTTACTGCGGGCCCACAGTTTTTTCCCCTGCCTCCACTTACTTAGGGCAGACATGTCTATCACCACAGAGGAGGCAGTCATAGCTAAACAATCAGCACCTGCACGCAGGACACCCAGGGTTTCCTATTTAGCTTGTGCAGCATGCAAGGAAAAAGTTTTATCTGCTTCAACTGAGGCGGTGTGTGCAGCATGTAGACCCACCATTGCCTCTCACAGCTCTCTCTCTGACCCTCCTCCACTCACACACTCAGACAATACAACACCTCAGGGCTCCGAATCAGACCTGATGCGTGCTCTCACTATGTCCTTGGCCGGCCTTAACAACTTGGTCCGCATTCCAGAGACACTGGACAAAGTCCTGCAACACCTATCTAACCCTCCTCAGGCCCACGATAGGCGACCAACTGCTTCAAAGCGGCCACCTGACTCTCCCTCGGGACCTAGGGGTGGCCTACTTACCTCCTCCGATGAGGAAGGACAGGTTCTAACAGACTATGACTCTGAACAAGATATTGAGCCAGACCCGGAGACCCCCAGAACCCAGGTGGAGGGGTTAATACAAGCTGTTCTAAACCCTTAATATCGATGACACGGCTTCTACTACAGCAGAGGCTGGTAAAAATATTTTCAAGAGACAACGCAAGACCTCCTATGTCTTTCCAGCATATGAGCAGTTAGATGAGATAGTCAAATCTCAGTGGAAAGCTCCAGATCATAGGGTTCAAATATCAAAACGCTTTACCCAGTCTTATCCTTTTCCTCAGGAATGTATGGATTTGTGGTCCTCCCCTCCTTCAGTCGATCCTCCAGTATCCAGGCTTTCTAAGACCACCACATCCCTGTTGCGGATGCAGCATCCTTTAAGGATCCAATTGACAAGAGACTAGAGGGTTTTTGTAAGTCAATCTTCACTACGGCCGGAACAGCCCTCAGGCCTATGTTCGCCATAGCATGGGTGGCAAAGGCGATGGAGGTCTGGGTGGAGCAGGTAGCACAGCTATTAGGCTCTGAGGATCCAACTACTGATCTTCTGCTTTCACAGATCGCGGACGCCACTGCCTACTTGGGTGACGCAGCACTAGATGCGGCCAAACTAGTCGCCAAGACCTCAGCACAATCCATTGCGGCTCGCCGGTTTTTGTGGCTCAAGACTTGGTCGGCAGACTTTACTTCAAAGAAGTCCTTAGTGAGTCTACCTTTTCAGGGGAAACAACTATTTGGTACTGAGCTTGACAAGATAATTTCTCAGGCTACAGGAGGTAAAAGCACTATCCTTCCACAAAGTAAACCTAAGAGACCTACTTTTAGGAGGCAACCTTTTTTTCGACCCTTTCGGCAGGGACAGAGAGCAAAGCCTCAGCCTGAGAAGTCAAACATAAATTTTTGCCAGAGATACCACAACAAGCGGGAGTCCACCTGGTCCTCTACCAAGGGAGCTGCCAAGCCTTCCCAGGACAAGTCTACCTCTGCCTGAAGATGTGCCCACCCCTGGAGGGCCTCTTCTAGGCGGACGCCTAAGGACCTTCCGGGAGGTGTGGAGAAGTCTAGTCAGGGACCAATGGGTCCTCCAAATAGTATCAGAAGGATATCTTATAGACTTAAATCTACATCCTCCAACCAGATTTTTCATATCCCGTGTTCCTCTAGGAAGTCACAAAAGAGAAGCCTTTCTGAGGGTCATACTCGATCTTGCAGACTCGGGAGTCATTCAACCGGTCCCACAATCGGACAGGGGAAAGGGTTTTTATTCAAACCTATTCATCGTACCCAAGAAGGATGGATCTTACAGACCGGTGCTAGACCTAAAGACTCTCAACAAGTTTGTCAAGGCACACCATTTCAAGATGGAATCAATACAATCCGTCCTCTTGTCCATGGAAAAAGACGAATTCATGTCTGTAATAGACATAAAGGATGCATACCTCCATATCCCCATCCACCCAGCCCATCACAGATTTCTGAGATTCTACGCAGCAGGGAAGCACTGGCAGTTTGTGGCGCTCCCCTTTGGTCTATCTTCTCCACGGATCTTCACGAAGATCATGGCAGCAGCACTCTCAGGATTCAGACTCAAGGGAATTAAGGTGATCCCCTATTTGGACGATCTTCTAGTGAAGGCCCCCTCCCTGACAGTGGCGACCAATCACACAACTCAGGTCATACATGTACTGTCTCAGCTGGGTTGGATAATCAACTACAAGAAATCCACACTTCTTCCAACACAGAGAATGGAATACCTAGGTGTAGTTCTCGACTCCAGAGTAGAAAGGGCTTTTCTGCCAATGGAGAAGATCAGCACCCTTCAGAGGAGGATCGGGTACCTCAAGACTTCCGACAAGATCCCACTCCGCACAGCAATGCAGGTGTGGGGCACAATGGTGGCTTCGTTCCCCGTAGTACCTTATGCTCAATTCCACACCAGACTGTTACAGCAGCTCATACTACGGCACCAGAGGAAGAATCGACAACACCTAGACAGACAGGTTACGATTCCGGAACAGGTCAACCTTTCCCTGAACTGGTGGCTGCAACCTCACCGGCTGACACAGGGAAAACCCTTCCCCTCCCACTGTTGGACGATACTAACAACAGATGCCAGCTTACGGGGATGGGGAGGAGTCCTAGGCCAAGAAACAGTGCAAGGACTCTGGAACCAATCGGAGAAGCTTCTTCCCATCAATCTACTGGAGCTCCGAGCAATACGATATTCCCTACAACACTGGACAGACCTTCTGCGAGGAAGAGCAGTAAGAGTACAGTCAGACAATGTGACAGCAGTAGCCTACATAAATCATCAGGGAGGCACAAGAAGTCTGGCGGCCTTAGCAGAGGCGAGAAGTATTCTGACATGGGCAGAGCAACATGTTCCGGCAATATCGGCAGTCTATCTACCAGGGATAGACAACTGGAAGGCGGATTACCTAAGCAGAGAAACGATAGATCAGGGCGAGTGGAGTCTGCACCCAGAAAGTTTCCAACTAATCGTGAACAGGTGGGGCCTACCAGAAGTCGACTTGATGGTGTCTCGGTACAACCACAAAGTACCAAAATTCGTAGCCAGAAGCATAGACCCACAGGCTTGGGCGGTCGACGCCCTAGTGATCCAGTGGGCTTTCTCGCTAGCCTATGTATTCCCTCCTTTAGCTCTCATACCAAGAATACTGAAGAAAATCAGGAGGGAGAAGGTTCATACGATTCTGGTGGCCCCCTATTGGCCCCGAAGGCCGTGGTTCGTGGAGATAGTAGTCATGGCAGGAGACATGCCACTACATCTTCCTCTGAGAGAAGATCTACTTACACAAGGGCCGATTGCCCACCCGAATTCACATCAATGGGCTTTAACGGCGTGGCTCTTGAAGCCTTAGTGCTGGAGGCTTCTGGAGCTCCTAGAGAGGCGATACCCACAATGTTGCGAGCTCGAAAACCAGTTTCGGCTAGAATATATCACAGAGTGTGGAAAACTTTCATTACTTGGTGTGAGTTGAGAAAAACAGATCCAAGGAAGGCGGAGGACAGGGACATTCTATCCTTCCTCCAGGAGGGTCTCTCCAAGGGATTAGCCTTAAGTTCCCTGAAGGTTCAAATCTCAGCACTTTCTATCCTTTTTCAACGAAAGATAGCATCTGGAGACAACATCAGAACGTTTTTACAAGGGGCCACTAGACTAGTTCCCCCCTATAAGTACCCTGTTCCTCCTTGGGACCTAAATTTAGTACTATCAGTTCTTCAAGAGGAGCCTTTTGAACCACTAGATGCAATTCCATTACTCACCCTTACGGAGAAAGTAGTTTTCCTTTTGGCTATTACATCGGCTCGAAGAGTATCCGAACTAGCGGCACTATTGTGCAGGTCTCCGTTCATGATATTCCATTGTGACAAAGTGGTCCTGAGACCAACACCAGAATTTTTGCCAAAGGTCGTTTCGGAATTTCATTTGAATCAGGACATAGTTGTTCCTTCGCTCTGCCCCGAACCAAAGAATGCTCATGAGAGATGCCTAAACAAGTTGGATGTTGTTCGAGCCCTCAGGGCATATATCGAGGCCACAAAGAAAATTAGAAAGACAGACTCTCTCTTCATCCTTACAGAAGGTCGAAAAAGAGGAATGAGGGTCGCCAAGTCGACTATAGCGAAATGGATTCGCTCCACAATCATCAGAGCTTATGCAGTAAGGGGTAAGCCATCCCCATTCAAGATCAAGGCACACTCTACACGTTCAGTCAGCACTTCCTGGGCTGTTCGGCACCAAGCATCGGCTGAACAGGTCTGCCGGGCCGCCACTTGGTCTTCTCCACACACCTTCACGCGCTTCTACAGGCTGCACACCCAAGCTTCAGCTGAAGCCAGCTTTGGGAGGAAGGTGTTACAAACAGTTCTTATGTGAGCACTGTAGGGGTAAGGTCCCGCCCTCAGGGGTTGCTTTGGGACATCCCCATGGTGCCTGTGTCCCCCAATATAGGTGAGAGAAAGGAAGATTTTTGTACTTACCGTTAAATCCTTTTCTCTCATCCTACATTGGGGGACACAGGCCTTCCCTCCCTGGTTAGATAATGATGGACCGTAGGTCATCTGGAGTTTTTTCTCCCCGTTGGGAGTAGTTTTTTCAAAAAGGTTAATAGGTTAATTTTTAAGGGTGGGAGACTCCTTCTCTGTATTTTGGGTGATATTTTGGTACTCCTTCTACGGTCAGAAACTGGAGAAAGTAGGAGGAGGCAGGGGATGAAGCCCAGAGGAGGAGGAGGAGTCAACTTTAACTCTTAGTGTCCACTCTCCAAGCTGCAGGATCTTCATCCCCATGGTGCCTGTGTCCCCCAATGTAGGATGAGAGAAAAGGATTTAACGGTAAGTACAAAAATCTTCCTTTTATGAAAAAGGGAATTTACTTTTTTAATTGAAAGAAAATTTACCCCTGCACATATTCCTTCATTTCCTATTAAAATGACCATAGACACATACAAAAACCCTTTTTATCATCCCGTAATGACACAAATGAGTGGACTGTCACTTTTAATAAAGGCAATAAATGATCACCTCTAATACCGAACATCAATGTTTTATGGGAATTGTAACCCATATGTGTGCCATAAGCAGTGGTAGTGTTTTTTTACACAATTATGAGCATGTTGTTTATGTGATTTAAGTTATACTATATGCCATGAAAATATAATTTTCAGGTGTTTTTACAATTGAGTTGGGTAGGGAGCAGTGCTTTAAAATTTCAAATGAAAAATGAAATGGCTGATGTACTTGAAGTAGTGACAAGTGAAGGTCACTGCTGCTGCTTTTAATTTTAGCTGACACTTACACTTATTTACTAAACTCTGAATGCAAAAATCATAATTTTTTTTTTTTTTTTATAAAATCTGACTTTTTCTGACTTTTCCATCCTCAAGGGTGAAAATTCACCAGTGACCAATTCGCACCCATCACTACACTTCGTAAGACGAAAATTCGCTCTGACAATGCAAATTCACTAGAATGCGGAGTTTCGTCATGGGTGCCGAACATTGGCAATGTTACTTCGGCAATGCGAGCAATTGAAAGCGAAGATGTGAAAGGAAAAGACGCCAGCGTTTTTTGGACTTGGAGGCTTTTTCCACTAAAAAATATGATGTAAGTAACAGATGATTGAGGAAGATCTATGCATTCCAATGCACTTCACCTGGTCTGAGTTGGTGAAGGCAAGTATGGCGAGAGAGGTAATGTTCATTAAAATCCCCATTTCATTGAATTTGCAGAGTAACGTCCATTAGCCAGAGCGAATTGTTGCCTGGCAATAGAGTGCGAATGACCGCTAGCGTCTATCTCTTTCGCTAGCGAAGTGACGCCTGTGCCCATTAGTAAAGTGTCAATGTCCCTGCAGGCTGTAATGCTAATGAATTGCTAGCATTAGCCACTTTGCCCTCGAGTAAATCTGCCCCTTAAAGAGTATGGTGTTGACAGTGGTGTCCTGGGTTACTTGTTGCTAGGATAAAATTAAAAAAAATGTGGAAACTTAGGAATGAAGTCCAGTTGAATTGTTGATAGAATTCTTGAATCTTTAAAGTTCTAAAAGTCTATTTAAAGGAGAATTTCACTATAGTTCCCCTTTAAACATTCCACTCTTAATGGTGACATGCAAGATTCCTTTACATCCAATCCTTTTCCACCACCATATGGCCAAATTGCCTACTCACAAGACAATAATACCATATAATGCCTGTAATATTAGCACATCTCCGTTCCCTTCTGGGTCAGCTCACGTGTTCCAATGTGGGAAATACAAATCCAGGATAGTGTAATACCGTTTGTTCGAAGTAAATCACACATGTATTGTACAGGTTTCACAGGCTTTTCTCACTGCCTGAGGAAACCCTGTCAGTGTGTAAATTGCACGTCACTTCCTGTCTACTCACCATCAAATTGTGTAGCTAGTGCATGAGCATCATGTGCCGCATATTTGTCCTTAAACAAGATTTTGTTATGATGTAAAGCATGCATTGTGGTGTTTGTGCAGATGGCCTGTAGATGTCATGTGCTCAGACTTACTGTATACTATATACTATATATTCCTAGACAGCTTAAAAGGGAAAGTTACTGTTGTGTAATGGCTGCAGAGTCTGCTAATAAAGCACTGTTATACTCTACTTATCCTCGCCTACCCAAAACATAATTGGCGACGAGATGGCTCTTCTACCTCTGCAGCAGCCTGCACATTTTCTTCCAAACCCTGGTGAGCCTACCATACCTTTTACTGCTAGGATCTGTATGTTTGAAAATTACATTATTGATGCTGACCAAGGGGAGATTTCTGCTGCTAGAAAGCGTGCTTTACTTATTCACTGCCTGGGAGCAGAGGGACAGCGTATATTCTATACATTACCATTACCTGATGATACTTATGAAACTGCTCTTACTGCTATAAAGAACTTTTTCGTGCCAAGAGTAAATGTGGTTTCTGAAAGATATAAATTCCGCCAACGTGGACAACGTAATGGCGAATCCACAGAACAATTTGTAGCAGCTTTGAGAGGGCTGGTTGTTACTTGTGAGTTTGGGAATCTATCAGATGAAATGCTAAGAGACTAAATAGTGGAAAAAAACAAACTCACCTCACATTAGAGAGAGACTGCTCCTAGAGAAGGATTTAATCCTTGCAAAGGCTATTACAGTTGCTAGCCAAATTGAAACAGCAGTGGCAGAGGCTAAAACTCTTAGTTAGGGAATTGCTGGGAATGTACAGATTGTAAATTCAGCACTGTGGTCTAATAATGCACAGTCACAGGCAAAATACAGTGTTAAGGAAAGGGATTCACTGCAAAACCATGCAGTAAATAAAAATAAAAAATACTGCTTCCGCTGTAGTTCAACACAACACACTCCAAATTATGTTACATATCCTGCAAAAGCTTTACAGTGCCACAAATGCACAAAAGTAGGACATTTTGCTAAGATCTGCCGTAGTTCTGCTAAAGATGTTCATGAAGTCACTACTAAAAATGTCACATTATTAAGCGTTGATAAAGCTGGTACGTTTATTCCAGACAAGTTTATATGCACTGTCAGTGTCAGTACTGCATCTGCTGACAAGGGACACTCCATTAACCTGATGCTTGATACAGGATCAGCTGTTTCTATACTACCAAAGGATGTTTTCTTGAAATACTTTGCAAAAGATCCACTTGTTGCACCTGCCCTGAAACTGGTCAGTTACTTAAAGGATCCAATCCCTGTGCTTGGTTGCTTGCCAGTGACTGTACAATTTGAATCAAATACTGCAAAATGTGACTTTTACATTGTGAATAAGGGTATCGCTATACTTGGAAGGGATCTCTTTGCTGCATTAAACCTACAATTAGTTGATGGTCTCATTACTACAGCACCAGTGCCTGCCACACAGCCAGTGTCTAAAATTTCACCACAAAGCAACACTTCACTGGGTTGTGCAAAGAGCTTTGTACACAAAGTTAAGTTGAAACCAGATGTAAAACCAGTACCATTCCCTGATTCAGCTTGGGAAAAACATGCCATTGATATTGTTGGTCCTTTCACAGACTGTAGATTTGCTATAACCTTGATAGACTATTACAATAAATGGACAGAAATTGCATTTGTTTCTCATATAACATCAGCTACAGTAATAACATTTCTGTCTACAGTCTTCAGCAGAGAAGGTAATCCAAAGGAGTTAATATCAGACAACGGACCACAGTTTGTCTCATATGACTTTGAATCCTTTTTGAGAGAGAGGAATATTGTGCATAGGAAATATTGAGTGTATTACCCACAAGCAAATGGAGAAATCGAGCGATTTAACAGAAGTCTGAAAGAAGCACTACAGACAGCAAATCTTACTGGGACATCTTGGAGAGTATTTACAACAGAGTTCCTACATAACTACAGAGCAACATGCCATGCAACAACCCAATCATCTCCTGCTGAATTATTACATGGCAGACAGATGTGTACTAAGTTAAATGTTGCAGACATCAAACTTCCACAAAATACTGTGCCTACAAAATCATCTACTGCTGACATTGTGAAACATCAACAAGCCAAATGCAAGGCTTATACTGACAGAAAACGTGGTGCCAGAGTGAAGTGTGACGCCAGAAAGGACCATACACATATGAACTGTCTCATGGACGCATATGGAATGCAAGTCGTCTTGCTCCTGTTATATATATCTTTGGAGCAGCTCCATTTGATGTCAACTGCAATAGGCCTGCAGAAAGTGAACCTAAAAGGTGTACTGAGAGAATCAGAAAACTATCTGCATGGACCAAGGACTATGTGATATGAAGAATGTATATTATTGCATTAAATGCATTGTTGTTGTTTAGTAAATTTGCCAAAATACTTTCCTACTATAGGGGGAATATGTGGTGTTTATACAAATGGCCTGTAGATGTCACTGTGCTCAGACTTATACTGTGCATGCTTCCTAGACAGCTTAAAAGTGAAAGTTACTGTTGTGTAATGGCTGCAAGAGCCTGCTAATAGAGCACTGTTATACTCTACTCATCCTCGGCTACCCAAAACATAACATGCATAATGACAGAGTCTAGAAAATGCATTCTGGCTACTTGATGTATTTTGTGAAATCCAGGAGGAAACAAGGCTGAAATAATTTATATAATGTAAGTGAAGTTTATTTTCTTTTATTTTAACATCATAAAATAGGATTTAGAATTATATCTTAGGGTGACAGGTCACCTTTAAAATTAAATCAAACCATTGAGTAAAACAATAGCACACTTAATTATCATTTTTTTAAAAAAAAGAAGTGTATCTGTTACAAAGTATTTCTTAAGAAACTCTTGCCAATGGAAAGGTTAAAAATTCAGGCTTAAGAAATATGATTCAAAATTGCTAATTCACAGGAAGTTTGACTATTTCTGAAAGTTAGCAGTCCATGAAATTAAAGTGTGCATTTAGAAAGTACTCAGTCTCAAACTGACAGATATTAATTGAAGAAATAATTGTTCATTCCTTTAAGGTGCTCTGTCTCTCTTGTGAAACAACCCAAATGAAATAATAATATTGTTAAGATTGTTTTTTTTTTATTCTATTTTCTCATTACAGTATTTTAGCTACTCAAGTGTTATTTTTTTTGTTTAGGGAAAAACAGGTTTGGTGGGATTAGTAAAATATTTTTTTTAAAAATGAGCGGTTACTTTATGTAATTCCACAATCAGGAGTTGTATAATTAGAAAGAAAAGTCTCTACTACTAAGTACAATCCTGTGCAGGGCTACCTCGGGAACCCGAACCTGTCTCAGAACAGCAAACCCATGACTCAATGCCTTTTACCTACTAGGAACCATAAACTACTCATTCTGAGCATCCAATATGACTTTATGATAAATACTCAAGTAATGTCATTTGAAAGACGACCAGAAGGTAGATTGAGAAGTTGATTCGAGAGAAGAAGATATTCTATTAGACGCATACCCAACATGCCCCTGCGTTTAACTACACATTACGTATATATAAACCATATTGCTTTATGAGTACCTGATCCACTGCAAAACAATATTTGTGGCTATTTTAACCTGGCGGTTTCAAAAACAATTAGTACCATTTTAAATGGTAAAATGTGTTTATTTATTTATAACTTTTTATTGGTTTTACATATTAGTGTACAAAAAGCACCAATACAGACACTTAGGGGCAGATTTATCAAGGGTCAAACTGAGAATTCAAAATTCGAATTTTCGAGTTTTTTTTATAGTCAAAACTGTCAAATTTGACTAGGGCGTTATTCAGATTCCATTAGAGTTTTTTTTAAAGAAAATCAAAATCAATTTTTGAGATTTATCATACTATGGCCCTTTAAAAATTCAAATTCCACTATTTACCACCTAAAACCTGCTGGTTTGCTGTTTGAGTCAGTGGGATAGGTCCAGGGATCAATTTGAATCAAGTTTTTTAAATTCGAATCGCATTTTATTCAAATTTTTTGGGTCGAAAAATGTTTTTTATTAATACATTTTGATTGGTTGAATGTCAAATTTATGGAGTTTAGGGGAGTTCACATGAATTTGAAAATCGACCCTTGATAAATCTCAAACTAAATAACGAAAAAAATGTAACCTAGCAAAATCACATTCTACTATCATTTTCAACTAGTCTGCCAAAATATAGAGTTTGTCTCAAAAATCGGAATTTAAAAAATACTCAAATGATAATAATTTGGCCTCTTAGTATAAATAGGGGCTGGCAACATATTTTGTCTAAAGTTTCAATTTTAGAAGGTGCTACTACAATACTGAATTTGAAATCAGAAGAAGTCATGGGAGTGGTAAATGGTCCAGATAAATGAGAAGTATCAAATTTTAAGGTTATGGCTGTGGTAAACATTAACAGACGTTTTGCTGAGCTGCTACATGTCTTTCAAATTTGAATTAACTGTCTGTGATAGCAGAAATCAAATGCAATTTTACATTATCAGCATGGCACCATAAAAGGTTAAAATTTTGAAATATGAATGTTTGCTTTATGAAAATTTTACTGTTTTGGTTTTTGGCCATGCTCATACTTCATATGATGGAAATCAACTCATGTGCTGCTTCTTTATTTAGTTCCTGGTATACTTTTTGCTAATCCATATTGGTCTCTGACTGAGAAATCCAATGGGAATTATGTATTTTGCCTTTATCTTGCAATGTGTCTTTGTTTTGTGAAGAACCCTTTATTAACTAATTGCAGGTTTTCTAGCTTATTTCTTTAAGTTATTTTGTGTTCTTCTGCTAGATAGTTGACATGTGATAGTACACTTAGTCTGAAAGTTGTCTAAAAAAAAAGTCACATGTCCTTAATGTCCAAAGTACATGTGGTATATTTACCTCTTACTACTAATAAGATATAGGGCTTTGGGGAATGGAATTCTGTATTTCTACTATTATTGCCAAAAAAGTTCAGTTTTCTCGATTCTGTTTTCTGAGTCTTTTCCTGCCCTGTCCTAATTTTATAACTGATGATCTTATGGCCTGTGTCATGGGCATTTGCTTGTCTGGTGGCTGCTAATGCCAAAAGCCTTCCTGTAGACTTGCCTTTCGGACTGCATACTTTGCTTATGTTCATTTTAATTTTTGATCCCTTATGAGCACACTGGCTCTTCGCAGCCAGTCCTACACCTGCGATTAAACTTGACAGTATTCATTTCATTGAACATCCACTTGAGTTAATTTTTATTCAAATCCCCACAAGACACAAACGGACTAAGGACCATTATGGGAATGTCACATGATCCCACTGCTACTATCAGGATAAACCAGGAAGCTGGATTACTTTATGGGACATTAGACACCTGTTGCAACTGGAAACCACACCTCCCTCACCGCACCTCACAATTGCTGCACTCGATAACCAATGGAATTACAAAGATTAAAACCAAACGAACCGGGAGAACACCAAGTGGCTTTACATGTAACTGAGGTCATTGGTTTCTCAAAATAATGTTCTGACAATCTGGTTAATGGAGGAAAGATTTATTACAAAAAAATTGGTTTGAAAATACTTAATTTAATTTTTGCAATAAAAAGGAAATAAACAACATGACAGCTTTCAACCTGCAGTCACACAAACCAAATGAACATATGGTGCATCAGAAAAAGGGAGCAAAAAAACAATGAAAATGTATAGTCCTTAAAAGCACTGAAGGACAACATCTGTACTGCACTGAAACAGCAGCAAGGTAAATGAACTCATCTATGCTACTGAAGTTGTAATTGTGAGAAAGGAAACAAAATATACAAAGAAACCTATAGGGAAATAAAAGATTTACATTTTATTTTACAGGTATTCCAGGTTAACTAATTATTTCAGGATGCATCTTTGACATGCAACAGTATTTAAACAGTAATGTATGCCATTGGTTATGGTGAGTGCCAAACATTCCTATGTTAATTCTCTATATTTGCATTTTTACAAATATTTGCTTAACTGATTCTCTATACCAGAGCAAACTATTTATGGCCACCAGAGATCTTGTCTGATGTCTGATGGCCATAAACAGTTTGCTTTGGTATACTGAATGTGATAATGAATAAAACTAAGCATGGCAGCTTCCATTCAAATGCATATGTGTAAATACCTGGAGAATGCAAAAATAAGATAACCTTATTTTTAAAATATGTGATGATAATAGAAAATAAATAACGTGTAAAAATAGGCTATTGTCCCTCTAATGACAATGACTTTAATTCCTCAAGAATAATGTGATCTGAATACTGAAAAAAAGCTGCTGATCCGCTTTGTATTTAAATTCACTTGATTTACCATTGAAGCTAAAGTAATCTATCTTGATCAGTTACAAGACTAGAGAGAAATTTAAAGTGACTATTGAAGATTCTGAAAAAAGAAAACTAACCCATTTAGCCTTTTTATGACCCATAGACTGAAGAAGCACAAAACCATATATCAATGAGAAAGAACATTTTGATTAATGTATGTAATATATTATGACTTAAATTAGTTGACTGGGATTAACTTGCTCCTTTTTGGTTTCAGCACTGAAAGTATCAATGCAGAGAAAACATTTTAATAAGTAAAATATTGATTTATTAACATATTACTTCTTTTTATGGAGCAATATATCAAGCATTTCATTCATCAATTCTGCCACGATTTTACTGCGCTATATTATATATTTCTATGCTACTATCACATATATTACAAATCATCTTCCGTTATTGCTTTATAATAACATAAATAACAGCATAGAAATAATATGATTTTCCCTGTATCAAACATATACATACATTAGATTAGTATAAGGCAAAAGTTTTCTGTTGAACACAATGAAAACAATAGCGAGGTCATGTACTACATGTGGGGCATGTTACAAAGTGCAAAGAACAAGATGTTTTTTTGATAGGGTTTATGCAGTAAAGCATAGATTGTAAGCTCTTAAGGACAGGGACCTCATCTGAACTTTGTACTGATGTCATGTAAGCACTTTAGCATTCATTTATTTATTCTCACCGTCTAATTTATTATAACTGTAAAGCTGTTAGTGTCTATGTCTTGTAAAGCACTGTGCACATTGTGGTGTTACATAAATACATAAATACATACATACATACATCTTACACTATTAGAAAGCATTTGCAAGACCATTTTGAAAGTCAGATGCAGAGCCTAATGCAATGAGTGCATGACCATATGTGCATGACCATATGACGTGCAAACTAACTTGATTCAATATTTAATTAAGTCAGTATGGAAATATATACATCTGGTTAGTACAGGTATGTGACCTGTTATCCAGAATGCTTGAACCTGAGATCTTCCAGATAACAGATTTTTCCGTAATTTGGATCTTCATACCTTAAAGGAATAGTTCAGTGTAAAAATAAAAACTGGGTAAATAGACAGGCTATGTAAAAAAAAAATTCTAATATACTTTATTAGCCAAAAATGTAATGTATAAAGGCTGGAGTGACTGGGTGTCTAATATAAAAGAACAGAACAATACTTCCTGCTTTTCAGCTCTCTAACTCTGAGTTAGTCACATAGGACAAACTGTAACTGTTCAGTGAATAACTGATTCTCAGCATTCAGCTCAGATTCAAAACCAAAAAGTTATGATCCATGTGCCCCCTCTCAAGTCACTGATTGGTTACTGCCTGGTAACCAGTCAGTGTAAACCAAGAGAGCTGCAAAGCAGGAAGTAGTGTTCTGTTATGTTAGACATCCAGTCACTCCAACATTTATACATTACATTTTTGGCTAACTAAATATATTGCAAACATTTTTTATTTTGCATAGCCTATTTATTTACCCAATTTTAATTTTTACACTGAAAATTCCTTTAAGTCATCTAGAAAATCCTTTAAACATTAAATAAACCCAATAGGTTGGTTTTGCTGCCAATAAGGATTAATTATATCTTAGTTTGGATCAAGTACAAGGTACTGTTTTATTATTACATAAAAAATGGAAATTCATTTTTAAAATGTAGGTTATTTGGATAAAATAGAATCTATAGGAGACTGCCCATCCATAATTCGGAAATTTCTGGATAATGGGTTTCCAGATAACGCATCCCATACCTGTATGAACATCTTAAAAATAACTAATTCTTAGGACAAACAGGCATTAGGAAAACCAGGCCAAAATTTTGGTGGGAAAATTGCAACCCCCTGAAACGCATTATAATTTGTTTTTGATTTTTTTCTGACAATGCTGAGTGACGCATGTTAGATCTGTACTTAGATCTATACTTCTTTAAAATAATGGTATAAAATGTGCAAATTATAGGCACTGCCATACCAGCAATTGTCCAGATTTTCTCAGAGTTTCTCTTTGATTTCTTGCACTGAACTCCAGAAAAACATACAATGGACCAGATTCAATAACGTTAGAAAACGTTATTATAGGGATCCATAGGGTCAAGGTTGGAAATCCCCTGCTGTGGCCAGCTAAGTGTTGGGCCTAAATTGGATAAGGGAGGGGGAGTGAGACTTTTTCCCTAATGTAGTGTGCCCTGGCAGATTCCTGGTTTGGCCAGAAGTTGTATAATTTCTTCATATAGCTTAGCTGCCATGTGCTCAGGGCCAGTCTACTTTTACTAAGAATGGAGTGACATTATTTCAGCTTGGGTTCTGGCAGAAACAGGCCCCAGGCTATGGAGAGAAACCACATGGATGGCAATGCCCTTGGTGGGCTTGTGGATATTGGGACCTAGATTATCATGAGAGAGATCACCCAGAGAGAGATTCCTGGTATTCCAATGAAATAGGATTGAGAGTACTCATACTCTGAAGGAGTGTTGGAGTCAGTCTGAAGATTTCTGTGAGACACTGTGGTTGCCTGTACCAGTTCTGTGTGAGCCCTCAGTGAGTTTTTGCTTGAGTAAAGAGTATTGAAGGATCCCAGCATGTGTCCCTGTGTGAGGACAGGTTGTGCTCGGTAACCTTCTACATGGCTAAAAAAGAGCTGTTGAGCCATAGTAGTCTAAAGCTGCTAACATCTCAGAAACCACTTAAAATAGAATGTCTATGTGCTTCCTGCATTCAATTATCCCTCCAGTTGCTAAATTTCATTTAAAAGTCTGCCATTAACAGTCTAAAAAAGCAAATATTTCATAAACCACTAAAAACATTATATTACAGTAAATTGCACAAGTTTAGAAAAGTTACATAAATTAAATTTTTTGGATCTATATCCCCTTTAAGACTGTTTATTACATTACCAAATATTTACTCGAAAACCGAGATCAAATGAACAAATTGCAAATGATTCCGAAAAATTGTTCTGACAACAGGACATGGTTACGCTGTCATTACGACTATACAGAACTGCATACTTTGCAGTTATGTTGTATAGAAAGCTTGTTGTGTTATGAGTTACTGCTTTAACAAAATAAACCAAAAGAACATTTCTTAAAAAATTATTCAAAATAATGAGAGCCTAGGTGTAGTCAACAGTAGAAAATACACTGCTCATCTTTAATCAAGCTTTTGGCTGACTAGGAACTACTGAATTGGGAATCACTTCTCACTGAATTTGTAGATTAGTAGATTTCCCAGAGAGCTATGAATCATAAATGTATTTTTATAATATGCAAATTGTCTATTTTATCACATATAAAAGCACAGTTAACAGTATTTGTTTAGCTTTCCCTGCATATTGTTCATTATTATTTTTTAAATAAAACTACACAAGGGCTGTATGTATTTACCAGTGTAAATAATAAAATGGATAAAGACATTATTTTAAGCAGCTGGCTTTGTATAGGGTAATGAGAACTAAGCTGTAATGTAAAACTCGTTTACTCATATTTTATCACTTAAAATATTTCATTATGCTTTCAGTATCTTGTCCCTTTCATAAATTTCCAAAATACTAAATAATGCTTCTTGTACCATTTCAGGTAAATTAAATGGAGCCTTCAACTAATATATGCGGACAAAATATACTTACAAATTTCATTATGCACTTCTACCTGGGACTGGAAGTAGAAAATGTTGGGCTGTTTCTTTGTGAACCCGAAGAACAATTTCAAGATTATGTCATTATTATTTGGCTATTTCTACTGCTGATGTCACAATTTGCAATGTACTATTTGTCCTTACTTTTGAACACTATTTTATTTAAATAAAAATAATAATAAAAAAAGAATAATATAGTTGAGTAAATATAAGCTGCCATACATCAGATAGATAGTTTAAGCCATTACAATGGTCCCAGGAGACCTGTTCCTGTAAACAGATTTTCTCTTATCTGTTGTAGGAGCACCATTATAATGGAAGTTTGGTACCACTGTTATGAGGTGATTACTCTCATGGGGAATATTTTACTCTTGCCCCCATGGACCCCCAGTAGCATTGGATTTAATAAGGATTCCATTTGGTGTGCAACTGGAGCATTGGAGAAGAAAGATTTATACAGACGTTCAAATATGAAAAACATTAGTAATACTTGCCTATTGTAGACATACAATACATGTGTATATCCTTTTTGGCTTACAGCAATGTACATATTTACAACCTATAAATTGTACAAACAGAAATATCAGTGCAATAAATAAAAATTAAATGTAAACATTTACAAAGATTGTTTTCTGCTGGAGGAAGGAAAATCATTTAGAGTTTACAATCTAAGTATCAACAGTAATTATTCTGTAGTACCATGCAACTGCAATATCCTAGAAATGTTATATACTTATGAACTGCACTTCAACTATACTGTTTAATTTTAACAACAATTTCAAAGCAATATATTGCTTTATAAACTTTGTCTATAATTTTACTTGGCATCCCTACAGAACAAAAGACTAGTGAAGCAAGTAAAAATTATTTGGGGAATACAGTGTAACAATGAACAGTAAAATTTAAAGGTGTTGTGAAAAGCAAGGCCTTGGGCATATTAATCCTTTGAGTGCCATTCACAAGACCTGACTTCAAGAACTCACTTCTCATTAAGATGGTTAAAAGCCTATATTTATACTTGTTTTGTAAATCCCAAAACACTCAAGGGGTTAATTATAAAAACCTTCAAAAACTCCACAGACAGATGGTTAAAGAAAAAAGCCTATATTTATACTTGTTTTGTAAATCCCAAAACACTTAAGGGGTTAAATATAAAAAATAAGACAAGAACACATTCTATTCAAGTTTATTCTGTAAGAACAGGTCAAGATCTCTTTAAAGCAAACTGAGAGCGCTATCATCAATATAATTTGGCAATTTGTAAAAAGCCTGAAAGACAGGCAAAGAGTGTTTAAATTGCATGATTTAAGTTAAAGGGATACTGTCATGGGAAAAAACATTTTTTTCAAAATGAATCAGTTAATAGTGCTGCTCCAGCAGAATTCTGCACTGAAATCCATTTCTCAAAAGAGCAAACATATATTTTTATATTCAATTTTGAAATCTGACATGGGGCTAGACATTTTGTCAATTTCCCAGCTGCCCCAAGTCATGTGACTTGTGCTCTGATAAACTTCAATTACTCTTTACTGCTGTACTGCAAGTTGGAGCGATATCACCCCCCTCCCTTTCCCCCCCAGCAGCCAAACAAAAGAACAATGGGAAGGTAACCAGATAACCCCTCTCTAACACAAGATAACAGCTGCCTGGTAGATCTAAGAACAACACTCAATAGTAAAAACCCATGTCTCACTGAGACACATTCAGTTACATTGAGAATGAAAAACAGCAGCCTGCCAGAAAGCATTTCTCTCCTAAAGTGCAGGCACAAGTCACATGACCAGGGGCAGCTGGGATATTGACAAAATGTCTAGCCCCATGTCAGATTTCAAAATTGAATATAAAAAAATCTGTTTGCTCTTTTGAGAAATGGATTTCAGTGCAGAATTCTGCTGGAGCAGCACTATTAACTAATTCATTTTGAAAAAAAATTTTTTTCCCATGACAGTATCCCTTTAATAAATAACAGTGATTCACTGAAACAAAATACGTGCAACAGGTTCTATGGTGATTGAAGAATATACCTAGGGGCATCATTTTAAAAATAGTGTCGTTTTAAAGTTTTGTAATGTAGAATTCTGATCCAAATAGAAGAGGGGGATGGTGGTCAGTACGAATTTCAAACGCATTCTGGTGTAATAGAGGCATTTACTTATTAGAGCAGAATTTCTTTGATTCATGGTGACTATCCAAAGGATGATGTAAAAAGAAAAAAAAGATATTGTTTAGTTGAAAAAATAGTAAATGTTAAGGAAGGAAACTGATGGTGAGCCCCTTCGTGCTACTATGGTTGATAAACTGCCAGATATAATCAAGATGCGGCATCATCAGTTTTTACTGTACATAGTCTATAGGAACCAGAGAGGCTAAGATTAATGAGCCATCTATTAGGTTCTGCTAAAAATACTGAGGGGTACATTGTACAAATATTGTAGCACTAACACATACCTCCAAAAAATTTACAGAGGGACAAAAATACCTGCCACATGTAGGGGCAGATTCATTAAGGGTCGAATTTCGAAGTTAAAAATACTTCGAAATTCGACCCTCGAATTGAAATCCTTCGACTTCGAATATCGAAGTCGAAGGATTTAGCGCTAATCCTGCGATCGATCGAATAATATAATTTTCAGGTGTTTTTACAATTGAGTTGGGTAGGGAGCAGTGCTTTAAAATTTCAAATGAAAAATTAAATGGCTGATGTACTTGAAGTAGTGACAAGTGAAGGTCACTGCTGCCTGTGCACTATTCAGGGTGCTTTTAATTTTAGCTGACACTTAGGGGCAGATTCATTAAGGGTCGAATTTCGAAGTTAAAAATACTTCGAAATTCGACCCTCGAATTGAAATCCTTCGACTTCGAATATCGAAGTCGAAGGATTTAGCGCTAAACGTTCGATCGAAGGATTTTTCGTTCGATCGAACGATTAAATCCTTCGAATCGAACGATTCGAAGGATTTTAATCCAACGATCGAAGGAAAATCCTTCGATCAAAAAAAGGTTAGCAAACCTATGGGGACCTTCCCCATAGGCTAACATTGACTTCGGTAGGTTTTACCTGCCGAAGTAGGGGGTCGAAGTTTTTTTTAAAGGGAAAGTACTTCGACTATCGAATGGTCGAATAGTCGAACGATTTTTACTTCGATTCGTTCGATTTCGTTCGAATTCGAACGAATTTAACCAATTCGATGGTCGAAGTACCAAAAAAGACTTCGAAATTCGAATTTTTTTCATTCGAATCCTTCACTCGAGCTTAGTGAATCGGCCCCGTAGAATGGCACATTTTTGAACCACACCCATTTTTGTGGTCACACCCCCTATATAAAGTATCATGCCCATTTTACAACATATGGCAGGTCATGGAAAGTTTGAACACATTTCTGAGACCATGTTTTTTTGTTATTACAGTTTTGATAATGAAGGTGAAATTATCCTTTAAGCTGCAGCTATTCCCCAACGTGTGCGCATGTGACCGGCAGTCTGACCCTGGATGCATGCTGGCAGGACTTACAGAATGGACTATTTCTATAAGCTCTGAAAAGACAAAATACAAAAAATTGACATTTTGACCTTGATCTATGTTTTTATATTTCAAACTTTGTCTGGAATATCTGGAATATTGAAAGAAAATTTCAAGTAAGAATAAAACCTAAGTGGAGGTATAGGACTGTGTAGCAAAAATAATAATGAATCATTATCTACATTAAAAAATGGTTCCTAATCTAATACAGATGGAGCAAATCTTTGTCTAAATATTTGACAAGGTTATTTATCCAAGATCCACTATATCACAATATTTAAATGGAACAGTATCTCACCTTTCTACACAAAATTAAACAGTATGTAATGTAATGCAATTCACTGTGATGTCACATCTGTAAAAAATTTTTTTTAGAGATTTGTCGATATAAATGAGATTAAAAATAAAAATGTTTGGTAAACAAATTGCAGATATTAGGAATGGCATTACTCCTAAAAGTAATCTATGATATATTAGCTATTATTACAGAAGATCAGTGTTTTTCAGTCTGTAACTCGTGATTTAGAAGGGAAGCATTTAGTTCAAATTAATCTTGTTGGATGATTTACAAAAATGGTTATATGCAATATTTTTCTTGTAATGTCTATTTTTACCAGTAGTTAAAAAATATGTATTAGTGGATAGAGAGGAAAAATAATAAGGCAGTTCTTTGCCTGTTTATAAAAGATACATTAAAAAACTGTGTTTTTTTAAAAGGATTCTGTCATGATTTTTATGATGTCGGTCTTATTTCTAAATTACACTGTTTACACTGCAAATAATTCACTCTACAATATAAAATTTCATTCCTGAACCAGCAAGTGTATTTTTTTTTAATTGTAATATTGTACTAATTGTTATATTGGTCATGTGATTTCAGAAAGAGCCAGCACTTTAGGATGGAACTGCTTTCTGGAAGGCTGTTGTTTCTCCTACGCAATGTAACTGAATGTGCCTTAGTGGGACCTGGATTTTACTATTGAGTGCTTTTCTTATATCCAGGGAGCTGTTATCTTCTGTTAAGGAGCTGTTATCTGGTTACTTCCCTGTTTTCTGTTGTTTGGCTGCTGGGGGGGGAGGGGGTGATGTCACTCCAACTTGCAGTACAGCAGTAAAGAGTGACTGAAGTCAGGTTTCAAAATTAAATATAAAAAAATCTGTTTTCTCTTTTGAGAATTAGATTTCAGTGCACTATTAACTGATGTGTTTTTAAAAAAAACATTTTTTTCCCATGACAGTATCCCTTTAAGGCAAAAAATAATGATAGCTTTTTTTTAGTTCATATCATACTGGTCCTTACACTCACTATATTAGGCTAATATATCCTCCAGGTTATTTTATGGATTCCCGTCATGGACTGCAAATTTCAAAGAACAACAATAATAGGACAGTAAATTGAATATTTCCCCTTCTATACGGACTGTGCAATGCCCTATGCTACTATTAAACACATGGCATGGCATAAATAAGTGAAAATGTCTACAGTACAGCACAATAGTACTTTCATGTAAGCACTGTAGAGTCTATGGTTTAAAAGGTTATCATATATTAACAAAACCAAATAAAAATGCACGTATTTGGAACTTTTGCAGCAATTTCAATGTTATCCTGCCACTGCCCACATAAGGTTTTTAGCATTAAGGCTACTATTCATATCTAATACTACTGACTGTAGAAATCATTTAAGGGTAAAAAAAGGTAATTATTTATAATAATTACCTTACTGTTGGGACTTCCTTTGCATTACATATTTCAAACCCATGTTTGGTTGCTAACGTCATTGATGCTAGTACATGCTTGTTTTAACTACAAAAAACCTAGAGTATGTATTAAATGAAAACAAATATGATAGAGTGCAGTTAGGAAATTACTATATCTCTGCTCAAGGTTTAATATACTTGCATTTATGTCATTAAGACACTCTAATAATGTGACAATATGTAATTGAACAAGATAACATATCAATAACAATAATATGACTTGTAAATGGTTCTTAAAAGCTCACACATACAATTGCATGCAATTTGACGCATTGGGTGCTATATCACTCACTTGGCTACATTGATGCTACATTTCCATTTCAATTTACCTGATAGAAAATAATGGATTTGGTTAGATGTGAGGGTGAGAAAGTTATGTGGAAAGTTACAGGTATGGGACCTCTTATCCTAAATCCTCGGGACCTGGGATTTTCCGGATAATGGATCTTTCCATAATTGGCATCTTCATATCTTGAGTCTACTAGAAAATCCTGTAACCATTAAAAAACCCCAATAGTTTGGATCTGCATCCAAAAATTATTATGTATATATTAGTTTGGATCATGTACAAAGTACTGTTTTATTATTACAATGAAAAAGGAAATCATTTTCTATAAATAGAAGGAAATGGGAAAAAGAGTTGTAGGAAGGACTTTAAAGAATTGGGTTTTTTGTGGATAAAAGACAAAAAAGGCAATTCTAGGCATTTTCTGTTAATATCAACTAAAGCTAATAAAGCTTAGAGGGATACTGTCATGGGAAAAATTTTATATTTCAAAATGAATCAGTTAATAGTGCTGCTGCAGCAGAATTCTGCACTGAAATCCATTTCTCAAAAGAGCAAACAGATTTTTCTATATTCAATTTTGAAATCTGACATGGGGCTAGACATATTGTCAATTTCCCAGCTGCCCCAAGTCATGTGACTTGTGCTCTGATAAACTTCAATCATTCTTTACGGCTGTACTGCAAGTTAGAGTGATATCACCCCCTCCCCTTTCCCCCCCAGCAGCCAAACAAAAGAACAATGGGAAGGTAACCAGCCTGGTAGATCTAAGAACAGCACTCAATAGTAAAATCCCATGTTCCAGTGAGACACATTCAGTTACATTGAGAAGGAAAAACAGCAGCCTGCCAGAAAGCATTTCTCTCCAAGGGGCAAATTCACTAAGATTCGTAGTTGCGCCAGGCGTAACTTCGCCGCACTTCGCCACACTTCGCCAGGCGTAGTTTCGCCAGCGCTTCACAAATTCACTAAAATCCGAAGTTGCGCTCAGGGGTAGCGTAAGGTTGCGAAGTTGCGCTAGCGTTGATTCGCGAAGCGAAGTTACGCTAGCGATGGTTAATTTGCATACGGCGCCAAATTCAAATTTCAATGGAGGAATATGTAGAATCACTACAAATGCCTGGGAAACCTTCAAAACATCAAATAAAAATTTTATTTTGCCCTACACATGTGCCCACTGTATAGGTAAGTGGCCATGAGTCAGGAAATGTAGGGGGGAAGGAGGGGAGCCCCAAAAAAATATTCGATCTTTTTCAGCCTATCACCCATAATGTAGAAAACACGCCAGCATTTTTTGGGACTTAGAAAAAAATTTGACTTTTTTTGAAGCAATCTCTATCTACTCTATTGCGCTTCGCCTGGTCTGAGGTGGCGAAGGAAGTCTAGCGTAAAAGGTAGCGTTCAGTACACTGCGCGCGTTAGTGAATTTGCGTAGTTACATCCGTAGCGAAAATTCGCCAGGCGTAAGGGTGCGAAGTAACACTAGTGAATCTACGCCAGCGTTCGTTAGTGAATTTGCGCAGTAACGAAAATGCCAAACGCTAGTGAAGTAACGCTAGCGTTCGGCGCTTCTGCGCTTAGTGAATTTGCCCCCAAAAGTGCAGGCACAAGTCACATAACTGGGGGCAGCTGGGAAATTAACAAAATGTCTAGCCCCAAGTCAGATTTCAAAATTGAATATAAAAAAATCTGTTTGCTCTTTTGAGAAATGGATTTCAGTGCAGAATTCTGCTGGAGTAGCACTATTAACTGGTGTGTTTTGAAAAAAACATTTTTTCCGATGACAGGATCCCTTTAAGCTACACACGCTCGTATAAAAAGTCATTCACTCAAGGGATAAAAGTACTGTATGCAAAGATTCCTGATACCTCAACTTGAGTATGTAGTCAGTGTAATGCCACAGTCATAGGAAGGATATAAGGAGAACTAAACCCTAAAAATGAATTTGGCTAGAAATGCCATATTTTATATATTTCATCTATTTCAACCTGAAGGTTCAGCATCAATATCGTAGTAATGATCCAGGCTATGTCACAGGAATTTCCCCATCTTAGATTTTGTTAGAACACTATGCTGCAACAGTGTGCTTTGACCAACAAAGCTTAGGGGTCATCACAAATCATCATGCAGAAAGGTTTGCTTGTCATTTAAGCTGACGCTACAGGGCTGATTATTATATGAGAAATAAATAAATATATATATATAAGAGCAAGAAATAGAATATAATGTATACAAACAGCAAACAACTTGTACTGTATTTCCCTAAATATTTTATTTTTCTTACAGAATTCAAAGTTTTGTTAAACAACTAAATACTGTATATATTTAAATATAGATATGTTTCATTCTTGCTTCATATTAAATAAAAGATAATAAAAAAATAGATTTTATCACACTACAATTCAAAGAATAATCAGACAGAGTTAAGACAGATAGGATGCAATATATATGAAATAAATGCCTCCAACCAACTTTAATTATCGTTATAAGATAGTGCTCTCTTCAGTAATAAGTAGATATGACAAAGACGTGTTGTATAAATTCAAGAGGCTAATTAAACTGCCACATGCTCAAACCAATATACATATAGAGCTGATTAAAATGTGAATCTGCTAAAACAAAGATTGATTACTTTTTAATGTTCACGGATATTAAATTGTAAAGAGAGGTTGGATAATGAATCATTCTATAATAGAGTCACTTAAACTAAGACATAAAATAGCAATATCAGTAAAGCATCAGCTATTGTGCATTTTTAATTGAAAGCTTTCTTTTAATTTGAAAGTTAAAATTTCAGATACTTAAACCCTAGAAGAGGTGCAATGACTGCAATACTCAGGACAATTTTACAAATGCACCAGGAAAGATGTAACAGTAAGCATTAAAGAGGATTTGACACCCACACATAAAAGCTTTATAATAAACGACCTTTGCAAATTAAACATGAAATCCAAATTTATTTACAAATCTCAATTGTCAATATATTGCTTTCCCCGCATTTGCCATTCTGAACTTCCTAGATTTCACACTCCTCCTCTCTACTCACTGGTTATAAATGTGTAGTCAGTGCATCAGGTCCCCTGTTCCAGCTTATATACAGTACTAGATTCTGAGATGATGCAATGCTTGCCTTAATAACAGTTACCTCATAATGGTGGCTACCTGCTTGCTGTGATGGTTAATTCCAAAAATGATGGAAATGATCTTCGAAATACTCAAGTGTTCCTCTGTCCTCTGATTGATAATTATAAGCCCCCTGATCTGGTAAAATGGGAGAGCAGGAGGTGCTGGCACTGGATGGGAACTATGATATGATTGGTGTTGCTGAAACATGGCTGAATGAGTCGCATGACTGGGCTATACTTTGTTTAGGAGGGATAGATACAATAGAAAAGGAGGAGGGGGTTGGCAGGATTAGGCAGGATTTAAAGCTAATATAAAGGAGGAGGTGGAACTCTTCACCGATTGTAAAGAGTCCCGCAAATTAATTGTAGGAGTATGCTATAGACCCCCGAATGTAAGTGAAAAGGGGAGAAGTATTGGACGAGCACTCCGTATCCATCCATAAAGGTTAAAGAAGTAAACTTTATTTTAAACATTGTTAAAACCATCAATTCCCTGACGTATTTCGTATCAGCTGATACGTAGTCATGCCTAAATTAGCGGAGTTCAATTTCTTAAATATTTCGTGAATGGAACCAAATTTAGCATACACTCCATTTATTAAGTGAAGAGGGGAGGCTAAGCGCCTGATACAAATAGAAAAGGCTGCTAGTTTGAGGAAAGTAAGGATAGCTGTGGATTGTAATTACCCATATATTGGGCCAGATTCAATTCAATGCAATATAAGTTTGATAAAGTAAAGATGTCTTTACCTCCGAAAAGTAATGTGCAATATTATCAAATTCAATTCATTGTGCTACAGAATTTTGTGAATACGAGACGCCAATTTTGAGTAGATGCATTAACACAGTTTTACTACTGTTTTTGGTGGGAACTCTTTGTATTGACCTTTTTTCACAGATCACACCACAACTTAACATGCAATATTCTATCTATGTCTAGAATTCATTAAATACAACATACATCAAGTTCAGTGTTGGCCTCTAAAGGCCAACACTGCCTTATATTTTTATGAACATCTTCAATTGGCTCATCTCAAACCATTCAAAAAAGTTTCTGTTCTGGAAAGTTGCTGTGTTTGCCCTCCATGCTGCAGGTGCTTGCATACTCCAAGTCTGCTATTCCAGTTGACCCTTGCAAACCATACACCCATGTGCACAAACCACAAGGCAACCATTTTAACTTAACTGTGACCAAAAACAAAATCACCTTCAGATTTTTTTCACACTTTTAAATTTTTCAATGGACTCGAAACAGGCAGACGGCACTTCTGGAATAGGTTTTATTGGGGTTACTGCTGTAGAACCTTACGGGTTTCGGGAGTAAATCCCTATGATTAAGGGATTTACTCCTGAAATGCGTAAGGTTCTACAGCAGTAACCCCAATAAAACCTATTCCAGAAGTGCCGTCCGCCTGTTTCGAGTCCATTGGATGTTTGCAGTGGGGACACTGTTCGACAGAGCACCTGGTTAGGAGTATGCGGTGAGCAGTAGCGGTCCCTTTCCTTTGTTTTCTATCTTTAAATTTTTCAACTTGCATTCTTAATAATATCCTCTATATAATCTTTTAGTGTATAGACTTAAAAGGTTGAACTTGATGGACGTGTGTCTTTTTTAACCTAACTTACTGGGGGTCATTTATAAGTATGTGCAGCACATATTTATTTGCAAATGGTTTTATTGCCCATGTTTTTTCCTGAACACTAAAATATTACACTGCTGTGCCCATCTTTCCATTTTTTGAGAATTTGCATTGAGAATACATTTTTGCAAATGAGACAAGTGTTTGCATGAGGACGTCATACCCACCGGACGGAGCCGCGTGGTGCCACACTCTGTAAATGTTCTTACATTGCCTCCTACCGAGATGCAGCCTCTGGACGCAAATACTAGAAGACTTGTCAAGATGAGTCTTGTGAAACTGTGTCAAAAGTCCAGGAGCATGTATATTTGCAGAAGGTTCCCAAGAATTTTCTTCTGGACCATAGCCCTTCAATTTGATCAGTTGTCTCCCTTTCCTTCATGAATCCAGGATCTGTTCAACCACAAACATTTCTTGGTTGTTGATAATAACTGGGGTACAGAGGGAAGATCCATCCCGGAAACTGATTGTGTACCACAGGTTTAAGTAAAGCTTAAATGTCAGCTGATGGGTGTGAAGGTGTGAAAGAACCTTTTACATGTGGATTCTGTGGTCTTCAAGAGAATGGATAAAGAAAAGAATGTCATCCAATTATATAATGACAAAAACGTCCAAAAAATCACAAACTACATGATTTACAAAGTGTTGGAAAGTTTCTCGGGCATTATACAGACCGAATAGCATTACTAGGTTCTCAAAGTGACCATATCTCCTACAGAAGGCGCTCTTCCATTCATTTTCTTCGCAAATCCTGACCAAATTATAAGCCCCCCGAAGATCCAGTTTTATAAAAAACCTTAGCTTCTCATAACCGCTGGAATAATTCTGTAACAAGCGGAAGTGGGTATCTATTTTTAATTGTTACTTTATTTAGTTTGCGTTAATCAATGCAGGGTCTCAATGAATGGTCTTTTTTTTCAACAAAGAAGATTCCAGCCCCAGCAGGAGATGTGGAATTATCAATGAAGCCTTTGGCTAAGTTTTCATCAAGATAGCTATGCAATTTCAGTAACTCAGGCTCTGACAGAGAATATATACGACCAAATGGTCGTCAAAAAAAGAGGAGAAAAGTCTCTTGAGTGACTGGACCGGATAATATGGGTGAGCCGTCTGCAACTCAAGGTAGCATGGGATTCTTTTTCTGGTGAAGGGGAAAACAATGAGTCTCAGCGGTTACAGAATCCAGGAAACACCCACTGGCCCCAGAGCTGATGATTGCTTGTAGCTTTTGTCTTGCCTTCCCACTGCAAGGAAAGTGAAACGGTAAGTAGGGGAGTTCAAGGAGATGTAAATACCGGATATTTGTTGGAAATATCCTTACCCCTAGGAGGAGGTTGCGTGGGACAATTACAGAGCAGATGGTCAGCTTGTCTGCAGTATAGGCATAAATTGAGCCTTCGACGTCTCAGGCGTTCTTCTGAAGTTAATGCTGGTCTGATGGCACCAATCTGCATGGGTTCAGGGTCCACAGAAGCAGAGGAGACAGCAGGCAAACAAACTGGTGGAGGAGCACGAGGAAGAACCCACACTGGGGAACCTTGGCCAGACCTCTCAGCTCTTCATTCATTGAGTCTCAGATCAATTTGTAAGAAAAATTAGGTCATCAAGGGTCTCAGGAATTCCAATGTGTGCCAGTTCATCCCAAACCCAAGAGGTACTGATGTTTGAGCGCAGATTGATTCCAATCTACATCTGCTCTGGATTTACGGAACTCCACTGTATAATCGTCAGGTGGACCTCGCCCCTGACTCGGTGCATGTATCGACACTTCTGCCACAGAAGATCTATGTGGATCCTCGTATAACACAGCCATGGCCTGAAAGAAGGGCTCCACTGTGGCAAGTTCTGGACTTTGCTTATCCATTAAACGAAAGGCCCAAGCCTGGGGGTCCCCAGTCAGGAAGGAAATGACTTTGGTGCCAATTCTCCAGCATCGGAAAGCCTGTTTTGAGATGCCAGCGTCATGACACTCCGCACCATAGCCTTAATGCGTGCCGAAGTCAGTAAGAACAAGCTCTCTTCTGCATGCTCCTGCGTCCTGACGCCCATAACGTCATACCCGCGGGACGGAGCCGCGATCGGTGCCGCACTCGGTAAATATTACAAATGTAACCATGTGCAGGGCAAATATTTTCACTGTGCAAACCAATCTGTCCTGTTCAAAGTTTAGAAATGAGCCCCACTATGTTACTATGTAGCATAGTGAGTTATTGACTTACTTTATGGAAGCATTTAGACAACTCTGGTATAGGTTAAATGGGACCTGTCACCAATAATTCCAAGAATATAAAATATAAATATTTTTTTTTTAGTGTAAGTAAAAATTAATTTGTAGAAAAGGACTTGGAAATATTCCTTATGTGACGGGTCCCCTCTAACCTACACCAATGATGTCCAAATGCTTCCATATATTTTATTGATTATTCACTATGCTACATGTTCAGGGAGGCTCATAATAAAATGATAATATCATTTAGAGGTCAGTGGAGCTCTTGAACATTCTGGAACTATAGAAATCTCTAAGAAGCCTTCCTGTTGGACAGCACTGACCTAGAATGTCAATGCAGTTTAAACTAAGACCTTCTCCCTTTATATTTCTAGAAATTGATACAGTAACTACCCATACTAGTGTTAGGAATGCAAGCAGTTATAAATCAATGGCCACGCATCCTTCAGCAATATAACTTTACATTTTATTTTAGTAGCTTTAAGGACAAATAAGCTCATGTGTAGGTCAATCAAGCCTTTTCTTTGTTCAGCTTAGATTTCATTTACAAGTTATAAGAAAATGTGGATGTGTACACTGAAAAAGTTAATAACACATTTTTTGAGATTCCCAGTTCATTACAAGGAAATATATCACTCATGAAAAAGGAAAATATTTGTTTTTGTTTCTCTACATTAGAAATTAGAAACTAAACAAACATGTTTGTGTGACATTTTTCACCTCTAGAAACAGGAAGAAACAAAGGTCAATTTGACTCAATCTGCTAAATATGTGAAAAATAAAAGATGTGTTTAAATGCAATAAAGAATGCGCTATTGTACCTAATACAATTTATTGCCGTATGAAATTCAGAGAAATGTTCAATTTAGCGGTATGTACACCATACCGGCCGAAAAGGACCTTCCACAGCCTTCCAGAGAAATAATTTTTTTCTGTGACTGCCTTTGCCCTCCATGCTGCAGGTGCAGGTGCGTGTGTGCTTCAAGTCACAAGATAACCATGTTAACTTAACTGTGTACAAAAACAACCTCACATTTTTATTGAAGGATATTTCAAAATTTAAAGTTGCACTCTAAACCATATCCTCTATATCATCTTATAGTGTACACCACACAAGCTGATAAATACCTTTGCCAGCCTTCCAAACTGATCATCTGTCTTTCATTTTCGGCAAGTGTACATTTTCTCTTAAGTGTTTTTGGTTTTTCAAAATGAGGTTTAATGGTTGAGTGCCAAAATAACCACCATCTAGCTAATCATATTTGTAATATCCATCATCTCCAACAATTAGTTTCCCTTTGCTAAAAATGTGCAAAACAAAAAAAAAAAAAAAAGTTGCCAAGTGCATTGAAGTCTATGGGCCTATTCAATGGCCAAGTCTTTACATCCTATTCACAAAAAACAGCCTTCTGGAATGAAATGACAGCATCTGTCAACAGCGTGAGCAGTGTACGCAGAACAACTAACGGGATTAAAAAAAACGTAAACGTTATTTTGTGCGGTCGGGACACTAAGAAATATTTAGAAGCCTGTAATGTGCAAATTACACTTGTCTAAAAAATAGGCAAGGCCAAACAACAGCATTACAATGATCCTGCTTGAAAAAAGAAAGAGTGTGCAGGGTGATATAAACCACATATAAACCAGAGCTAGCAGGCACATTTGTAAACTAAACAGCTAATCAGAATCTCATGTGTGAGAGCATTTTAAATGTACTTACAAGAGAATTGTCCACAAATGATTTGCTGCTGGACCTGATTACCACGTTGGCCTGCATCTGTGGAATGAACAGGAGGATCTTCAGCTTGCTGATCACATTCAATAGCTTCAGGTAATTGGATATTGCTGTTTTGGCATCTTTAATTCTATCTACAATTGCATTTCAGTTTTTGTTGGTGGCAACTGAAGTAAATTGAAAAAGCTTTGATGTAAAACAGCTAGCTAATTGCTTTAACAAACAAAGGTTAGAGTGTCAAGTAATTTGCTCCTAATTGACCTTTTGAAAGATTCATCTTTCATCCCAGGCCTGGTATGAGTGTTTAGTAGTTACACATCTCACAAACATCACATAGACAACGGGACTACAAAATAAGGATGGATTTTGACAAAGAATGACTTGTAATAGTTCATGTATTTACATGCAAAGTGTAGCCTTCTGAAATCAGAAGGTATTTACTTGTCTCATGCCATACACATGCACTGCCTAAATACCAAAAATGAGACTTTTAATTCTCCCATAAGGCAGAGACATGAAAATCACTCCTTTATGTCCCTTTGGCCAACTATTTCAGAACCGCTGGTTTTATAGCACAGATAAAGCTTAATGGTTCAGAGCCTTATATCCAAACTTGCAGACAGTCTGTTTCGATCTTCATGTTAATTAAAAATTGTATAAGTATGTAATAAGAGTTCTGAGATGTTTGACATGACTGAACTATGCCAACATATTTAGTATAATGTGGAAGGTTGAAACGATACTTACTTACAACCCAACCACCACTTAATTAACCAAGTTCAAAATACATGCAGACTGAGGAATTGTGCAGAATATAACAATCGTAAGCTTATATTTGCATCACAAGTGATTTCAGTGTTGATTGAATGAAATTGCTTAGAACGTTCTACTTGCAAAGATGCAGGGTTAACAGTCATTTGCAAAAAAATGGAGATGATTAAATGGTTTACACAGTGGATTAGTGGATCCATTGAAAGGGAAATAATTAAGAATTATTTGTGATGACAATTGTTGAAAGGCTTATTTAGGATTTGTGTTGATATGTTTCAGTTAACATATAAGATATTAAAATATTTTAATCACTATCAAGGTTTTTCTTGTTAGCTTTAGAATGTGACCAATAATCCAGAACACAAAATGTATTGAGGTGTGAGGTTAAATATTATAGTGTTATTGGCAGATGAATACAAACTGGAGTTTATGTCAGGCCCTTTCTAAGTCAACATTCAGTCTGCCATTTCAAACGCTGGATGTTTGCTAGGGTCCAAATAAATAGTAAAGTAGCACTAGTCAATTGTTATACACACAGTTGTTTAAAAAAAACTAATGAAAATATAAGAAATAAAAATAAGACAAATAGGTTATAAATTTTGAATCAATTTATTTTTTAAAAACAATAGAACATTAGAAAGTACTTTTGCTAATGAAATATACATCGGTTTAGCTGTATGTTCCTTTAAAAACTAGAAGATGGAAATAGGCTGAAAAGACTTTAGAGAGTGGAGAAAGAGCATTTCCCCCAGTTCAAAGTGACGTAAGGGAAACCGGAAGTTATTGCAAAACACTTCATGCTATAAGCAGTTTTAGGTTGAATAAAATTTGCAAAAAGTAAGTGTTCCCGCTACTTGCAATGGACCGTTATGTAGCAAAAACCATAGGTAACAGATAGATGAGTTGATTAATGCCATAAGTGTTTAGTACAATAAATTGCATAGTGGACACACAAAATTGCACTTATCACACGAAATATACCATATTGCACTGAATTGAATTGAGCCCATTATTTGTTATATAATGGGGACAAAACAATTTTGTCCCCATAATCAGTTTGGGGGCATTATACCACTTGTACATATAACTATAAAGTCAATATATTATTTTATGTAGAAATCGTAATGTTTAATCTATCTCATATTATATTCCCTTGTCAGTCATCCCACCATTTCTGAAACATTAGATTTACATTACCCTACCTATGCCCTCAGAATTCAATTTGAATGTTAATTTGTTGGAATCTGACTGCTGACTTTCACCACATATAAAATTTTATTGTGAAAGAAAAAAGCATATTGTTAGATCCCTCTTCTATATTACATGTATGGAAACAGGACCAAAACTAGTGCTCTAACAATATTGCTCAGGATTGTTTTATATAAGATTGTTATTCTAATACAGTGCAGGGCCATAGCACAGATATATTTGGAATATATAGTGAAACAATAAAAGCAAAAATGCAGTATTCAGGGCCACAGTACAAATGTATTTGGAATATATATATATATATATATATATATATATATATATATATATATATATATATATATATATATATATATATATATATACTATATATATATATGTGTGTATCTGGGATTGAGCTGCATCCTGGTTCTCTTCCTACCTTTCTGATCACTTCTGATGGGTGTGCCTCAGGATTCTGTACTTGGTCCTCTGTTGTTCTCCTTGTATGCTCTCTCTTAAGGTGATTTTATATCTTCATTTGGCCTTAAATACATCACCCGTATGCTGATTACATCCAAATTCACCTTTTCACTAACCGCTAATGTTCAGATCTGATTTCAGACTGCTTAGTAGCTATCTCTTCCTGGATGAACCAACACCACCTTAAGCTCACTTTGGCCAAAACTGAGCTCATGGTCTTTTTTACCCAAGCCTGCCCTTTTACAATTACTATTGATAGCATGCCAATAAACTCTGTTAACTCAGCACACAGCTTTGGGTTCACCTTTGACCAGTCTCTCACCTTCTCTAACCATATTAATACTACCACAAAAACCTATCACTTCTTCCTCCACAATATAGCCAAGATATGCCCCTTTCTTTCAGAAACAACAGCCAAAACACGAATCCATGCCCTTATCCTATCCCACATTGGCTATTGCAATCTCCAACTAACTGGTCTTCCTGAATCCCATCTCTCGTCCCTTTAATCAATCTTAAATTCCACTACCAGGATCTTACTCACTCCTAAGAGGAAACTTGTTCAACCCCAATTAAAATCCAATTGCCAATTTTTACAATAAATTGTAACAAACCATTTTCATGATATAGGACCAGATTCAATTAAGTGAGAAAAAGGTTTATCACAGGAAAACTCATGGGTGGGATTCAATTTGAGATGCAATCGAATTCAGAAAAACATATCTCAAGTGTTTACAGGTTTATGACCACTTATGAAATATATGGGGAAAGAATTTGGAACTGAATTTGGAGAAAAGTTTTTTCTCCTCTAATTGAATCTCATCCATGACTTTTCACATGGTAAACCATGAGATAACTTATTCGTCACTGAATTGAATGTGGCCCAATGTATGGAAAATATATTGTGACCTTCTGGGAGATTGTTTCTTCACCTGATTAAACAGCAAGAGAACAATATCTGTTTTTGCACCTGTTACCTGCTCCCAAAAATAACTGGACTGCAGGGATGTCCACACTATGGGGCAGATTTACTAAGCTCGAGTGAATAATTTAGTATTTTTTGGGGTACTTCGACCATCGAATGGGTCAAATTCGATCGAATTCGATCTAATCGAATGATTTGAATGATTCTAAGTAAAAATCGTTTGACTATTCGACCATTCGATAGTCGAAGTACTGTCTCTTTAAAAAATACTTTGACTTCATACTTCGCCACTTTAAACCTACCGAGCTGCAATGTTAGCCTATGGGGACCTTCCCCAGTACTTTTCTAACCTTTTTTTGATAGAATAAAAATCCTTGATCGATCGCTTAAAATCGTTCGAATCGATCGATCGAAGGATTTTTATTCGATTGTTCGATCGAAGCATTTGCGCTAAATCCTTCGAATTCAATATTCAAATTCGAAGGATTTTACTTTGAGGGTTTATTAACCCTCGAAATTCGACCCTTGATAAATCTGCCCCCAGGTGTAGAAAGTCTGACAGGGAGTATTGGCACATTGGACACTCTTGACTAGGTTTCATTTTATACAACTTTGGCAAGTAAGATATGCCCAATGCAAATAGTTTCATTGTATTTTTCTATCTTTACTACCGATAACCCCTTCACAGACACAATCCAGGATCTCCTCCCAGTGTTTTTCTGTAATCTGGGGGATACCCTGTTGCCACTTTGAACACAATTTACTTAGTGAAATACTTTTCACTTGTATCAGTTATCCACTTCTAGCCCTCTCGGAGTTATGTCTATTGGTAAATGTCCAAATTGGGCCTCGTCAGCATTTTCTCGAGATGCTTTAAGTTGCACCAAAGTGGGGTGTATCCAAAACAGTACTGCTGTGGTTAATGGTAAAGATTTGGGGCTGCTAGCCCCCATGGTTGGTCAGGAGATGTAAAGTAGTTAAAGCTAATCTAGGGGCACCAACACTCTAGAATAGAGAATTTCCAGCGAAATGGCGAAAAATTTGCAAAACGTGAATTTTGACGCCAACGTCAAAATATTTTGGACGCCAGCGACAATTTTAACACTGGCGACAATTCCGATGCTGTCGACAATTCTGACGCCCATTAAAGTCAATGGGCACCTACAATTGTCGCTGGCGTCTAAAATATTTGGACGCCTGCAAATTTTTGAGGCAATTTCGCGCATTTATTTGCTGGCGGTGAAAGTCAGAAATTCGCCGTGAATGTGCGCCTGGCGAATAAATTTGCCCATCACTAGTTAAATTCAGATTGGCATAGATCCATGCCCCCAGGAAATCAAAGGTCTCCACCCATTGAAGGCCCTCTATATGCCAATAGCTTAGAATTGTACACAAACAAGATCCGTAATGGGGCTAGGTGAGCGCTCTATCCAGGCTCCCAACATTCCACTCCGGTCACGTGGATAAATCAGACTCTATAATGAAGGCGCACACGTCGGTAAACTTCTTTGGATAGAGTCAATATGTAGAGAGAACTGTATAAAATATTTTCCTTTATTAATGAACCTCATTAAAATCACAAAATCCAGAAGTGCAAGGCAGGGGAGTGCATGGCTCTACGCGTTTCGTGACTACAAGGTAACTTCATCAGAAGCCAAAAGCGCCCCTGCTGACAACATATTTATGCATATTCATTAATTAGATAAAAGCACCAGATGATGAGTATCAATCTAGTTAAAAACATAGCAGTCACAATTGCATAAATCCTGAATATAGATATAAAGAAATATAGAGATATGTCTAAATAGTATAATACTCATTAATGATATATAATATACTATAATACATTGACAATATTATTATTATGAACCAGGATAATATGTATAAAGATATAAAACTAGATATTCATACATTGTGTTAAGAATATGTGGATAAATAAGTAAGTAAGTAAAGTTATATGTCAAAAATAGGGTTACTTATACGAAACAAGTCACTCCAAAGTACTTAGAGAAAATTATACCGATACAATGCCAATATAAATGATTGAATGGAGAAGATAGAAAAAGTAGAGAAAATGGTGGAAGTAATAATGAAGACTTGAAAATAAGAAGACTTGAAAATATAACAGAAGACAAGAAAAGGAAAAAGAGCATGAAAAGAGCTTACAAAAGAGAGGCATGAAAGAAAAAGGACAAGAAAAGAAGAAAAATTGAAGAAAAAAACAAAATAGAACAAAAGAACAAAATATGCCAATGCAAGGGTGCATTTGGCGGGTGGAAATTAGTTTTTTCTCTACCTTGATCCATAGACATATGACATGCTCATTTAAAATTAAAGGTTTTTATAAAAACATCACATGCAAAAAAATTGCAACAATGTATTTAGAGTCTGACATTCATTATTATCATTATTTTAACAATGAGATGTAGCATTATATTTTAAGCTGTAGTACTTGGTGCATGGCGATCTTTTGATAGAAGAGGCTCTGAGTAGCTGAGTAACTGCTTAGTACAGTAATATAACTGGTATATTACCACATCTAGAGGAGAATTGCAAATGTAATATCATGCACAGTTTAGGTTCCTATTGTCACATGATTATGGCCCAACTTTTGATCAATTCCATGCTGCTAAATGTTTTTCCTTTGAGGTCAATGGATACGCCTCATTTAACAAAATGATTAACATATATTTAGGACCCAGTTTATTATGTGTTATAATGTATTGTCTTTGTGAATTTTAGCAAATCATCCTGAAGGGTTTACAGTTAAACAAGTAAATACTCTATGCCATAAAACACGAGTCTGCTAAATAAAACAACTCTTGCAAATTAAACACCATCTGCTGTCCTTTTATGTAGTTTCCAGCAGCTGCTATGAATATAATTAAGTTTATATACCGATGTTATTATATTTTTATTTCTCTAAAAGCATAACATATTAACACAATTTGCTTAATTCTGTATTTCATTCTGTTAGCTATACTGTATATACCCATTATATTATGTGCACCTAAATAAAATCTCTACTATAATCAAAGAATATAACACAATTAGTTATAATGTATTGAATTGCAAAAAATGCTTCAGCTTGAGTAATTCTAGTGCAAAATACTGACAGCCTTGTGGGGGGGACACTATTGTTACCCCTTCAAATAAAGCCCAAGCCACTACCATAGTGCCTTATCAACACAGGTTATGACACTAGGCATGGGATCTGTTATCCAGAAACCCATTATCCAGAAAGTAACAAATTACGTAATGGTCATCTCCCATAGACTCCATTTTATCCAAATAATACATTTTTTTCAAAATTATTTCTTTTTTCTCTCTAATAATAAAACGGAATCTTGTACTTGATCCAAACTAAGATATAGTTAATCCTTATTGAAAACAAAGGCTATTGGGTTTATTTAATGTTTACATTAATGTTTACATGATTTTTTAGTAGACTTGAGGTATAAAGATCCAAATTATGGAAAGATCCATTATCTGAAAAACCCAGGTCTGCATAATGGTCCTATTCCTGTACAATTATATTGTATTATGCTAACCTTATTATTTTTGTTGTGACCGAGTCAGGCCAACATAATATAACTATGTAATTAACAATGGAATAACATCTAGCTTCATTAAAGTTACAAACTTTATTTACTCTCACTAGGGGAAAATGAGGGCCAATGCATAATAAATGTGATGAATACTAGAAACAAGTGATAATAATGTTAATGCCTATAAGCAGCAACTCTTAAATATAGCTAGCCACACTCATTTATATATCTAGTCTGATTGCCTGGTCCACTGGTAAGTGTATATATTAATTCACTAAATTTTATATTCTACCTCTTCCATTCACTAGAATATTATATTTAAAATTTTCAGAATTGAAACACTTAGGTTTAATTGTTAAACAAACAGGTTTAATGACCTTAACAAGAATTATCGTTTTAATAATCTATTTCACATTCTTTCTATGAATCCTTATTGGATATATGGGAATTATTGTGTAGAGTTTTGCATTCAGAAGGTCCATTTACATTTACAGCTGATAAAATATTAATTGTAAAGGAACATTAAAAAATAGTAATTATGTGCATTTATTGTAAGAATTCTGCAACTGAAATTAGAAAAGAATATCTGTCTATGTATCATTGCTGGAGCAAGGTCCATCTAACTTAATAGCACCGGTAAAAAGAGTCAGTTGTTGTTGTGAAGGAGTTCATAGGGATCAGGAGGATTTGTAGAATCTCTGCTTAGACACAGAATTCCCTTTTTCAGATTATAAAGTGAACTTTATCATGAGCTCAGAGATTAAATTGAAAGAAAAAGGACCCACACTGCAAATGGTTTGTGGAGTGGATGTCATAATAAGGATTTTTCCTTCTAATTGTTTAAAGCTGTAGTAATGTGGCTGCAATTTTGCAACAATTATGTTGTAGAGTTTCCCTTTATGTTCTTTATATTTGAAAAAATACAGTATATGGGGTGGGTCATGATGAGAAATTGCAGTCTCAGCCCCAGTGGCGCTTGCAATCTAAGATCTCTATCCCATTCACACACACTAGGGCTAGTTCCATTGGGAGACAGTTAACCTGCCTATATGTCTTTGTAGTGTGGGAAGAAACCGGGATACTAGGAGGAAAAGTACTGGAGGAGCATACAAACTCCTAACTCATAAACTACAAATGCATACCCTAGCTGGAATTGAATTTAGGATGCCAGCACTGACAGGCAGCAGTGCTACCCACCCTGCTGTGGATGGATCTTCTTGACTGTAATGTTATTAATTTATTGAAACTTGCACTATTGTCTAGTTGTTAGGGTTAGATCAGGTGTTAGTATCAGTGGCACACCAGGCGATGGATCAGGTGCATTTTAACAAAAAAATAAGTTGCAAAATAAATAAATACATATCTTTCCTTGGAATGGATTTGCTTTTATTGTTTGACAGCAGCAACTAGATTGCCTTTTAAACAGTTAAAAATGTATGAACTTTCTGTATATTCAATATTTTTGTTTATGGTAAGCCATAAGATAATGTACTCAATTGTTGTATTTCAGTCCATGACATAAAATCTCTTTTGCACTTTAACAGAACCTTGCCAGAGCTACAATCTATCATTAGAGGTAGGATAGACCATTTTAATGTGACTTTACAGGAGGAAATTGCATTAAAGGTTACTTAAGCAAATGTTGATAAAATATTATTAGACACATTGACATTTCATTCCATGTTACTTACTGTATGTTGTGAAATTACTGTACTTAATATTGGTTTCTTGGATTTAACATTTTATGGCAAAGAGGTAATTAAAAGGAGCCATTTTTGATCACCTATCGTTTATTTATAAAGTTCCATCAAGTAATTCAGCAATAGTTTAAAAGAAATGGAGGTCATAAATTGAGCAAATGAGGGTTACAGAAATAAATACTGGATTGAATAGCCTCCAACACAGAGTTTACAATCTTAATGATCTGATTATCTCAGGCCTTGATTGGAGGGGTTTGTGTACATAAAATTTTGTATTCATAAAATATCATACTAATATGACTTATTAATAATACACTATTCTAATATAATCTTACTATTGTAAGTATTTATTTGCTCATCAAATTTTAAAACCTGCTTCCTTTAAAGAAGAAATATGTACATTGAAAAACCAAATTAATTATACAGTAGATTCTTAAAATACCATTTATACTAATTATACACAACACATTCATCTACTTGACTATGCATACTGCAAATATTTACAGGCTACTGGTTTACAACAGGAAAATAGCAAAATGTGCACATTATTATCTGTCTAGAAAAAAAAGACATAAATAATTGTGTCTGCAAAGTTTCTCCTCTTGGGAAAACATCTACATCTTTTAATCTTATTTTAAAAGCTTTGCTGGATTGACTTTTAGGATAACATATTTGTTCCGTATAAGTCATTACACACGGAAGCTGGGATGTTACCCTATAGACTTTCTTTTCATGTTGCACTGCATGAATGAAATAACAACTTGGTTCCTTTTGGACTTTATTAACATACTGAATGACTAGTCAACTTTATTGATCTTGCTAAAACAGGGTTTGAAGATTAATTAACTCATTTTTCATTTTCGTTTATATGTTACATATTTTTAGCTAGCTTGCAATCTGCTGAAGATAAAATGCATCAGAATATCCATTACCTATTACAGCTAAGCTCATGTGTACTCTTGCACTCTAATTAAATTATTTTCCAAACTGAACAATCACTGTGTAAATGATTGAATTAAAAATCAAATTTAATGTTAGATTAGTGAAGTATTTTCTCAGGAGACTTTAGCTTTTGCGCTAACAAAGCTCATTTGCTCATATGAAGGTTATTTTTGTGTACATTAAGCAATGCAAAACATGGATAGTCACCAGTATCAGGCCATATTAATGTTATCCTTGGTAAAGTCAACAAAATTGCCTTTTTCAATCATTTCAAAATAACTGTGCAGTTTACAGGGACCTATAAAGATAAGCACAACTGTGCATGAGAACAGTGTCTAAACTACAGGAAAGTTTTGTACCTTGTGGAAACAATATTTAATTGCAATTTTATTTGGAGCTTAAAAGGCATCTGTTGCCCACTTACCGTGGATTCCAATGTTATTTTATGCTGCATTTGCAATTTGGCTGCCCCTGGAATACTGGTTGTAGGTTCCTCTCCTCCTAAATCCACTCCCCCAGTAGTTTAGCTCTGATAATCAAACCCATGTTTGAATGGAGGTTCCTGCTGTACATTTCTGACCAGTGTTGGTGTCATCAAATCAGATATAGAAAGAATAGTATAGTTGCTGTTTTATAGACACATAGGGTATATTTATCAAAGAGTGAAGTTAGAGATCACCACTGTCCACTAGAGTGAAATATTGCCTCTCTCCATTCATTTCTATGGGATTTTTAAAGGTGTATTTATCAAAGGGTGAAAGTGAAAGTTCACCATTTGATAAATATGCCTTTAAAAATCCCATAGAAATCAATGGAGAGAGGTGGTATTTCACACTAGCGGACTGTGGCGATCTCTAACTTCACTCTTTGATAAATATACCCCCTAGAGTAGTAGGCATATATTTTTATGGCCACCTAGCTGGTACTATACTAGAGCTCTCACTATCCACTGCCACTTTGACATTAACCTGCAAATCCCATCATTCTCCATCACTAACAATAGATAATGTAATGTTGTATGTTTAGAATGGCTTCCTACATGTCTAATCCTCATAATTTAATACAGGCTATGAATGTGCCCTTTGTGCTTGATCAGATGTAAATTAACCATATTTCTAATAACACCATCAAATATCCTGAATAGACTTTTTTTAATGGAATCCTACAACACAATTATCTAAATATATATATATTACCATAAAATATATCAGCATAATCATAACCTTTAGATATGCAAAATATAATTTCTGGCAAACAAGTAACCTTTAATATAAGCTGATACTACTCCATTGGGGGTAAGAAGCATAGCTAGGGTACATGCTGATCAGATCACATCTAAAAAACAACCTGTAAAAAGGGTCAGATCATCTAAAGTAAGGCAAAGCAAACTGCATGGAATTTTGATCACATTTTTATCTGCCTGAGATAAATATTCTGTGTCAATTGATAACATTTGCTTTAGTGTTGTGTGTTATTACATCTCTGGTGAAGTTGGTCGGGTACTGATAAACTGTAAATTGCCAGTTTGTATATTTGATTTTAAGAAATACAGCATATGAGTTAAAACAATTGGTGAGGGGGATATTAATTTGCCCAAGTTTTACATATAAGGAGCCATATATGTAAAAACTGAAAAAGCAAGTTTGAATAGAGATGGGGGGCAACATCTATTGTCTGCCACATACAATGCTTTTTTGGCACCTCTCCCTGGAAGGTTTAATAACACATCAAAGCTTCAATTTTGCTAATACAATCAACACCTAATTTAATGACATCCTTGTGGATTATGATAAACAGATTATGTTGATTGGAGCAACATTCCAGAGGAAATATTCCTGAAGAAAGATCCTATGTACAAGTTATTCTGAATTGAGAAAGCTTGGATTCTTTACAGAAAAAAATTACAGCAAATCCAGTTGATTTGACTTATTTCTACAGATATATCATGACCTGGATGAATAAGAATCTTCACAAAAACAGAATTAAGAATTTTCCTTCACATTCCTCTGGAGAAACGGTATGTATGCAGCAGGATGTTAACTGAGTCCATTTCTTGCTGAAGAGCCCCTCTGTGACAGGGTGGCAGATGTCTGAACATGTGCTTAGACTGCTATAGATTTGCCTTCTTTGAAATACCCACTGAGAAGGTAAATTTAGCAAGAACTTGCTATTCCTTTTCTACAATTCCTGGTTAACATTTCTTTTTCTATACAGTGGAACACAGGAGCAGTAAAAGCTGAAGCGGTGATTGATAGTGGAATTACCATTTTTTTTTTTAATCTTAAATTTAGCTTTCACCCAGTCCCATTATTACTCATAATCAGTCAATTTCCATTAAGCTTATTCATGGTATTTCCTGGCACAATTGATTTCTTGTCTAGCTACTGTACACAGATGACACCACAATGTCTATACAACATCGGAAATCTGGGAATTCCACTGTAATTACCTCTGTAATTTTCATTTGTTTATAAAATTTACAGATTGCATTGTATTCAGAAATTATATATATATATATATATATATATATATATATATATATATATATATATATATATATATATATATATTTCATTCTATTGTGAATTGTCCTAATCCTGTCCATCTAAGTCACATAAATGATCATTTTTTTATAATAGAATAAATTGTGTAGAAGTTTAAAGACTATTTTACAATTACCCTGTTACTGGGCACACATGTATAACAAAAATATTTTATTTGGCCCACTGCAACTAAAGAATCTGTATGTTCACTCCTTTGACTCATTTGACTCATTTCAAACTACAGTAGCTGCTCAGTTTGCTTTGTCCTTTTCCACCTCCTAAGAGGACATGACATCTTATTCTCAAGATAAAAGTCCCTCTTTTTAATGCAGTGGCATAGCTAGATGTTACTGGGCCCACATGAAATTCAACGTAGGGCCCAAAGATATTGGTAAACTGACCAATTCTAAGAAGATATATTGAAATTGTTTATCATTTAGGTAATTTTTGAGTCTGCTTCCTCCTGTAGTTATGGACCTGTTCTAAAGGATAAAACTCTTTTAGTGGCAGTTTATGACTGAGTAAAACAGTTCCATACAGCCAACCATTTAAAAATGTACAAAAACATCTGGCACATGTAGCGTGCAAAACATTTTGTCAGTTGGTATGCATGTTTCTATGGTTGTTTGCATATAGACTGTGAATTGTCATCTTACATTCTGTGAGAACTCACCATGGTGGTCTAGTGGGGGTGCGACAGGGTCGGCCATCGCACCCACAGGTGGGGACGGCCACCGCGTCCGTCCTTGAGCACGCAGATGCTCGTTGTGAAAGGATAGTTACGCTGCTCGCTTCCTAGATTGAAGCGCCGGTGTGGGTGACGTCAATGCGCTTGGCGCAAGATTCAAATATTTAGGCGAAGGCACCAATTACACTTTGCCCAATGTAAAGGTTCTTTCAGGTTCTGAGTAGCGGAGGGCTCTACCCGAAAAGCCAAAGGCGGCTGCTATAGGCAGAAGATCGAGCTGAGACCGGAACCTTCAAGTTAGTCCTGGGTTTGGGATACCAATTGTTAAACATTCACAATCTCATTGCTGCATGATTGCTTTAGTACAAATCACTGTACATTTTGTCCACTTTCTCAGTGACTAAAGGTGCTCAGAACTTCTGTTCAAAGTGGCGCTGGCAAATGGATGACCTATTTCATCTTGTTTCGCAGAGGAAAAACACCCATAGACAATAAACGATAGTGTAAATAAATTTTGAAAAAGTGTTGTGCAAAAAAAGCCCATTGACTTCAATACCTTTCGCAACTTTTTTGCCATTTCACAAATTTTTGACAAATCGAAATGTCAGATTTGTCCAATATGTATCTACCTAGTGGCCAGGTCTCCATGAATTCTATAATTTAATATATGAGTTGCTTGTCTTTGTAATTCATTTCATTTAATATGAAGGCTTAAGGTGGCCATACAAGGGCAGATTCGGGTCATTTAGACCAATCCAGTAGCTTATATGCCCAAACATGGGGCCCTCCGATGGCCTCTTTTATCGATATGCCCTTCATTTCAGCAATATCACCCACCCAAGGTGGGCCTGTCGGGGGAAAAATGTGTTCACCTTTACTGTGTAACAATTTCAATTTGACAATTGATTTGTACTATGCTGCCTGTGTCATAGATTAAAAAGCCTACCACAAATATAGATGCTATGGCACCAATACTATTATATTTTTATATGGTTGCCACAGATTCTACATTGTTATGAGCTGTAAAGGGTTAAACAATATATTAATAGCATATCCAGTATACGTTGCTGCACACGTAGACTTATGATTCTATTCTATTTCCAATTCTAGAGAGAATCGTTTTAAAATTTCTGGTCTCTGCCGTACATTTTGCCTGTTTCAAGACATCATTGCATTTTTCTGAAGGCCATATAATAATGAGTAAATGTTAAAGTACTACTCAGAGTTTTCTTTGGTCATTTAAAAAACCATTGCAATATTAGGGGATTAATGGTGCATTCTAGATTAACAATTTACACGAAGAAGGCAGTTAGCTCTCAGTGATTGTACCATTAATGTACATTATACAGTTTCTGCAACTGTTAAACATTTATCAAACAAATCTCTCCTTTCATAAAACCATTGTTGCATGGAAAGAAAACATATTGAATAGTTTAAAATTATAGCCATCAGATACTTTTTCTTCTTACTTTGAAATTCAATAACTAGAGAAACTTAAGAAAATGTATATTATATGAGCCAGTTGTCTTTCATTCCTAGTTAATTTCAAAAGACAATAACTATGCCTTTGCAATTGTGTTGTGAAAAAAGAATAGTAATGTATAGAACAACATTAACTGGGCATTTAGTTTTTATTAAATGATAGGAATCACTGATGCATGTTAAAATAGTATGAGAGCATAATTTCTAACTGCTCTAAATTGCATTCTAAATGGAAATTTCACAATTCTAAATGGGTGCAATTGGCTGGATACCTGCACACCATAAAGGTTATCAAAATAAAAATAGGATAATTAAAACATGCAGAACTTTATAATGTAGTGTACTAATGTACTAAGCTTACTACAAACTGTAGATAGTAATAGAAGCCATGATAATAAATAAGAAACAAATACATAAATCACATTATATTATTTAAGTGGCTTAAAGGGATACTTTAATCAGAATGCAAATTCTTTGATTCATGCAACATCTCTGAGGCCTAATACATATTGTGCCCCAAAGAAACAATCATATATATTCAAAATCAGAATATGGGTACCAAGGGACAAAGTAAAAATCATCATTTGATATTTACTACAATGATGAAATGTTTTTGTCTGATTTAAGAGTAAAAAAGAAAAAGGAACTTAGCTGAATAAATTAGTCAAATGCGTTGAAATTTTAAACAATATAAATATTTGAAATATAAACATTTAATGGAAGAGAACAGAGAACATAGCAGCACTCTTAAAGGGATCCTGTCATCAGAAAACATGTGTTTTTCCCCAAAACGCATCAGTTACTAGTGCTACTCCAGCAGACTTCTGCACTGAAATCCATTTCTCAAAAGAGCAAACAGATTTTTTTATATTCAATTTTGAAATCGGACATGGGGCTAGACATTTTGTCAATTTCCCAGCTGCCCCTGGTCATGTGACAGCAAACGGATAAATAAGTATGCAAGTATACAATTGAGCACACAATAGAATAACTATCACATTTCATATTGGATGGGAACAACTCAGAATAAAATTGCTGCAATAAATGTTTAACTCCCACACATGTCTTTTAACTTAGCCCTTAATGAAAAATATTTCTGTTAATGTGACTATACTACTCTATCACTTCCTTGGCACACTCCAGTACAGTATACTGTATACAGGACACATGTCTGATAGTGATCAGTGAACCTGGGAACTCTCTGCTAAATGTGAAGGAGAGACTGAGAAAACTGGAATTTAGCAGTGCAGTGTCACCACCTGTTGGGCACTAAAATATGCACCTCAGGGCTTCTCATCAGCTCCTGGTAACTTCAAAAGCCAAATTTCAAACTTTTTTGACTCTTCTAGTGCAGAGTGCTAATGCTCTTCGATTCATTAACAAGAAAACTGGGCAAAGGGCATCTGCATCAACACAGCTAATATACAACACATACAGAAATGGGAACACGTGGGGGTGGAACAGTCTATCGCTCCCTGGCTGTGGCTGCAGTAGATCTTTTTTAGTGCCTCTGTTTTGAGTGCTAAAACCAGGCTTTCCTCTGGTGATCCTCCTTTTCAGATTCCACTGGCCCCCTCAATATGGTTCAGCCAATTGGCCTTCTTGTAAATGCATCAGATGATGTAACAGGTGGTAGGACAAAGTCATAGGAGAAGAGATGCAAGTAGGCAAAGAATGAGGTAAGGATCCTCTGATCCTCTACACTACCTAGATCATATATTTATTGTGATTCAGACCTGAATAAAATAAGTGTAAATATCATAAGAATTTTATATTTACAATGATAAACTTTTTTTTGAATATGTTAGGTGTATATTATGTAATATATGTATTCAAATTATAACATTCTTATACTAAAATGAATTTTCATTATCTTTAAAAAGCGGGCTAGTACTTTTGTGTAGTCTATTGAGGCACATAAAAATATATTGTAAAGAGGTCTTTAGAGTTTCAGATTGAAAGATTAATGAAAAAAAACGTTATCTTAAAGAGACTGAGATGGGTAACAGTGCGTTTAGATGTGCAATATAATAGCTCTTGAAAAAGCATGAGAATAATTTTAAGAAATGGGTTATTATCCTACAACATCTGTTTCTGAAATATATTCCAAAATATAGTGAAATAGTTTGCTTGTGCTGAAGGTTTTAAATGTGTTATTCTTGCCATATCAAAAACATTAAAATCAAAACATGGGGAGGCACATTTATCAAAGGTCGAATTTCGAGGTCATGTGAGTTTTTAAAAATCGAATTTTTCAAACTCGGGTGAATAGGATCAACCCGATAAACTCAAATCAAATTCTAATCGAATTCAATTCAAGTTTCAAAAACTCGATTCGAGATTTTTTCTCCGAAAAAAACTTGAATGTCAGGAAGTCTGCAAACAAATCCAAATTGATCCCAGGACATATTCCACTGATTAAAACAGCAATGCGGCAGGTTTTAGGTTAGGTGGCGAATAGTTGAATTTGAGTTCTTAAAGGGCCAGTTTATGATAAATCTCGAAAATCAAATTAAAATTTTTTAAAAAGCTTGAATCAAATTTTAACAATTCCCTAGTTGAATTCGACAGTTTGGCCCATAAAAATGTGACAATTCGAATTCAACATTTTTTTCAAGATTTTTTTCCCTTTGACCCTTGTTAAATCTGTCCATTTTTGTTTCATTACATTGAACAAATATACAATATACTTTAATTAAAAAGTGTGTACCATTTTTATAAGAAACCTGCCTGTATGCAGTGAAATTCTCCCTTCATTTACTGCTGTGCTGAGCAGGGAAACAATCATACTTATGAACAGCAGGGGGAGCCCCCACCTTACTTCCCAGCCATGCAGAACTCAAGCAGCTTTGTTTATGACGATCCCTAAGCAGCCCAGACCACACTGAGCAAGTGCACAGTCTTAGTCTTGCAAAGATGTTTAACAAAGTTACAAGATGGTGACCCCCTGTTCCCAATTTTGAAAGCATAAATTATTTGTTTGATTAGGCTTGTGGTGAAGTAAGTTAATGTTTATATTTAGTATACAAAATACAGAATTTCTAGCCTTATTCTATTTTAGACTTTACATACCCTTTAACAAGTGATGAGTGAATCTGTCCTAGCGAAAATTTGCAAAACACCTTGAAGTCAACAGGCGGTTTTTATGGCAACTTTTTCGGTACAGCTTTTTTGCTCAAAACATATTTGTGTGAACGACTTACCCACTAAATAATTGTTCTGCCAAAATATACCTCTTTGGTCATGATTGCTGCAGCTATGACATCATGTTTGGGGATGGAGAAAGATCCAGTTGAGCTAAGGTACTGTTTACATCAGCCATTGCATCATTGCATCAGCATTGGTTGAAAAGTTAAAGATATGAGGGCACATTTATGTAAGCAAACATAGTTGCACACCAACACTTTTACCCCACACTGAGTTGCATGTTAAACCCTTTTCATTACATTTAGGAATGTAATAAAAGACTAATAAACATTTATAAATGAAAATAAAAATGTGTAATCTTTCTTCCTCTGACAGAGGAAGATACATGTAAGTAACTTTGCTTATAAATCTGGTATACATGGAAGGAAATAGAAACATGATAGAATGCAAAGGAAAAAAAGAACACAAAACAGATGTTATCCACTCTCTGGGGTCTTGAAGGCAGTGCTGCATCATTAATTTACTGATTTAAGCAAATATGTGTATGAAGAAAAATGTGCCCCATAGACAATACTTCAGATAACTAATGCAATGTGTACACTGTACGAAGGAAGTGAGAGTGTTCTAGCCTGAGAACAAAAGCCTCAATTAAATAAAAATGTGCCACAGAGTTATGCATTATTTAGCTACTGAGAATGTTCATTCTGATATTAAATTGAGTTTGGCTGTAGAACCAAGAGGTATTCATTGTATGCAATCTGAATATTCAAATGAAAATGTGAACCTGGTTTCTGCAGTTGCTAGTGTTGCTAGTAACTAGTGTCTGGTCTTACCTGTGGTATGAATAACAATAATCTGCAATCTTAGCATTATCAAGTCAACTTTGGTGAATACTCATTATTCAGTTTGCTTTATATTTTCCATCAATTCCGTATTGATAAAAACAATTATGGAAGGTTGCTGTAAGTGAAAAACTGGATAGAACAAGCTCTAGCGGAGTTTCAAAGAATTATTATGCTGGACTCACTAAAAGTGGCCATATACTGATATTGCCTGCTGACTTGGCTAGCCCCACCTAACTTAAAGGTTCATATACTGCAAGGTAAAATGTTAACCTCCCTGACTGACATCTATTGGGCCAGACATCTATCAAGCTAACTAGAGAACAACTGTCAATTGAGGGCTACAGCAAACTGTAGACACTGGACTCTTCTGATGCACCAGCACAGGCATCTAATGTAATTTTATTGTTGTTCTAGAAGCAAAACAATTGAATCAGCTTACATTAGCCAACCACCAGGGTGGCTAAATTAGGTAAATAAATGATTAATTGATTGATGACCCCACCAAAAAAAGCAACTATTAGGGGTTTATTTATTAATCTTGGAATTTTTCTAGTCAAACTTTTAAAGGGGAAAATACAATTTTTTCATAGAAAAAAAACCGTGATTTTTTTGCAATTTATTAAAGGGATGGTTCACCTTACAGTTAAATTTTGTTTATAGATAGAATGTCTAATTCTGATCAACTTTTCAACTGGTCTCCATTATTTATTTTTTGTTTTCACTGACCTCAACAAAAAGCAAATGCTCTGTAAGGCTACACAATTATTGCTATTGCTACTTTTTATTATTCATCTTTCTATTCAGGCCTCTCCTATTCATATTCCAGTCCCTTATTCAAATCAATGCATGGTTGCTAAGGTTTTTGGGACACTAGCAACCAAATTGCTAAACTTGAAAACTGGAGAGCTTCTGAATAAAAAGCTAAATAACTCAAAAAACACAAATAATAAAAAATTAAAACTGCAAATTGTTTCAGAATATCTCTCTCTACATCATACTAAAAGTTAACTCAAAGGTGAACAAGCCCTTAAAAGTCCGATGATGTTAAATGTACGATCAAAAAAGTACACCTTCTCAGAACTTGTAAAAGTCAATGGCAGATGTCCCGTTAACAATTGGAAGATTTTCTGAGTTGCACTGGGTTTCAAAAAAAATCTTAGGTTTTGGACAATTTTAAGAAAAAATCTTAGACTTTGAGCACAAAATTTGAAAAAACTAATAGGATTCGGATTTCTTCATGATTTTATTGTCACTTTTTCCATACAAGAAAAATCTGTGAAAGTCCATGCGATTTGGTTGGAGTAGTTTTCAGAAAATAGTGAGAACTTTTTGATTTTGATAAATAACCCCCTTAGTGTGTATGCCTCACTTAACTGTAACTGCTTGTTACATTCTTGTTTTATCTTTATGGCTTGTGACTATTAACATAAAATGACCATGGTTTAACCCCTTTTCAGATTATAGTCCAAAAACCACAAATTATATAGATTTTTGCACTAAATCCAGCACAGATCATGATATCTGCAAATTGTAAATGGGACATCTGCCATTGACTTCTACATGACCTCAGCAGGTTTGAGATTGAATACATTTTTATTTGGACTTTGAGCCGCATTTGGGTTTAATAAATCACAAAAAAAAACAAGTAAAGTAATAACACACATGGGAATGGAGCTGTGTGGAAAACCAAAATGTAATTTACAAGCCTCTTGGAAGACAAAGAATATACTTCGGGCCAGACTGAATGGGACCTTTAGTTCTACTGTGGAGGAATTGGTATTTGACTACTGCCTGGGATAGAAGCTGGAGCATAAGCAACAGGCTGTTGCTGAATAATGTCAAACCTTGCAGACAATCTCTGCAAACATTGTAGAATCTGTCTTGGTTTGTCTCTTGTTCTCCCGAGATGCTGGAGAAGAATTGCCAAGTTTGCTAAGTTTGCTTCTGTGGTTGTAGAAGTTCTGAAGTTGGAGAAGTAGCTGCTCCTTTGGTGTCTATGTCTGCCCGATGTAATGTCATGTTCGGTGTCCCAAATACAGAACCAAGGTTCACCAAGGTCACGGCTCATGCTTCTGCCTATAACAGCTGCCTTTCATGTTGGGAGAAGCCCTTCACTATTCAGATGCCGCCAGGTCTTAAAGTGAGGGAACTAAGTATATGGTTCTGGGCAGGCAAGGGAATCGGAACATGTGACTGGAGTCAAGGAAATGGTAAAGGAACAGTGAATCAGACAAGAAGGGCACTCAGGAACTATTTAGAATAGACCTATGTTGGGCAATGGGGAAAATAGACTTGGCACCTTTAAATATTCGAATTTCAATGATGATGTCATGCAGCACGGTATAAAAAGATGCACTTAAGCTGCCCTTGCTCCAGAAACAAGCAGGCATGCAAAGGAAGAGAGGGGAGCTCCCGAATGCCTCCAATGAAATATCACAAAAATTAGCTGTTCTGTTTAGTACTTTCCTTTTAATTGTTACTCTGTAGTTGTGTGATAACAGAAAACTCTTATGTCTAGTTTAAATGCCACTATTTCTTCTTTTAGTGGATTCTGAGCCAATAGCCTATACTAATGAAGGGGTATTTTCAGCTATTAATGGAATATTAATCTAAATTTACAGTTAGATTAGGCTTTGAACAAAAAAATAAATTGAATCAAACAAGTTAGGATTTGCTGATCATAGAAGCTATTGAGTGTGTAATTTTTCTAAATATTGTCCTTTCATTATATAAATGTACCTTTGTTTAGCAGTTGATGTACTTTCATAACACTAATACAGATGCCTTGCCACAAAAAGATTTTCTTTGACTGACACAAAACTTTTTGAAGGCCAAAAATATTTAGAGACATTTGGGGGCACATATACTTTGCTCGAGTGAAGGAAGAGAATAAAAAAAACTTTGAATTTCGAATGTTTTTTTGGCTACTTCGACCATCGAATTGGCTACTTCGACTACGACTACCATCGTTCGAATATTTCGTTCGATCGAACTAATTGCGGTAAAGCCTTCGACTTCAATATTCGAAGTCGAAAGATTTACATTCGGCAGTCGAATATCGAGGGTTAATTAACCCTCGATATTCGACCATATGTAAATCTGCCCCTTAGTGTGTGTTCCAAGTCCTTGATAGGGTTCCACAAAAACAGGTACTGAATGAATTAAAGTGTAGAAGAGAAATCTAATCATGATGGTACTTTCCAAACCATTTACAAACAAAAACCAAATTATTAATTATTGTTCTAGGATATAACATTTTTTTTAAAGAGTTATCATTCAGGTATTTATGAAAATTTAAGTTTCTTTTTAACCATTAGGAGGAGGCCCAGATAATTTTCTTGTACAGGGCCATGTGATTTCTGATGGCAGCCCTGTATGGATTACTTGCTTCTAGCTTCTTTATCCTACCTTGTGTGCCTTAAATTATGCAATACTTGCTTCAAAAATACCCGTTTTTGCAACTCCATCAATTCTCACTGATTCAGCTCTTACATTTTGTTGCACAACGACTGACCAAACTAACGGATAGGGATAAAAATAACCTACTTGATTCTCTATGGCCAAAACACGATACTATTAAATCTACTGCACACATTTACAAACAGATTAGGACAACTCTTGATGCAGATAATGCCACTTCGGCTTTTACGAAATGGAAATCAATCATCCACAAGCTGAAAATGTGGACATCCTTCGATATCACACTCGAATGATGAAAATTTTGCCTGCTAGCATATACCAGGAAATGTCCATACAACTGCTACACCATACTTACCTGACGCCTTTAAAGAGATTTCATATAGGTATGGCACACTCGGATCACTGCCTAAAATGCGAAACACCCACAGCTGACATGATACATTGCTTATGGTCATGCCCACTTATACAGCAGTTTTGGAAGGAGGTCGCCAGCTATTGGGAAAACCTGTCTGGTAAAACGCTACCCATTACTGCCACATGGGCTATATTTAGCAAAATGCACTCTACCCTACACATCTCCAAGCCGGAGCAGGCCCTAGCAGAAAGACTGGCGGCGGCAGCCAGGAAATCTATCCTACACACTTGGCTATCCCGAATCCCTCCACCTTTATCTCTGGTACGGCAAAAACTACAGTATATTTTCCACCTAGATTGGATAGAAACCCTAACACATAAAGAAAAAAACACAGAACTGTTTTTTGACACTTGGATGTCTTACATAAACACCCTTCCACCACTCACGAAATCTAAAACCTTTCAAAACACCGCGTGGTATGAAAGGGAGCTGTTGCTGGGGACCGATCTTGTCTGTGAGGCGGACCACCTGTTAAGATCTGCGGGAAACTTCCAACATTCGACCACAATGGGACCCCCCAGGAGTCATCATCTTAACCAATTATTTATTACTACTACTCTGCCATAATTAAAAGTCTCTACTGCTCTACCCTGCCGTCTTCGGATTATCTAACCGTGAGTAGCTTTCAATATCTGCAATTAGGGTATGCTTACCCAATTCTCTCTTTTGCAATCACTTGGCATAACCTTAGATCATTATTGTTATCTCTGCTTTCTATTATTGGAATCTGTACTTGACACTGACTGTTTATATTATTTTTCTTTTCTGTTTATTACAATTTTGTTACGAACTATTTTACATGCATTTTGAAAACAAATAAAAACATTTGTGAAAAAAAAAAATTATGCAATACTTAGATTTTAAGCTCTATGGGGCAGGAACTTCCTTTCTTCTGAGTATCTTACCACATTGCAGTTAATCTCTGTATACTTGTATTTTATTATTAATTATGTTTGTCCTCCCTGTGTGTACTTTTCTACATTGTAAGATCTATACATAAGCTTATGCATGTAGCTCTAATACAGGGGACATATGTCCCTTACACCTCATGCTCATTTTTAAGCAACTCTAGCAAGTACTGCATACATACACAGGCACAACAAAATACAGAAAAAATAAGGAAAAATAAAATGGGCAAGGTGTACTGCGCAAAGGATGGGCACATTTGCCATCATAAATGAGCCCCTTTGGGGTTTCCAGTGCATAAGGGCATTTGAGCTGTTGTTCATATAGATTGCTTCCAATACAAACACAGTTTTAGAAAGCACAAGGGGTGGGGAAATGACTGAAAAATTAACTGTCAGCACAAGCTGCTGTGATAGAGATATGAGCTGTCAAGAGTAAATAGAGTCATTACAGAGAGAAAAGGAAGCAAAGCGAGAAGTTGTTTAATAAAGAAAGGTCAGGCAAAAATAGATTCTCTCTGCATGTACGTGTCAGTTTTTTTTATAGTGAATTTAGAATGAGACTGATAAATTATGAAATATGCAAAAAGAGCAATATTTTTCACAATGTATCTACTAATTGGTGTGAAAAGGCTGTCTATATAATTTCAATATATGGGTAGCCCAAAACATTTCAAAAAGTCTAAGCTGTCCACATTCTAATGTAGGGCTTCCTGATTTTGAGTTTCTGGGCAGAACTATTGCCTGTTATCTGATGATTCCTGACTGCCACCTGCCCTGACCTGTGCTGACTTTGACTCTGTCTGACCCCTAGCTAGCAAATGTTTTTTTTTTGCACACAATGTTTTTGTTTAAAGTAGATAAATTATTGACTCATTAATCTTACATATCGCTCACCATTTAGCAGGAAGAAGTTTCTTGGATCAAGAACACTTGTGGGCCTTTTTACTTATTTCCGAGGTTGAGAAAAAAAAATGCCAGCCCACAATTCAGTTAACTTAATCATGAAAGTACTAACCTAAATTGTATTCCAGTAGCTAAGTCCTTAACAAGACCTGTCAGAGAAGAAGCTAATTCCCCAGTAATATACAATAGTGAAACAGCAGACATTTAGCCAGTGTTTCCCAGTACACTGTGGAGTACTAGTTATTAAAGATATATGTTCTGACTGACAGATAGGGATTACCGACTGGCTAAGCTTTCCACGCAGGTTCATAGACAGAGAGAAAATGTAAACACTATACACCAAGGGCTTATGCCTAGGCAGGGTTAAACAAGACATGCCAAAATATCATCACATTGTGAAACCTTACTTTGGCACCAAAACCCTTTAAATCACGTAGGGGCAGATTTATCAAGGGTCGAAGTCAAAATTAGAAATTTTCACATTTTTTATGGCCAAAAAATTTGACTAGGGAATTGTTAAAATTCAATTTGAGTTTTTTTTAAAATTCAAGTTTGATTTTCAAAATTCATCATACACTGGCCCTTTAATAACTTAAATTCTACTAATCGCTACCTTAAACCTGACAAATTGCTGTTTTAGCCTATGGGGGGGACATCCTGGGATCAATTTGGAGTTGTTTGCTGCCTTCCTGAAAATCAAGTTTTTTTTCTAAATTCGATTCGAGTTTGGGGGTCGATCATATTCACTTCAGTACAATTTTTTAAATTTTTATAATAAATTGCAGTTGGTCCAATTACGAGTTCATGGGAGTTTAAAATAACTCCCATGAACTCTAAATGCAACCCTTGATAAATCTGCCCCTAAAATGGTATAATCAGTGTCTGTGTATACTGCATGTCTCCTTTTTTTTTTTTTTTTTGTTTACTTCTTTCACCTTTTACCAGTTATCTGACCATGCCCACCTGCCTCCTGATCTGGACCTGACTTTTAATTTCACCTCTGCATGATTCTAAATGCGAAGTTTCGTCCTGGGTGCCAAACGCTGGAGGCTTTCCATTAGCATTACTTTGGCAGTGCCGGCATTTCATAGCGACAATGCGCTAGCATTTGTTTGTGCCTAGCGAAAAATTCGATAGTGATCTTGCTCTTAGGTCAGTTTGCATACGGCGGGTAATTTAAAGTTGTATGGAGGTCTTTATTATAAATGTTGGTGCAAATGCTTGAAGTTACCACTTTTTCTTATATATATCCAGGGAACCTTAATAAAGACAAGAGAGTTAATATAATGCCCACCACATGAGCCCACTGTAAAATGAATGTTCCATATGTTATCAAATGTCTGGAGAAAACCGGTTCCCTGAAAAAAGGTTTTAAATTGCTTTTTTGTTTGTGTATAATCTATATAAAAAGGAAATAAAAATGTTATATACTTTACCTCTACTGCAGAGTTTTTGTTAAAAATGAATTAATAACTCCTTCTGTCAAACTAGTGACAAACCTACACGTGGAAAAACAGCATTTGGTAAAGCTAATATAGTTTTATAGCTTACAGGCAAAGTTGGCATTTTAAGGTAATAGTATAGAGAAACAAACAGCTCAATACGGCAAGTCAAAATGGATCATGATAATCAACGATTTTCTGGAGGACACTAAAGTAAAGCATAAAAAGCAATATTTATAATAAATGCAATTAATGTTGCTTTTCTGTATAACTTTTTTTCTTCTTCTAAAATATATGCACCTATATACAGCATGTAGATAAGTTCTAAGATACTAAACCAAAGTTATAAACATCAGAAAACATTCATTTTATGATGTCAAAATGTAATTATGTTTCCTTTTCACCACTGTTTCAAAATATGGGATTTAAACAATGTCCTAATAATAACAAAAAAAACCCACTTTGGCTTTGAAAGGATGCAAAACTTGACAGATTTTTTTGCACAGCTGTATTTTACCAGAGATACTGTATGCACAATAAAATAATAATTCAAATTGTTAGCAATTTTTTACATTTAAGAAAATGTAATTATTATGCAGTTTAACCTTATTGAATGGTTACCAGGTTTATAAAAAGTGATCATTTTTAATAATTACTTTTACTATAAGTGTTTTTTTTTGTTTCCCTGAAGTAGTTTTATTTATACTGCAAATAAATAATATATAAATGTTTTTGCTGATGGATGAGCTGCTAAATATTTTAACTATTTATGGGTTTAAACGGTAGAATATTATGGTGACCATACACTGACCAAAAAAAAGATGTTAACTCTACCCCTCATCATCATTTTATTGGCCTTGTATGGGGCTCTTGGCTGCATTTAAATCTTTCAAACAGAAATGTTGTTAAAATCCAAAACCACAACCCAAAATGATGTGATTCTTAACATTCAAGCGTTTTTTGGGAAAAAAAACCTCAATTTGATTTAGATTTTTTTAATAAAATGCAGTCGGTTGAATTTTGAGTTCATGGGAGTTTAAAATAACTCCCATGAACTCCAAATTCGCTACTTGATAAATCGGCCCCCTACTGTATACTAGTGTGCTATTACATGTTTTGACTAAATACAAATGTTTTTTTTTTTCATCCAAGGTTAAATAACAATTATTATTATAGTGCAAAATCAAGAGCATTCTTAAGCCATTGTACAGAAAAGTTTAAGGTTAAAGTGATGACTTTTTTTATTAGAAGTAGTCAATTAATATTTCAACACCCCTGTTTTCTTAAATAGTTCTCATAATAAAAGAAATTCAGATTTTATGCATAATTTGTTACTAAAAGAATCTACTGACAAAATATCCTTGGACGCAAGACACTCTTATGCCTTACATTTTATCGGAAGTTATTGGTGTAGGGCTCCTATGAAACCTTTCATTGAGGAGATGATAAGGATTGTTGTTAGTAAGTTTTTTCCTGCACCATGACACAGATTGTTGCAGTGTGTATGTGTCCGGTGAAAGTTCAACGCATCTATGTCTCTTCTCTTCCTTATTTCAATTTTTCTACCCCGTCTCCTGTCACTTTTGATTTCTTTATCATCTGCCCTTCTCTTTTATTGCTATAATTAGCCAAAATCGACAACATTCTTGCCAAAAGGCTACAAGACTACTGTAAAACCAGGTGATGGGATGCATTTGTATTAAATTTTGAAGACAGTTGTGGAAACTTTTTTCCTTGATAAATTTCTTATATATATTCAACCTTACAGTTTTTTTCTTGCTACCCTGTTTTTCTTTCCTCATTCTTTTCCCTTAGCATTTTGTCACTTCTTCCACCTACTATAATTTTCATTTTAATTTTTGTTTCTAATTTCAATTACATTCTAATCTTGTTCAAGATTACCATGAAATTGTAAGATTTTAACAGTAGCTCAAAGCAATGAATTCATGGATGTTCAGTCTGTAGCTCTCCAGATGTTCTTGAAGTACTGTACAACATTAAGCACATTCTTTGAGATGCAGGTCAATAGATAATGGTCTACACATAGTAAGTTAGGTTGAAAAAGACACACGTCCATCAAGTTCAACTTTTAAGTTTATATATAACTTGCCTAACTTGGACCAGTCTTTCATAACCTTTTATTACCTCCCTTGCTAAAAAGCCGTCCAACCCCTTCTTAAAATCGTATGTATCATCCAGTATGACTGATGTTGGGAGAGGATTCCACATCTTCACTGCTCTCACTGTAAAAATCCGCCAAATATTTAGTGGAATCTCTTTCCTTCTGATCGGAATGGGTGACTTTGTGTCAGCTGGAAAGACCTACTGGTAAATAAAGCATTATAGAGATTATTATAAGACCCCCTTATATATTTATACATAGTTATCATATCCCCCTTAAGTGCCTCTTCTCCGGCATGAACAACTTGGCTGAGATTTTCCATACCTTTTACCCGCTTAGTTGCCCTTCTCTGGACCCTCTCTAATACAATAATGTCCTGTTTGAGAGCTGGGACCAAAAATGTACAGCATATTCTAGATGGGGCCTTATCAAAACTCTGTACAGTGGAAGGATAACCCCCCTCCTCCAGTGAATCTATGCACCTTTTAATACAGCTCAAGACATTATTTACCCTTGAAGCTGCTGACTGGCATTGCTTGCCACAGCCAAGTTTATTATATACAAGGACTCCAAGGTCCTTTTCTATTATGGATTTACCTAGTGCATTCCCATTAAGGGTATAAGTGGCTTCAATCATCTCACATCTCTAACAATATTAAGGATATTAGGGAGTTATGTTATAAAAAAAACACTTAATTTTTCCCAAGTACAGTAACCCATAGCAACCAATTACAGGCAGCTTTTACTGGCCACCTGTTTAAAGCAAATATCTTATCGGTTGCAATGGGTTGCTGCACTTGGGCAAACCTAGGGCATTTTATTACATATGGGGGTTTGTACACTGATGATCCAGACTCTAGTCTTCTTACATTTTGTATTCAGGAAATATATTTTTTAAGGTGTTGTTCACCTTTAAGGTAACTTTTACTCTGAACTGTATGATGTAGGGCATAATATTCTGGAATGGTAGGAAGTAATATTCTGCTATCGGCCTTCATTTTTATTTGATTATTTGTGTTTTTTCAATTATTTAACTTTTTGTTCAGCAGTTTTTCAGTTTTAGTTTTCAACAGCAATATGTTTGCTAGGGTCCATTTTACGTTACCCACCAGTCACTAGTTTGAATCAAAGACTGATATATGAATAGAAAAGGACCTGAATAGAAAAATGAGTAACAATAACAATAAAATTGGGGCATGCTAGTAAGAGCTTTTTGGTTGTTGGGGTCTGTGACCCCAATTTGAAAGCTGTAAAGAGTGAGATGAAGACGGCAAATAATTTAAAAACAATAAAAAAAATACTGATGACCAATTAAAACATATTAAGGGGGTTATTTATTAAAGTCTGATTATTTCTGGTAGGAGTTTTAAAGGGGAAAACACCAATTTGAAAAAAACTTTTTCATGATTTATTAAATCCCAAGGCTGCTAAAAGTCTGAATAAAAAAGTACTCCATCTCAAACCTGCCAAGGTCATGTAGAAGTCAATGGCAGATGTCCCTTTTACAATTGGAAGGTATCATGATATACTCTGGGTTTCATACAATAATCCGATGAATCTGTGGTTTTCAGGCGTCAAACCTGAAAAAAATCTTTCTCGATTTTCTCGATTCCTTTTCCACACCAGATTCATTTATTGATAAATATTTATAAACACATTTATTGATATATACAGAACAAATGTGGATGGGAGTTTGGTAGAAGTAATTTTAAGGAAATAGTGAGCATTTTTTAGTAAATAACCTGACAATCAGCAATAATTGCATATTGCTTTACAGATTCGTCATTCTGACCATTTTTTGAAAGTACCATGAGAGAAAATATTCTCTTTTCATAAAGTAAAAAAAATATATACTGTAGGTAACTTCTTGCAGTCATCCTATACTATGTACATATTGAGAAAACATTTACAAAAACTAAGCATTATTGTAACAGACGCTGTCCCAAGCCCAGAACTAACTCCAAGGTCCCGGTCTTAGCTCACTCTTCCTATAGCAGCCGCCTTTGGCTTCAGGAGGAGCCCTCCTCTACTCAGATGCCTCCAGGGTTTAACGTGAGAGAACCAGGAAGAGATTTCTGGATGAGCAAGGAAACCAAACGAATAAGGAAGTAATGGGGAACAAGGAGCGTGGTCTAGGGACAGGCCGAGTCGATACCAATTGGGCTGAGCAGTACAATTCAGGAGACAAGAGAGTAGTCGAGGTTACAGGCCGGGTCAATGACACCAATATCTCAGTACAGAAATCGGATCCTGGAGAGTAGTCAGTAAACAGGAAAAGGTCAGGATGGGCAGCAAACTAGACAAGGTCAGGGACAGGCAAGTTCAAAAACAGGTAATCAGACTAGAAAGCACACCCAGGAACTAAAAAAAAAACAAGAAAATATACCTACATTGGGCAGTGTGTTACCGACCATGGGTCCTTTAATTATTAGCATTTTGCCATATTGCACAATGACGTCAGACGCAGCACCAGGTCAAAACTGGAAGCGGTGAAGCGCCCGTGACATTACATTTCAGGAAGAAGGCATGGCGGGGGTCTTTTTTTAAATTGTGAATTTATTTGAAATTGAAAAAAACTCTAAAATTACACAAATCCAAATTGTGATCAATAGGTCTCCAAATGCTCCAAATATTGCTTATATAGTTGTACTACATAATGAATACTACCTTTAAGCTTGCTAAAATGTCTACTAAATTTCTTTTCTTTAGGAATAACCTACGTTTGAATGAATTCAATTCTTTCATTTGCAATAGTAGGTAAATCATGACTGACACATACAATAAACATAATGCTTGACATTATTGCATTGTACTTGTAATTGATTGATGATGGAACCTTTTACATGACAAGGCAAGTGACTTTGTCACTGGAGGGAATCTAAAAGGAATTTTTAACACAATGCTACCAAAAACACTTGATGAATTTTAAGTCTAATGTAAATGACAGAACCATTTACTTTCATTCAATCTGAACTGGTAATGCATTTAACCAAGCTAGTATTCAAATAACCTCATTATGTTCAGCCTGCCATTTGTCAGGACGTCACATTAAAGAATAAAATAAGCAATATAAAGAACAATTTAAAATGTTAAAAAGCCTCAAAGACATTTGTTGTAGAATATAAAGCATTTGCAGATTGACCTAAGGATACAAAATTAGTTGGATCGACAAATATTAAAACATGATTATGCTGAAACAAAGGTGACATCTGTAAACAAATGTAGCTGATTTCTGCATTGAGTGTAATGATTATGATTGACAAAAGTTAATACACAAATAAGCATCAAGACAAGCAGGAAAGATTGCTATAAAACACTAAGGGACTGATTTAGGAACTGCCAATGTTTGGCTCAATCATATGAATGTTAGAAAACTCAGGTGAAGTCTTTAACTCTTTCATGTTTTCTGGCATTGATTGGTTTTTTTTCTTTGTGTAGGATTTTTTTCAAAAGCTAAAAAAACTAACTGGATTTGAAAGAAAACCACGGCTTCAAATATTCAATAATAATTCAAATTAAAAAAAAACCTAAAACCTGACAAGCATCCCTTGGGAAGTGTATTTTAAATAACAAGCTTATTTGTTTATAAAAAAAACTGTTGAATTTGTAAAAAACTAAACGTAACATTGTGTTATTTGTTGTAATCAATTTTCTTTACATGTACTATTAAGATTACTTTTTTTATTTGAGTTTTTTCATAAATATGCTACTGATTGAGAAAAAAAGTATGCCTGTGATGTTGAAAAAACCCAATCAAGTTTGATTCCAATTTTTTATACATGCGATTCCTCAATGAAACGGTTATGTTAATCTTAATTTTAGATATGAATTGGCCCAGGAATATTACATTACTTGTAACTTTCAATTTACAATTCTGTAAACCTTGAACTTTTTTCAATAGTTGATGGAAAGGGCTAAAATCCAGTGAAAACCCTCTGTGTGTATAGTCTTTAAGAGAAAGAAAGAGCTTTTCTTTGTATTCTTTATGACTTTCATGGAAAGAGTCAAAGTAATTATTCTACCATCCAATCAAAGACATCAAACTCAGTCTTACAGATGTCCTCCTGGCTATTCAATTTTGAAAAGCCAACACAAAACATTTACATTTACTAAGACAGCACTTAACTGTAAATTCATATTTTGCCAACTACTAGTTTAATATTTTCTACAGCGTTTGCCAATAGCACACGATAGCCGCTGAAAATATTGTGGTTATGTACAACATGCAAGTGATAATATATCTTGACATGTATTGACAACTACAAATTAATTTTAAGTAATGTATGGTCTTACTGGCCAAATATAGTACATTACTAGTATTAACTTAGTTCACTAGCTGCCTTTAATTTTCATATTTTAGGATCAATGGTTTTTCCTATAATTATATACATCTGCATACTTCCATTCAAGGACATTTATCAACTCCCTCTAAACAGAAAAAAATAGTCATAAAGCCTCATAAACCCTAATAAAAATGTTTTTCAGATGATACAATTTAAGAAACTAAAAATTATTTTTGAAGCTCCATTTTTATAGCAGCTTATGAATGTTAGAAGTGCCAATTTGCATCCTCTTTGCATCTCCACCTGCCCAGATATTTTCAGTAACTGCAATTTTAGATAATTGCAAAACCATTTCTAAAGCCTTATCTTTCATGCAACAAATAGGATTCTGTATAACATCAGTGATAAAGATGCGTATGGGGCTATGAAAGTTTTCAAATGATCCCGAGGTCTTGTTTGCCTAATATATTTAATGTACGATACTTTATCTCTAAGGATCACCATGTGATTGTTTTATTTGATAACCATTTCTTTTTTGAACATACAAACTAGATTAGCTTCAGTTTATTTTAGCAACAAGAGAACATTGTGTGGATATTATTATATTTTCCAAACGTAAAAAAAAAGGAACAGTTTACACACTTGATTTCATGAATCTCTTTATTCCCTTGAGTAAGAAATAAAAGTCCTTGAAAATGCTTTTAACATTGTGAACAGGACCTTGAAGGCAGATTGTGAAAAAAAATAACTCTGAATTGATTTTCTATCATGATTTGAAATAGCATTAATATTGATTGTTTTGCAAGATAGCACAAAGAGAAACAGATAACAAGAATCACTACTGTTGTCTATAATATTAACATGCTGGCAAAATAATTGTAAAATGTTAAACTTTTCTAAATTTGCATTTGTACAAAATTATGGAAATCAAATATTTTGTATACTAGATAATGAATCTATTCTGGTTACAAATACTGAGAGAGGGCCAGGGATAGGGTGTTTAAATTTAAGGAAGAGAAAAAAGACATTAATGTATTGGTCTTTCTTACTGACTGTGATTTTTGCAGTTGAAGTCTAAGGGCTGTAGTCATAATTTTATACCTGGACTGGAAGTTTCTCGGCATAATACAGCAAATCTCTCACTGCTTTGCCATGGCTCACTGTACCTGTTTCTAAATCTGTCTGTCTTAATACTGGATATTGTAGCAGAATATCTATTATCTAATATTTTACAGAAGTAACTATAAAGGGCTAATTGATCAACATTTGAATTCAAGTTTTTTTGTGCTAAAACTTTTGTGCTAAGATATATTAAGAGCTTTATTAAGTGCAAGAAACTCAAATCTAAAAAAATGTGCATCTAAAAGCTGTCAAAGGCAAAATGTAAGGGGCAGATTTACTAAGCTCGAGGGAATAATTCGAATTGAAAAAAATTCAAATTTCAAAGTATTTTTTTGGGTACTTCGACCATCGAATGGGTCGAATTCGATCAAAACGAATGATTCGAATGATTGAAGTAAAAATCGTTCAACTATTCGATAGTCTAAGTAATGTCTCTTTAAAAAATACTTCGACTCCATACTTCGCCACTTTAAACTTACCGAGGTTCAATGTTAGCCTACGGAGACCTTCCCCAGCACTTTTCTAAGTTTTTTGTGGTTGAATAAAAATCTTTTGATCGATTGATTAAAATCGTTCGAACCGATTGATTCTATTGTTCGATCGAACGATTTTTATTCGATCGTTCGATCAAAGTATTTGCGGTAAATCCTTTGAATTCGATATTCTAATTTGAAGGATTTTACTTTGAGGGTCGAATTTGAAGGTTTGAAATTCGACCCTTGATAAATCTGCCCCTAAGGGGCACATTTACTTAGCTCAAGTGAAGGATTAGAATGAAAAATACTTCGAATTTTGAAGTTTTTTTTTGGCTACTTCGACCATCAAATTGGCTACTTCGACCTTCGACTACGACTTCGACTTTGAATCAAATGATTCGAACTAAAAATCGCTCGACTATTTGACTATTTGATAGTCGACATACTATCACTTTAAAAAAAACTTCGACCAACTACTTCGCCACCTAAAACCTACCGAGCACCAATGTTAGCCTATGGGGACCTTCCCCATAGGCTTTCTAAGTAATTTCTGATCGCAGTAAAAAAGTTTGATCAATGGATTAAAATCCTTTGAATCCTTCGATTCGAAGGATTTCATCGTTCGATCAAACGATTTTTCCTTCGATTGAACTAAATGCGGTAAATAGGGATGTAGCGAACGTCGGAAAAAAAGTTCGCGAACATATTCGCGAACTTGCGCAAAAACGCGAGCGGTTCGCGAACGGTTCGCGAACCCCATAGACTTCAATGGGAAGGCGAACTTTAACATCTAGAAAAGACATTTCTGGCCAGAAAAATGATTTTAAAGTTGTTTAAAGGGTGCAACGACCTGGACAGTGGCATGCCAGAGGGGGATCAAGGGCAAAAATGTATCTGAAAAATCTGCCTGTGTGTGCTTGGAAGAGATAGTGTAGGGGGAGAGCTGTTAGTGATTTCAGGGACAGATGATAGTAAGTTTGCTGGCTAGTAATCTGCTTGATACTGCTCTGTATTGGAGGGACAGAAGTCTGCAGGGATTTGAGGGACATTTTAGCTTAGGTAGCTTTGCTGGCTAGTAATCTACTGTTCTCTTTAAACAACTGCCATACGTTGACCTTGTAGGCATTGTTTGCCCAGTTTTTTTGGACGCAGCCACTGAAGCACAGTTGCCAGAAAAAATATGCCATATAAATGCTGAAAATAGTCATTTTTCGCCATTACGTAAAATATATGAATGCTGCTTGAAAAAAGTGACTCCGGTGTTTTTTCTGGAGACGGTAATATTATGGATATTTAGACAGAATGGGAACAAGGTCACACAGCTCGATGGCGGGTTGAAGAAAACAGTGTGCAAATAATGCCTACAAGGCCAACGTATACACTACTACAGCGGTGGATACGGATTACGTAAAATATATGAATGCTGCTTGAAAAAAGTGACTCCGGTGTTTTTTCTGGAGACGGTAATATTATGGATATTTAGACAGAATGGGAACAAGGTCACACAGCTCGATGGCGGGTTGAAGAAAACAGTGTGCAAATAATGCCTACAAGGCCAACGTATACACTACTACAGCGGTGGATACGGATTACGTAAAATATATGAATGCTGCTTGAAAAAAGTGACTCCGGTGTTTTTTCTGGAGACGGTAATATTATGGATATTTAGACAGAATGGGAACAAGGTCACACAGCTCGATGGCGGGTTGAAGAAAACAGTGTGCAAATAATGCCTACAAGGCCAACGTATACACTACTACAGCGGTGGATACGGATTACGTAAAATATATTATGGCTGCTTGAAAAAAGTGACTCCGGTGTTTTTTCTGGAGACGGTAATATTATGGATATTTAGACAGAATGTGAACAAGGTCACACAGCTCGATGGCGGGTTGAAGAAAACAGTGTGCAAATAATGCCTACAGGGCAAATAATGCCTAAAAGGTCAACTTATACACTACTACAGCGGTAGTAAAATAAAAAAAGTAAAATAAAAAAAAATGAATATTAAAAAAAAAAAATTAAAGTTGGTGCTGCTGAACTACTAGGAGCAGCAGATTAGCACACCAGTCCCACTCCCCAACACTGCTAGACTAATAGCACTGGGCTCTTATAGTAGTAGTAGTAGTAGTAGTAGTAAAACAACAAAAAAATAAATAAAAGCAGTCCTTACAAGGACTACTGTTATTGCAGCAGTCAGCAGATGAGATCAGAAGCAGGACAGCTGCCCACTGCAGCTACATACAGAGCACTGCAGTAGAAGGTAGATTACTAGCCAGCAAAGCTACCTAAGCTTAAATGTCCCTCAAACCCCTGCAGACTTCTGTCCCTCCAATAACAGAGCAGTATCAAAACGATTACTAGCCAGCAAACTTTCAACTGTCCCTGAAATCACTAACAGGCAGCAGCTCTCTCCCTACACTATCTCTTCAGCACACACAGGCAGAGTGAAAAAACGCTGCAGGGCTTCGGTTTTTATAGGGAAGGGGAGTGGTCCAGGGGAGAGCTTCCTGATTGGCTGCCATGTACCTGCTGGTCTGGGGTGAGAGGGCAAAAAAAAGCGCCAACAATGGCGAACCCAAAATGGCGAACGTCGCGCGACGTTCGCGAACTTCCGGCGAGCGCGAACACCCGATGTTCGCGCGAACAAGTTCGCCGGCGAACAGTTCGCGACATCTCTAGCGGTAAATCCTTCGACTTCGATATTCGAAGTCGAAGGATTTTACTTAGATGGTCGAATATCGAGGGTTAATTAACCTTCAATATTCGACCCTTAGTAAATGTGCCCCTAAGTGTTTCAAAGTCATTTTTTTTATTTGGTAAACCCACTGAAAAAGATGAGTAGAATACACATTTGAATTCTGTATTTGAGTTTTTTTCACATTTCTATTCGATCACTGCATTCAAGTTGTTTATCATTTTTTAATTTTATCAAGTTGTTTATGTTGAGCTTCTTTCATAAATAAGCACACATTCTTCAAGTTTATCTTAAGTAAAAAAAAATCTAAAATTCACAAATTATATTTTTGATTAATATGCCTCTATGGTGATGACATCATAAATTAAAGTAAAATAAAGTAGGGGGACTGGTAATGTTTAGTCCTGTTACTATAAATAATAGTATTTGTATATATTGTGTGAACAATACATTTTTTATTAGCCTATTTGTGAATGCTCTGTCAGGAACACATAAGAATTTCATCTATCCTATTGTTGTTTGAAGAAAGAATTATGTTATTTCAAAATAAAAAAATATTTAATTTTTCTCTTTAATATTAAAACAGTACTTTGTATTTGATCCTGACAAATATATATATAATTCATCTTCATTGAAAGCAAAACAATGCTATTGGGTTTTTTAAAGGTTTAAATGTTTTTATAGTATGGAGATCTGAATTACCGAAAGATCTCTTATCTGGAAAATCCTAGGTTATCTAAGCATCTGGATAACATGTCTCTTACTTTTTTTTTTTTTTTTAAAAAAGGAACCACTGTTGTGCTTGGTCTGAAAATAGATAAAAGGGTAGTACATTTTCTAGAGACTGTTGAGCCCTTTCACAATTCACGGGTGAACACAGTCTGCTGTAAACACATAACAAGGCAGTACATGTATGGCATCCAATATACAGATTAGTGATTTGTGGACTGGTCTGACAACCGTGGGACCCCCATCCACTACCTTACACTGCTGGCTTCTGATAGCGACAGTCTCTATTTATAGCCATGCACCTGCCTTCCCCTTTTGTGACATCAGAGATGGTCAGGTCGGGTCTATAAATATAGCTGCTGCACTGGGTAGGGTTCAGGTTGGGAGTGATCGAATTAGGGTTGGGTACGGGTCGTATTTTTGCAGACCCACACATCACTAATACAGAAACCCATTAGTCAGACAACTCCAAAATACATGTCTTCGTTAGAGTCCTTTTTATGCAAACAACTCATGAAAGGAATCATCCACCAAAAAACTGTTTTTGCATAATGATGCTTAATAATATACATTCAACGCTCAATTTTACTTACAATTTCATGTTTTATAAATCTTTTCCTGTTCTAATGAATTTTAGTAGGAACATTTCCCAGATTTTAGTATATTTTCTTGCATTTTATGTCATCATTTTGCCCCATGTTTCTTAAAACCCCTTCTGTAAATGGGAAATGGTGATAGGGTCAAAGATAAGAAATGTATCAACATAATGTGTGAATTTAGAACAGTTAACAGAATCAGTGACCCCCCACCCCCAAAGCAGCTTCAGAGTAATATAAAAAAAAATACAGTTTATTTCACTTAGCCTAAAAAATAAACAAACAGTTTTGGGGTGTGTTTTTTAAAACACAAATGTTCCGTTGGTAATAAGAAATACAACTATAATCCATCTTTGTACATTTTCTAACTAATAACTGAATACATATATGGAAATACATAATCATTCATTTTCTTACTCTTCTTGACTGATGACTATTCTGCAATAAAATATTCAGAAATGAAAAATGAACCTGCCTTAGAACAAAAAAGAAAAAAAGGTAAAATATTGTAATATAAAAGTCTTGCTCAAATTATTTATATTAAATAGAAAGAAAACCATCAGCTTATTGTGGATACAGCATATTTCCCTAGTTAATGTACTAATACAATAATACTTAAATTAAGTATGTGTATACTGTATATATATAAGTGTACGTGTGTGTTTGTATATATATATATATATATATATATATATATATATATATATTTATATATGTGTGTGTGTGTGAGAGAGCAAACCTGTCATGTAGTTACAGAGATAATGTAGATGCATGGGCACACAAATAAGCCCAAAAATCCAACCCTTATGCTCAGGGCTGGATTTGGATTGCAGGCGCCCCAAGGTCGTGCGGTCCTAGTGCTTGCCGGTTGCGTGACCATGTGGTCCTGGCACTCACCACCTGCGAGAGCAGGCACGCCGGAGCACTGGGGAGCGGCCGGGCAGCTTGCCGTGTGGCGGCAGTGCACTTGCTACCAAGCCGTGCAAGTTTTAAAGCAACAGTCAGAATTGTATCATCTCCTAGGACCTAGTTAGCAATTGTTTTATTGGTACTTACTTGCATAAGAGGTCATGTGCAAATAATCAAAAAAAGTTTTTTTTAAGGATGTTTCATCTTTAAGTTAGGTTTTAGGATATTATAGAATGTCCTACTCCTAGAAACTTTTCTTGTTGATCTTTATTATTATCTTTTATAGTTTATGAGTTATCTGCCTTCCTCTTTTGCATCTTTCCAGCTTTCAAATGGGGGTCACTTACCATTGCATCATTTTTGTTCCTTTTCATTCCTAATCTTTCTATTCAGTCCCTTTCCTGTTTATATTCCAGTGTCATCTAAAGGTAAACAGCCCCTCTAAGTTTTGTTTTCAGAAACACCAATGACTTCCCCCCATATCAAATATATAATTCCAAGTTTGTCAAGGTGCAGTAGCAAAGTGGTTTGCTTTTACACAGGTCACCATTAAATTACACCTTCTGATGTATATATAGGTTACTGCACCTGGGCAAAAGTTAGTTGCTTTATTACATAACCTTTACACATTTCAAATGTATGGAGCAAGCTTAACTTGGCAGGCATTTTTGCTTCATGCCCCACTTCTTCCATTCGTCTCTCCTCTTGACCTTTAGAGCACGGGCCAGATGGGCAGGCTAAATTTGATATCACTAAAATGTAGATAAACACTTGCACACTCTGGGTCTCTGACAAATGAACGCCCGATTCACAGTACAGGAGGGATTGGCAACCTCCCAATACTATAGGAAAAAAATTCACTGGCACACAAGGCAGATGCAAGCAGGGACAATCCCTTGCAAAGTTTATAATGAAAGTGCATTTCCATGTGTGCGAGTGAATTTCTTTCCTTTAAGTTTATATCAGGCTAGATTCATGGCTAGGCCATAAAAGCCTAGATCTAGGGTGGCAAGATATTTGGGGCAGCATGCCGCCCAACTGCTTTCTGAAGACACACATAATCCCCAGTGCTCCATGCTAGTGAGCGATCACGGCGGCGGGTTAATATAAAGGTGGGTGCTAGGACCATGTGGCCTAGGGGGGCCCAAAATGGAAATCCGGGCTTCGTTTATATGAAAGCAGTAATGCAGAGAGAGTGGGAGAGGATGTTGGGGAGGGCAGCAGTGACTGTGGGCCACTGGGATTTGAGCAGACGGATGGGAGTGAGTGCAGCAACGGACAGATTGGCAACGCTGCAGAGACATGCAGAATAATCAGTATATTCCTTTCAGTTGTAAATGGAGTATTCTGATGTCAAAAAGTTCAATTTCTAAGCATAAACTTTACAGTTTGGCACACAGGGAAAAGAACTGTAGCTTATATTGGGAATAATGTACCCCTATTGTAAAATATAAGGATAATAAAGGCAGTTACCATGACAATATAAAGCTGCAAACTGAAGACCAAGTGCCTTTATATAAAACACAGAAATCCGACACAAATTACATCACTAAGCACTCTTAGTTAAACGTTATTTATAAGAGTATAATTTAGAAATTATGTATGGGCCTTGTGTATCATAAAATGGCATACATGATACCCTACTGTAGTTTTATATATTTTATATTTGGATCTTAAAATGCTATATTAAATTAAACACAGAAAGGATCTTGTACATAACTTATTATATTCTTTTGAACATGATTACCCCAGTTGTAGAAATGCACAGGAAGAACATTAATTGCTTTATTGCTGTTCATATTATTTTGTTCTGAACATTTTAATTCTGCCTCTAAAAAGCAGTCTTAAGATAACGCATTAAAAATGTTTTTTTTAATAAAACTGTGTTCACAAGAACGAAAGAGAACAATATGTGCCTCTGCTGAAGTACACTCGTTAATGCAATTGCAAATGTTACTAAACTGCGTCTCGAACTTGGGATCTCTGCTTTAAAGAACATTATCCACAATGCACAGCTTTATATATGCCAGAATTCAGGTGACCAAAATATGTAAAATGGAGATCTGAATGCAGCATGTTTAAAACCATTTGGCATAATAGTGTATATTGGTAACAAAAACAGGTATAAAATGCGCATGGGGATTCTGCGGGTTTAATTATATGACACAACTAAAAACAGATAGATATCCAGGGAAAATACAGTATGTGGTTTGAGCATCAATACCCAATTTTGTGTTTTCCATAGGGAAAATGATTGCCTTGATCAGGCAGATCGAAGCAGAAAGGTTTTAGGAAAGGGTTTGATGCAAAGAAAAGCAAGGGCACCGTAAAATATGAGTTCAGGGACTGAACCAATTTTGGAATAAAAAAAAGGTTTATTTACCGTAGGGAACCAGACAAGCTTTCCCCTGTTTTGCCTGTGACATAATCAAGCCCGGCTACAGGAAGGAGGGTAACTGACTGGCTGGAAGCCCCAGAGGACATCTGGGAAAAAGAGGAGGATCCAGCAAGAGTCTGGGTTTGGGACCCAATCCATGGAGTATGCTGGCAGAGCTTATAAACGAGTCTGAAATCATCCACCTTATATGAATATGATAAAAAATGGATATGATAAAAACTTGATAAAATATTATAAAAACTTGATAAAATATGATTATACGTGAATGTTGGTAAGAACTCCCCTGGAAGTTTCTTGCCAAGAGCTTATTCCAAAACTATATAAGGAAAATGCAAAACCCCTAATAGTCCAATTTTTTGGGGCAGTCTTGCACCATGGACCTAAAAAAAAGGCTGGGACTTCAATAAAAAATAAATAAATGCTGCTGCTGGGCATTGTCAGGGCAGTTATGGGTGCATAATATATCCCTTTTTTAACACAGTAAATATTGGGAGGTATTAATACATATTATTATTATTATTTTTATTATTAATTATGTCTCACTTGACATAAAAATATATAGTTTATATATACAGACAAAAATTATGAGACTAAATGGAGAGTTGCAATTGCATATTGTTAGGAAACAATAGGGGAAGGGCCTTGCTTGTGAGTGTTACAATCTTAAAATACCTTCTTACAAATTAAATTACAATCGTTTATGGACACCTTGGTCAGTAGAGATTGCAATTTAATCTGAATGTCTTGGCTGACAAAATATAAACTGTTGGCTGGTAAACAGATTATTTTTCAATGTACTTTACAAAGCCCAATTTATACTGTACATATTCACTTTTCTTATACAGTATATTTTATGTTCCAAAAAATGCCTTTTTGAAGATCTGTAGCTTTTATTTACATCAAACATTTCTGTTGCTAGATTAAAACATAAAAACAACCTATCTGTAGGCCAAAACATACTTTTAATTTCCCCAGCTGCAACTCATAGAAGAACTTCTTAATTCTAAGCACAATTTACACCTACTGCTAATTTACTGGGTCCCAGACTGTTTGAGTTATAGAACATCATAATATTTAGGCATTTTAGTGTCTTCACAAAATATGTGTTCTTTATACTGCTATTTGGTAAGCTTTTTAAATAAATATAGAAAAAAATAGCCTCATAATTTTCACATTTGGTGCAGTAATAAAATAGCACAGATACTCAGAATTTCATGGCTATATCTGTGCTACTAAACTAGTACAGAATTTCTGGATGCACAGTTGGTCACAGGGATGTAAAGGAATATTTTGCATGACTACATCCATAACTCATAAGTGAGAGTTAAAATTACTAAATTTTGGATTGAAGATAACGTTATATTGATATGAGTTATCTTGTTAATGTTTGATGTATGGTTGGGATTTTCTGCTTCACTCTTATTATTATTATTATTATTGGAGGTGGGCATTGAAAGTACTCTTTCTATTTTTGCTACTTAATTGTGCAGAACTATAGGTTCCATGCAGGATGCTGCCACTTTGCAGAGTGATTTGTCTAAAACTGGGAAGCAAACTGGAAAATGAGGTTCAATGTTGATAAATGCAAGGTTATGCACTTTGGCAAAAATAATATAAATGCAAGTTATACACTAAATGGCAGTGTTTTAGGAGTTTCCTTAAATGAGAAGGATCTAGGGTTTTTTTGTAGATAGCAAGTTGTCTAATTCTGGGCAGTGTCATTCTGTGGCTACTAAAGCAAATAAAGTTCTGTCTTGCATAAAAAAGGGCATTAACTCAAGGGATGAAAACATAATTATGCCTCTTTATAGGTCCCTGGTAAGGCCTCTTCTGGAGTATGCAGTGCAGATTTGGACTCCAGTCCTTAAGAGGGATATAAATGAGCTGGAGAGAGTGCAGAGACGTGCAACTAAATTGGTTAGAGGGATGGAAGATTTAAATTATGAGGGTAGACTGTCAAGGTTGGAGTTGTTTTCTCTGGAAAAAAGGCGCTTGCGAGGGACATGATTACACTTTACAAGTACATTAGAGGACATTATAGACAAATGGCAGGGGACCTTTTTACCCATAAAGTGGATCACCGTACCAGAGGCCACCCCTTTAGACTAGAAGAAAAGAACTTTCATTTGAAGCAACGTAGGGGGTTCTTCACAGTCAGGACAGTGAGGTTGTGGAATGCACTGCCGGGTGATGTTGTGATGGCTGATTCAGTTAATGCCTTTAAGAATGGCTTGGATGATTTTTTGGACAGACATAATATCAAAGGCTATTTTGATACTAAGCTCTATAGTTAGTATAGGTATGGGTATATAGAATTTATGTGAAAGTATGGAGGGGTGTGTGTATGGATGCTGAGTTTTCATTTGGAGGGGTTGAACTTGATGGACTTTGTCTTTTTTCAACCCAATTTAACTATGTAACTATTAAAAAGAGGGCTTATTCATTATTACTATGTGACTCGTTTGTTCCAGAGTGGGATATTATTAGTTTATTATGCTTGCTATTATTTCTTATATATATATATATATATATATATATATATATATATATATATATATATATATATATATATATATATATATATATATATATATATATATATATTATACAAATAAGGTCCGCACTCTCAGGACTTAGGAGAAATTAAAAACTTTTATTCACATAGGAGACTGACGTTTCAACCTCTTTAGAGGCCTTTCTCAAAGTACTGACCGCGATTACAGAAATGTTTTAAATACACAGAAATGGCGGGAACATTAGTCAGATTGAGATAGACGTGCCAGCATGACTATCAGTATACGTCACATAATTAACCTACAAATGTTACAACAATAAAATCATTCGGTGTGTAACTTTAAACACTGACTTAGCACACACACACATTTAGATTCAACCTCTCCTACACTCTGCACTATTAAAATAGTTAGAAACAATACTTCGTAACATTCTGCTGTCCGCTATGGTCATTTCCTCCTTTATTTAGCCGCAGCTGTTCATTTAAATATTTTATGTTACAAAAAGTATCAAATAAGAGATTAGATACAAGGTCTATGTGGTAGTGAGCTCCCTCACAGTTAACTACAAAAAGCACTTACGTAATGCAATACATCTAATGTGGCACTCAGTTCCGACTGGGAACCTGCATATTGCTCTCCCCCCTCGTTAAAAAAGCTTTGACTCGTCTCATAAAATAAATCTCTCCACATACGGGTGTTAGGCCTTCAATTCTGAACTGGGTGGTTATTAAAAGTAAGTACTCCGTTCATTTGTGCTGGGACATCCGCTTATGGGTGCTTATGGTCACATATGGGCATGTCTGTATTATTACCCTACATGTGTATAGTTAAACTTATTCAGCTTCAGTGCTAGTAACAAAAAATCGCTAGACAAACACTAGTCAGATGTGTAAATTTCCCCAATCAATTACTAAAAAATAGAAAATACTTTGGCCAATAGGCATTCACTTTTGGTGCACGCTTCATGTATATATATATATATATATATATATATATATATATATATTACCTTCCATGTAGACTCATTTTCCTGCAGAAGTACTTTATGTATTATATTGTGTGATTTCCATATGCAGTAAACCTGTTTGCATCTTAGATGCATTGTATGGGCTGCAGGGTAGAGGTTTACAGTATAGTGAAAAGTGACATTTTTTACCAGGTTTAGTCGTGAAAAATTTGAGCAAAAAACGGAGCATTCGGGGTGATATGTTAAAATCTTCAAATTTTAATCATCCAGGTAAAAAGACATAACAGCGTGTCAAGTTCAAAATACATCAGATCATCCGCTTTACGCGTTTCATGGCATCTCGCCACTTCATCAGAAGCGCTTCTGATGAAGTGGCGAGATGCCATGAAACGCATAAAGCGGATGATCTGATGTATTTTGAACTTGACACGCTGTTATGTCTTTTTACTTGGATGATTAAAATTTGAAGATTTTAACATATCACCCCGAATGCTCCATTTTTTGCTCAAATTCTATGGATTGATCCGGAGGGGGACGGATGCTACGTGCAGCATGGAGGTGAGAATGTAAATGAGTTGTGATGCTCCCCGTACCTGGCTCGTTAGTCGTGAAAAAGACTCCAATTGCCATAAAAAAATTATTTGCGCATCAAAAAATTTTTTTCGATTTCATTGCATTTGGCATTTTTTTTGCAGTTTCATGAAATTTCGGCAAAGTAAAACCGGCCAGATTCGCCCATCACCATTACAGGAAAAAGGGTCAAATCAACTTGGCTAGCTGTATTTTTTTCTCTTGAAGATGTTTCGCTAGTCATCCAACATCAGTTCGGAACAGAATTCTTATTACTATTGATATACCATGACCTGGATGAATGAGAACATTCACTGAAAGAAAGAGGGTTAATTTTACCTCTCAGCCAGGTAAACGTGGCAGCTGGGGTTAGAGCTGCTATTGCCTCTGAAAAAGAGTGAGAGGCTACTCCAGGCTGGAAGAGTACAAAGTTGCCAGAGAGTTACCTGTGACAAAGAACCAATTGTCCAAAGAGGGACCTATGCAAGAGACCCAAGGAGCATGAGGCTTGTGGGGAAAAAGGTGCTGTGTGTACTGTCTAGAGAGAGTGCTTAATAAATTCAAAGCAGTGTTTGTGTTTTCGGTGGAGACAGGGCCGTATTTACTATGTTCTGGAAGGCCTGTGCCTAGGATGGCAGCTTTAAGGGGGTGACTTTACCAGCATTCACGCATTTTAGTGAATTAGCGTTGTCTGAGCAAATTTTTGCCTGGCGAAGTGTATCGATGGGTGCGAAGCAGCCGCTGGCGAATTTTCACCCTTTAGTAAATCTGTTTAGTGTACCCAGGCTCCCTGGAACAGATCCAGCTGGGTCAGCAACCCTAAGCCAAAGAGGCCAAATAAGGCCTGTAGGCCGATGATTGAAACATGTAAATTAAATAACTAGATACATGGCCATCTGCCCACCAACTAGGGGACGTGGAAGTGCAGGGATGTAAAGCCATAGGAACATACTAAACTTATGGGCCCCTACCTAGGCATGACTATTAACCCTGTTAACTTAGCATGCTGCTTGGGGGTCATCTTTGACCAGTCTCTTGCCTTTTCTAACCATATTAATACTACCGCCAAAACCTGTCGCTCCTTACTCCGCAATATACCGTATATACTCGAGTATAGACCAGAGTATAAGCCGAGGTACCTAATTTTACCTACGAAAACTGGGAAAACTTATTGACTCGAGTATAAGCCTAGACACAACTACAGCCCTGTCTCCCAGCAGCACACATTCTGCCAAAGCGACCCCCCAGCGATCAACCGGACTTCTTTGCAAAGTTGATGGTGACAGAGAATTGCCAAACGGATTACTGTATGCATTGTCCCACTGTCCCACTACCATGTGCTGTGTGATATTGCCATCACTGTTAATCTTTCGTATAACCAACAGAGGGCCCTGTGTGATATTGCCATCACTGGTAATCCTTCATATAACCAACAGAGGGTGCTGTGTGATATTGCAGTCACTGTTATTATTTCATATAACCAACAGAGGGCGCTGTGTGATCTTGCAGCACTGTTAATCTTTCATATAACCAACAGAGGGTGCTGTGTGATATTGCAGTCACTGTTATTATTTCATATAACCAACAGAGGGCGCTGTGTGATATTGCAGTCACTGTTAATCTTTCATATAACCAACAGAGGGCGCTGTGTGATCTTGCAGTCACTGTTAATCTTTCATATAACCAACAGATGGCGCTGTGTGATATTGCAGTCACTGTTATTCTTTCATATAACCAACAGAGGGCGCTGTGTGATATTGCAGTCTCTCCCCAAGCGAACTGTTGGTATAGGAATGATTAAAAGTGACTGCAATCTCAGCTACTGCCCACTGACTCAAGTATAAGCCAAGGTAGAATTTTTCAGCACATTTTGGATGCTGAAAAACCCGGCTTATACTCGAGTATATACGGTAGCCATGATATGTCCCTTTCTTACAGAAACAACAGCCAAAGCACAAATCTGTGGCCTTATACTATGCCAATTCCCACAATTTCCTACTAACCGGTCTTCCTGACTCCCATCTCTCTCCTATCCAATCAATCTTAAGGTCCACTTCCAGGATCATCTTGCTCTCTCTCTCCTAAAGATAAAACCTGTTCAACCCCAACTAAAATCCCTGGCATGGCTGCCTGTTAAGCAAAGGATAGCATATAAAATCATTCTGCTAACATTTAAAGGAGAAGGAAAGCTACGGAGGCATTTTATTGCCAATAGATTAGCTGCAATAGTGCAAGCTAGAATGCTATATTTATTCTGTAGAATGATTTACCATACCTGAGTAAAAAGCTCTAGAAACTCTCTGTTTGTTTAGGATAGGAGCTGCAGTATTAACATGGTGTGACATCACTTCCTGCCTGAGTCTCTCCCTGCTCTGGGCTCAGATTACAGTAGAGAAGGGAGGGGTGGGGGGAGAGGAGCAAACTGAGCATGCTCTTGCCCAGGGCAATGAGGTTTAAGCTGAAGGCAGGAAGTCTGATACAGAAGCACATGTGTACACAATAGAAGGAAAGAAATGCAGTGTTTCTTTTGACAGGGGACTCAGAGCTGCACTACTTTGGGGGTTTACTGGTATATTTAGATGGACCTTTCTGATAAGGCTTACTTAGTTTTAACCTTTCCTTCTCCTTTTTCCTCTGCTCCTCACTACATTTCTTCACTGTACATTCCTGCTCGTCTTCTCAGTTCCTCTTAGAGCCACCTACTTTTCACACCATCCACTGCTACCTTTTATATCAAATCTTTTCATCTTGCTGCTCCTTACCTCTGAAATTCCATCTGTAAGTGTTCATAATGGGAATATGTTTTAGTGTAACAACTTCAGATCAGTTTTTATCTATATTTTAGTCTCTTCGTCAATCAGTAACAGAGGAATTAGTCTTTTGTTAATGCTTCAATAAAGGTGATGTAATGAAATACTCATCTTGCAATCTATTGTTTTCAACATTAAGCAACACCATTATACCATTTGGCATTTTCATTATGCGATCACTCTTTACTTAAATGTAACATGTATTTAAGAAATGGATCTAATATAGTTTTGTAATGTAATTATGTTCTTTCATTTTACCAAGACTGTCATTTTAGTAAGTGTTTGATAATTTACATCGCAGGGTTATTTTACGCTAAATTTAAATCTAGTAAGAAGGCAAATGAGAAAATAACAGTGCAAGATATTTCTATTTGCAAAGGTGTTTATTAAAGAAGGTTATAAACATATGCTTTCGGCAAAAACATATGTAGAAATATATCTTTATTTCTGCTGCAAAGGATTGGTGTTTGTTATATAAATGTTCAAGCAGCGAAATGATTTTCTTGACTATAGTAAATCAGCCATTATAACACAAAAGGCAAACTATAATCACTCTTAAGAAATCAAATATGTTTCCTAGGCATGCAACCATTAAGACAGCCACAACACTTTAATGCTACTGTAATCTTTAATCACTGCTGTAATGCTTTCCTTTAAATGGCAACATACCAAGCAATTCATGAATACAATAAGGTAAAATTACACAAAATCCATGAATTCTCTTGGTAGAACCCTTGGGCATTTATGTATCTTTCTTGTGAACACTGTACAAATGTGCATTTCTGTGTCTTTGTTGGATGTATTTTGGGCCCATCTGAGCCATTTTTAAAGTCTAAAGATGTATGACTGTGAAGCACATTATAAAGTCGATTGAATGGGTAAATAATTTCAACAATAATTAGTGACATCACTGACACCAATTATGAGCCCAGTGGTAGTCTAAGGCTCATTCTGACAATCTCTCAAACCTGCGCTCCCCTGCATTCAGCTTTTAAGCACTCAGCTGCAGGGAGAGCAGGAAGAAACACACACAGCTCTTTAAAATGACCCTGTACTGACACAGGTGCATTTAAGTCGCTCAACGCAGGTGGAACACAACATGCTGCATTCCACCTGCATTCGGTACTTAAATGTGCTCATGTCAGTATGGGTCCTTTCAAATGAATTAGATGTGTTCCTTCCTGTGCTCCCCTATGGCTGAGTGCTTTAAAATGGACTGCAGAGGAGCGCACGTTTGATCGCTCATCAGAATGAGCCCTAAATCAACTGCATTATTTGAAACTCAAAGGTGGATCTTAGCCATAGTCCATTGTGACTAACCACATAAATATGAAGTATATTATTAAATATACTAAGTCCCTAAAAAAATTAAAAAATTATCCTACATACTTGAAAGGCTCTGATTAGTTACACACCGCATACTATATTGAGCAAATTCCTGAGAATTATTATTGTATGCTAGGTATTGTACTTAGGGTATCCAATGACAATTAGCTTAACTGCCTATTAAATATAAATGTTATATTGATCATTATGTATCATTTACACTTTATTGTTGCACAGGAAGTGAGGCTAGGTGGGAATATGATAACTTTTCAGTGGCATATTCTTGAAAACTAAAACTGCTGGGGCTTTAAATGAAAACACCACGTTTTAGAAAAACCCGCTATAAATCTCTAGAGATAGCAATCTACCTCACTCAGGTTCTACATAGGATAGAAAAGATAAATGAATTGATGTGGTGCAGTAAAATGGCAGGTGAGGAGTAAGTACTATAATCAAAGCCAAAAATTCTAGAATTTAAGTCATGTAAAGGATTACTCACACTGGACCCATCAGATAAAGGCAAACAATTATTCTTGCACAAGAAAATGTGCAAATTTATATTTACCGCAGGTTAGTAAACTGGCGATAACATATATGGCGAAAATTCTGTCTAAATACAGTATTGTGCAAATATTTTTAACGTACTTTAGTAAACGGGCACCAACGGCTAACTTATATGACAACATGAGCTTGAACATGAACAGCACTCACATCAGAGAAAGCTGCTTCTTTCCAAAATGATTAGGTGTTTCAGTAAACTCCAGTACCCTGCCATACTGCAACATCAATATAAAAAACAGTGCACCTAGACACAACACATGTTGCATATAGCCCACTCTTTTCACATACAGTATACAATAGGCAAAAGGGTGGCACAATGGGGGTTTTCCAAATAGAATTCTGTTTAGTTATTTCAGTGAGTGGAACTTGCACATGTAAAAAAGGGACACCATGCAACCAGGACATGGACACAAGTGCACTTGTGAATTCACATCTCCTTCAACTGCGCATCATCTAACTTGTGAAACATTGTTGCCTATAGTGCTTTTCAGAACCTTAAGTCCAATTGAAATATAGCAATAGCAATAAGGCCTTCATGTAAGCCACGGAGCTACCTCTGATTAAAATCAGCCCCTATATCCTTTTTTACTCCATATTTCTGAATTAAATCACAATTCACATATGATTAACTATTGCTACTCCTTTAAGTTTAACATGCTTATCAACGCAAAAGTGGTTACTAGGTTACAGATTCATGTGTTCATGCTCTCATTTGTCCTCAGATCCTATCTAGTTTTCTTCCTCATAATACTCTAACATTCCCAAACCCCACACTTTAAACACTCCTCTAGACTCTTTAGCATCCTTTCCCTTATTCTTCTTCCAATGAGGAGCAAACTTACCCAAACCCCACATTTTAAACACTCCTATAGACTCTTTAGCATCCTTTCCCTTATTCTTCTTCCACTGAGGAGCAATCAGCTGTGGCTATAAATGTAGATATGGCCTTGGAAGACCTTTCCTTTGGTCTAGCTCCTAGATTAGTGATCCCCAACCAGTAGCTCGTGAGCAACATGTTGCTCTCCAACCCCTTGGATGTTGCTCTCAGTGTCCTCAAAGCAGGTGATTATTTTTAAATTCTAGGCTTGGAGGCAAGTTTTAATTGCATAAAAACCAAGAATAGTGCCAAGTAGAGCCTGCTGTAGGCTGCCAGTCCAAATAGGGGCTATCAAATAGCCAATCATAGCCCTTATTTGGCACCCCAAGGGACTTTTACATGCTTGTGTTGCTCCCAAACTCTTTTTACATTTGCATGTGGTTTACGGGTAAAAAAAGGTTGGGGACCCCTGTCCTAGATCTTTGGATTTGTATTTAAAGGTCCTCCATTTATCAATAACTGTGCTATTAGCACCAGTGTGTGCCATGGTCATTCCCAGCCTCACCTGATCAACCATCTGCCTAACCCCGTTACAGGAACAGAGAAAACTGTTTCAGCTGTGGCAATCATGGTGAAGGAAGAGATAAGCTGTACCACACAATAACTACTTTTCCAGTGATTTTACACAGTTTACGTATAACCCCATAAGCTGATGCAAATACAGATATAATGTATGCAGAGTTTTACCAGCTGTTTTGTCACGATTCTATAATTCTTATTAAAAGATGAATACATTATTAGTGATGGAAAATAGTGAGAAGTTTCTTAAACATGTTACAATATGTTTACAAAAAGATAAAAATCAGCAATCTTCTTTGTAGGGTTGCAATCTATTAATTTCACATTGTAATGATGTTAATTCAGAAAGTCTTTTGTTTCTGCAAATAAACAAGATGAAATGACTTAACCATTCTCAAAAGTAAAGCACAAAAGCTGATTTAGGAATAGCTATAAAAAAAGGAAACTGTAGCTTACTGCTAGGGAGTAAATTATCAAACTGCCTTTCAAGTATTAAAACATGTTGCACACTGATTTCTCTGTGAAATATGTTCTAAGAATCATTATAATGGCTTCAAATAGTGGCGGGATGTGTGACAAACATAATTAACTTATTTTCATCTTTTGTGGCTTGTTATACAATGAAATATATAATCTGCTTTCAATAACAGACAACTATTTAAAAAAATATAGAAGAAAAGTTAAAAAGGTAAATGAAGATTTCAAAAAAATAACCTTTCACAAAAGGAAAAGGACATTGTATTCAGAACTTTATATTAAAGAATGTTTTTATACAGGTCACGGAACTGTAAACGTGATTGTCTGGTTCCTTTTCATGACATACAGTAGCATGTGTCTATTGCGCCATGTCTATTTTTTGTTTTAATTTTCCCTTTTGTGACCTGACGTACACTACTTCAGACTCTAATTGCTGTTAAAACTTTGCCTGGACCTGACCACCACTGACTTTTCTGTCCCTCAACCTGCTTTATGTTTTGAATCTATTGTGACTGCCTAGACCTCGGATCTGCCTGGCCTTGACCCTGCTTAATCCCTGTTACACCATACACATCCCTGTAACACATCCCTGTTACCCTGCACTCCCTAGTTTAGCTACAACTCCGTTATGTGGTTAATAGCCCTTTACCACTTGTGTTGATAGGGTAAATGTCACAATCAGCCACTTTTCACATAGTAGATGGTAAAAAACATGGTTTATTTTACAACCAGTTTATAAAAAGAATAAATAACAAATAATAAAATGTGCATATGATCATATATTCAGATGTTTCAGATCATATGATAAGATGTCAATTAATTGGTTTACTTTTCTGTTTCAGCCAAAACATTAGCAGATTGTAAAGGCAACATCTCCGAAGTCAGCTTAATGGTAAAATGGCCACCAATCGTGAAGTACCATCTGGGCTACTTATTCTTTTTATGGGCTGATGGTAAAATAATCGTTTACCATCTACTATGTGGAAAGGTGACTGATTGTGACATTAACCCTATCAACACAAGTGGGTAAAGGAATATGTCACATAAGGTATTTGTAGTTAAACTACAGATTGCAGCATTCATTATATATATTTATTGTTTGTCGGCAGAGTGTGAACGCAATCCATTTACTAACATAGCGCAATTTGTGTTAATATTATTCTGCAGATGTTTCACATGATGTGCCACATTCTTTCAGAGGGTGAATAACCGGAAAGTCCCATTACCATTGAAAATAAGACCCTAGCATCATTCTGTATATGCAGTTGTGTTCCCAATAATAGCGGTCCGACATTACTTACCTGGCCAATCACTGTTTTTGGGAGACGTTATATTTCTACATGGCAAATAATTTACTATAAGGTGAAGTAGAGTAATAGAAAACCAACAGACCCAACAGTCAGGACCTTTTGCTGATTCTGTGTAATTGAATCATTAATTGAGGCTTGGTCAAAATAATAGCAGTGTTCAAAATAATAACAGCTTGTTCCAAATAATAGCAGCGTGGAGTTCATTTAGTGAGGTCATGCATTCTGTGAAAAAACAGTTCTACAGCCCTTAAGAAAGGAAGGCAACAAATGTTGTGAATGCTGATTATAGTGCATTTCCCTCTATAAAATTTGAGTAAAATGGCTTGTTCCAGGCATTGTTCAGAAGAACAGCGAACTGGCCTAAAGAGAAATGGTGCAACATTTTGTGGACTGATAAAAAGCTAGATTGTTCTTTTTCACACTTCCAGGATGTGATCATTGTTGATAGAATGCACAATATTTTTTTTTTTCATTGCCTATAGCCGGATGGGATTTGACATCCCACATTAGTGTTTCTCTTGGCTAGTATTGGATATCACAACAGGACGTTTGTAGAAGAGACTCCCAAAATATTTATTTCTACAAAGTTTTAAACAACGTTATTGGAAATATGTCATTCTTAGTCATTATTAAATTATTACTATTTTTAGCATTTATCGTATGTATTTAGTATTTATGTTTTATTTGTAAAATGCAAAGATTTAATTTTAAAACATGTTTAAAACATGATGAATGTTTTCCAGCAAAAGATTCAAGGCTGTTCAGTTTGCTTTATGTAGGCTTGATATATAGTTTCAATCAAATATTAGAAGGGCATCATATATCTTACCATTTTGATTTATGTTTGTTGAGTTCATGTAGTTTCATACTGCAGCAACTGAGCATTCAGCTGAGATGGTTTAGGAAAAATGAAGACTTTTTAAATTTTTGTTAACTTATTTAGTAGTAGGCTTACAATAAGAAAAATAAATATTTACAAAATCCTGCATCCAGCTTCATTTATATAGAGTGTGTATTTAATATGAAAGTGTTTCTTGTGTGTATTAACAAAGCAAATATTAAATTAAACACATATTAAATATTTTAGTATAGCAAGGAATATAAAGAGCCATTCTGCTTTTTTCTCTATTTTTAAACTAAAATTAAATTAGCAATACCTTAATTAGACCTCTTCTGTTTTCTACAGGATTATTTATGCCAAGCAGTACAAGGTCAAAAATTGCAATGTTGTTGTTGGTATTGGGAGTGGCACCCTACTTGGAAGGAGGTTGGACATAATTTTTATTTCTGTTAATTTTAGGATTATAAAATAAACTACTATTGTGAGAGAATCTCATCGTGCCTTGTTACTCGGTCAACCATGCCATACCTGTAATGCACTTTCTGCCTGACTTTTTCAAACTGTAATTACCAGAATTTTTCTGGCCATGTCCCAGAAATACTGACTTGTGTGTCAGGGCAAATGTCTGGATCAATTGTAGGGAATGATCATAAGCAGTTTGCACTGACACCAAGCTTGTGCAAGGTTGGAACAGGAAGAAAGTGAAGTCATAAAGGCTGGTGGAGTCCACATTGTTAAAATGGATGCAGCGATTTACCATTTACACCTAAATAAATCTTGACAATTTATACCTTACTGAGAAATATTTGAGAGTTCAAAGTCTGGTATTAATTGTTATTACTCATAGTATCCTCAGTGCAATTTTTGTTTAATTGGATTCTGTGTTTTCTGACTGACTTTATCTACAATTACAGTATGCCTCTTTTTGACCTCCCTACAGTTTTTTTGTTGCAACAGTGCATGGAAACTGCCCTAAAACAAGTTATTAGCAACCTCTTAACTTCAAAAGCCAACAAACACTTCCCCTATTCTTCCCCTGTGTCTTTATTCTACTTTTCTTCGTTAAACTGCCCTACTCTGGTTTTCCTCTTTTTTTTCAAAACACCATCCTATCATGATGTATCATCTCCTCTGCCTACTGTTGGGTTACCTTAAAGGAGAACTAACTTCAAACTTGTCACAGTGGGAAACCATCTTGGAAAGTATCTGCTACACTCACATGCTCAGTGGGCTCTGAGAAGCTGTTGAGAAGCTAAGCTTCTAATCGCAAATTATCAAGCAGAAAATGAGGTTAGAGGTTATGAAGATGATGCTACAGGGCTGATTATTAAATTCTGATGTTAATTGCACTGGTTTCTGTGCTGTCATGTAGTAATTATCGATATTAATTACTAATCAGCCTTATATTGTGACCTGTATATTCTATGTGTACTGTATATTGTGAGTGGGTCCCTAAGTTCAGTAAGTGACAGCAGCACAGAGTATGTGCAGTGAATCAGCAGAAAAGAAGATGAGGAGCTACTGGGGCATCTTTGGAGACATAGATCTTTACTGCTAAAGGGCTGTGGTTGCCTTGGGCTGGTGGAGAAGCCTAAAACATAATGTACAACATTTTTAGCGACTTCTTTAGTTTAACTTTCCTTGTTCCTTAAAGTTCTGTCCTAGACCCTATTTGATTCACTTTATATACTTCATTACTTAGACAATGAATGAATATAAACAATTTCTAATATCACCTATATGCTGATGGTAAGTTAATCTCTACCCTCCAGTCTATTAACTCTGGTTTCCTCTTGTTTCTCATTTTTATTTTTGATATCCCAGTTCTACCTCAATTCAATAATAACAAGGCAGGAATAGCCCTCTTTCCTCCTTCACATCACACAACAAGTATTGCATTTCTTTAACGAGGGGCCTCTAAATACTGGTATTATTCCATAATAAATGCACCAGGCTCATACCACCCAACAAACATTCTTTACCATTCCACTTTGCCAATCCCTACACTAAACTTGGCTAGCGTTCAGGATAAAGTACAAACCAAAGTTAGTGATGAGCGATTTTTTTCACTAGTCAGATTACCTGAAAAATTCTGCATTTCGCCATAGGTAAATTTGCAAAACTGCAGCAATAATCCACTGGGAAAAATTTTGCTGAGACACAAAAGTCGCAATAAGAAAAAAAAAAATATTGACTTTAATGCATTTGGACAAAAAAGTCACAACGAGAAAAATGCCCATTGACTTTAATGCATTTGGAGTGAGAAAAAAAATTGTCATGTGCGTAAAACATTGCCATGTGTAAAAACTGTTGATGCCTATTGACTTCAATGCATTTTGCGAATTTTTTTGAAGTTTCACACATTTTTCAGCAAAGCAAAATAGGACAGATTCGCTTATCACTAACCCTGATTTACAAAACAGTCCACAACTCTACCCCCCCATATCTGAATTTATCTTTAAATACTCACCATTATTTGCTACACTCTTCAGAAGTATTGTTGTCCAAATCCCTTTGCAGAAAAACCTTAATATACCACTATAACTATGTGACTGATATTCCAAATACATTGCTAATCTAATATCTTTTAGCATACTTTAATATGTGCGCTTTATTTTTTTATGTAACATATTCAAATTACATTTTCTTATAACATTTTCAAAAGTTGGGTTTCCAGTATGGGTCTCTTATTGCATGTTTTGTTTGGTAAGACACAGTATATATTAATGGTCCGTGTTACATCTAAGTGATGTCCTATGAAAGATGACATACCTTTTTTAAAAATGTAAGCACATTCTTTAAAATATAGATACACTGAAGAATATAGTGATATCTGTCTTGGAATTTAAAACAGCACCACTCAATTTGCTGTAAGCTCACACTTTTGCACTTTTCTTTTTATCTGTTTTTTTTTTTTTTAAATAGTGGTTCATGATTCTTTTCTCAAATATTGCCTCTTCATTTTGATTTATTTTACAGTCAGTCACACGTAACTTCCACTTCCACCACTCCATGCTTATGGACCCTCTGATAACTGACCAATAAATCATGCAGTTCAGGCAGGTAATAAATTACATACTTTGTGAAAGCTAAAGCAGGAGACATGTATGGAAGTTAGAAGCCTCAATTTTTGCTTTTCAACAGAAATTAATTATTCATTCTCCAAAAATCTGAATAATTAAAGCTCATAAATAATCATGCTGGAAATAGCAATTTTAAGTATCTCACAGTAAAAATATGGGAAGCGGAATCTTGCTGTATTTGTTGGATACTTATATTGTTTTTAACAATGAATAAGGAAGCTAAGAGAAAGCAAAACGAGGCAGAACTTGCTGCTAAGTGCTATTTATTGCGCACGACATGTTTCGGGCGTAGTGCCCTTTATCAAGCACTACGCCCGAAACATGTCGTGTGCAATAAATAGCACTTAGCAGCAAGTTCTGCCTCGTTTTGCTTTCTCTTAGCTTCCTTATTCATTGATTATGCTTACACCTGAAGCAGGGGTGTCCTGCTGAGATTGAGAGCGAAGCTGCCAAACCCCAGTCAATATTCTCAATTGTTTTTAACAAATATATAGTTAGAGAAAATACACAAGTTCAGTGACCACATTCACTTTAGGTTGTACACTGTACAGATGGTGTATAGGATATTTAATATTGACACCAAATGACTTGCTATGCAGTGGGCAGTGGAAATAGCACTCTTGTATATAGCAATGCCCTTCAGATAAAGCCTCAAGAAACCAAAGGTTAGCTAGGTCTGCAGCACTACAGTATTATTTTTAGTTGTGATATAAAAATAATATTTAGGGGCAAATTCACTAAGATGCGAAGTTGCGCCAGGCGCAACTTCGCCGCACTTCGCCGCACTTCGCCAGGCGTAGTTTCGCCAGCGCTTCGCAAATTCACTAAAATCCGAAGTTGCGCACAGGGGTAGCGTAAGGTTGCGGAGTTGCGCTAGCGTTGTTTCGCTATATAAAGCAAAGTTGCGCTAGCGAAGGCTAATTTGCATACGGCGCAAAATTCAAATTTCAATGGAGGAACACGTATCTGCACTACAAATGCCTAGAAAACCTTCAAATCTGCAAATAAAAATTTTATTTTGCCCTACACATGTGCCCACTGTCTAGGTAAGTTGCCATGAGTCAGGAAAAGTAGGGGGGAGGAAGGGGAGCCCCAAAAAATTTTCGATTCTTTTTCAGCCTATCAGCCATCATGTAGAAAACACGCCAGCGTTTTTTGGGACTTAGAAAAAATTTTGACTTTTTTTTAAACAATCCCTATCTACTCTATTGCGCTTCACCAGGTCTGAGGTGGCGAAGGAAGTCTAGCGTAAAAGGTAGCGTTCAGTACACTGCGCAAGTTAGTGAATTTGCGTAGTTTCGTCGCCAGCGAAGATTCACCTGGCGTAAGGTTGCGAAGTAACACTAGCGAAACTACGCCAGCGTTAGTTAGTGAATTTGCGCAGTAGCGAAAATGCCAAACGCTAGCGAATTAACGCTAGCGTTCGGCGCTTCGCGCCTTACTGAATTTGCCCCTTAGACTCTGTTGGGATCCATTACTAAAAACATTCATACATTCACAAACATTTATATAAATGCTATAATATAAGTGCTATTCAACAAAATTATATTATATTTGGGTATAAAGTTAAATGCTTAAATCACAATAAGGCTTTGATATTCAGATCTCTGTGTAGCAATGTATTGATTAAGGTAATAAGGGGATCAATATACAGGTAGCTCATGAGATAAACTAGCTTCCTCCCTGTGTGCAATATCCTAATAGGTCTACTAATTAGCTTTATTATTCCACCTATTATATTCAAGTGGTTCCATACAATTTCCGTGGCATTAGTGCCCAATTTACTTGTTGCAAGTCAGCAGCCATTGATGTCTCCCCCGAATGCAAATTTGGAGTTTCCTGCCACATCCAAGCTAGCAGTAATTCTGCATGCAAATGCATGTATTTTTTACAGAGTGTATTGGTCCTGGCTACATTTTTGTAGGAGCATGTATGGATGCATGTATGTTTGTGAATTGCAAATTATCCCTGCATAGTAGCATTTCTTTGGATAAGTGTCTCCTGACCAAAGGTCTTACATCACAGTCCATTTTATTTTTTCTAAATATATGTACTTGCATAGATATTAAATGGCTAGTCAAAGAGGGGACATGGAATATGCATTGATCAAACCCCTTCTCTTTTGTATGTTTATGGCTTGACATTATTTGGCTTCTTTATTTCACAAACAATGGATATGTATAGTTTTGTCACTGTTTGCCACGGTGTTGTAAAATGTTGCAATTCTAGGCAAGAGATAACATATTTATTTACAAACACCAACTCAAATTAAAATCCACTTAGAAACATGCACACACAGTCATATACACATCGACTAGTAACACTGCTGGTAGATATTTTCCAATATTTAAACAAGTGGGGAAAGGGGGAAAACTGGCCATGCTGTCTCCCATTCACTTTAAAATACAAGGCAATGCCAAAAAACAACAATTCCCATGATTAAGTGCCCTTGTGGGTATGAAATGCGTAGGGAGTATGGAGATGCAGGTATACATTTTTTAACTTTGACTAATAAAGACATTTTTAACTATAAATATTTTGGTCCTGTGGATCTCTTTGAGTGCCGAATAGCCCTGCTCTTTTTGTCATAGATCCTGGTTTGCTGCTGCCTAAAACTGGGGGTCTGGTGCACCTGGACCACATCTACTATCTGGTGAGCTATCTACATTATGTTCTGGAGCACCTTGTTTCTTTTACTATTGCGGTGTAATCATACCTCCCAACATTTGAAAAATGTAATGAGGGACAAAAATGTATCGCCCATGCCCATTTTATGGCCACGCACCCTAATTACCATGTCCATTTTACAAAATTTGGCAGGTTTTAAAAGTTTGAACACATTTCTGGGAGTTTTAGGGCCATGTTTTAGGTGTTATAACAGTTGAAATTGCCATTTAAGCTGTTGGACCTGCTTCTCCCAAGAGACCTGCTTATCTTATTAGTTACAATCGTATGTTTGCTTATCTTAAATTGTTGCACGTTTGTCTCAGTGCAGCTGCTCAGTGTTTCAGAATCTGTGCCAAAAAACCCTAATTTTAATTAAGTTGCAGAAACTTTGAATCTTTTTCTGGCATCAGTGCAGGAGATCAAAGAGAAATTCGGTAAGAAACCTGGGACCATGGGCAGAGCTGTCAAAATAAGGACTGTCTCGCCGAAAATGGTTGGGAAGTATGAAAAAGTCGCTTCTTTTCTCCAACTGCAGTAACTCACAGCAACCACTGTGGTCACCTGTTTAACAGTGAACATCTTATTTGTTGCTATAGATTTACCTTCACGTTGTATGGTGGCTTATCAGTTTAACTTTGGGGCATGTTTACTAACATTGGAGATAAATCTCTGGAGAGATTTCTGGAGATGTTGCCCATGGCAACCAATCAGCAATTTGATTTAAACAGCCAACTATAAGTTAGAAAACAAAAGCAAAGATCTGATTGGTTGCTATGGGCAACATCTCCATAAATCTCTCCAGATATTTATCTCCAATGTTAGTAAACATTAATGTATGTATCTAAAAATTCCTGTTTTTTTAAATATACTGCTTCTGGTCGGTTACGGCAAAAACACATAGGGGCAGATTCTATAAAGGGTGAATTGTTGCCAGCGTCCGCTTCACACACATGGCACCACTTCGACAGGAGCAAATTCGCTACCATTACACTAATTCACTAATATGCGAGCGTTACTTCAGCAGTTACTTCGGCATTTCATACGAAGATGCACTAGCGTTCATATGTGTCTAGTAAAAATTCACTAGTGATCACAGAGTGGCCAAATCAGTGATGATGGCACATACAAAAATGGGAGGCTTAGGGGTGCCCCACCTTCAAAAGTATTATGAGGCCGCACAGCTGAGACAACTTCTTGCGTGGTCTCACCATCTTCCATCCACCACTTGGGGCCACATCGAAAACTGTATGGTGAAAGAGCACTACTTAAATGCGCTCCTCTGGGACCTCAACTCCTCTAAACGGATTCTACCATCTGCCCTCTCTGCAACGGGGCTTACTTACTTTATTTGGCTGAAGGCCAGACTTAAACACAAAATGATTTCTGCTAAATCACTGGTGACAACCTTTTTAAATAACCCAGCATTTCCACCAGGCACTGAGCCATCATTCTGTGCAAATTGGGCTAAGTTACAATTCTTTACGATCAAAGATCTGCTCACTCCGCTCACTCGGGTGATGCTACCCTTTCAAGCGATCAGAGAGAAACAACCTCTGACGGACATAAAACTATTTGAATACTTTCAAGTACGACATTTCCTTGCACCATATGCCTCATACCTCAAGTCAAACCCTCCTACGGTATTTGAAACTATAGCGATCCAGGGATTACCGCAAAAAGGCCTCATCTCCAGGATTTATGGTATACTGACTACCCCTCCAGACTCAGATCAACCCAGACATAAATATATGGACAAATGGGACCGAGACCTCCCACAACCAGTCCAGGCCAGGGATTGGCCCTTGATATGGGACAACGCAAGACGTATGGTCACTTGTGTGAGACAGAAGGAACACATCTACAAGATTTTGACCTGTTGGTACTATACTCCCGACAGATTACACAAATTGTTCCCACAGCATTCGCCCCTATGTTGGAGGAATTGTGGAGCTCGAGGCACTATGTTCCACATTTTTTGGGATTGCCCAGTAATCAAACCATTGTGGACTGAAATCACTCAACTCCTGGGCTGTATAATACATAGGCCAATACCTATGGACCCCATAATCTTGCTGCTAGGCAAACCTATACAAATGTTGCGTAAATGTGGACAAGCCTTGGTTAACCAAATTCTGACTGCTACTCGTCTAGCCATATCTTCGCACTGGAAGAACTCTATGCCACGACTTTGACTGAAATAGTTAATAGAATAAATGCAAACAGAACCTTTGATGCGGGCATTGCAATGCTATCCAACAATATGGATCTGTACACTAATATTTGGGACATATGGGAACTGAGAGGTTTGGTTGCCAATGGGTCACAAGGAATCCACCCCCCACTTAATAGCCAGACATGAGGGTCTTAATGTACCGCTATATAACTTTAATTAGTTAAGGAGATTCACTGCACTAGAGCAATCTGTTCCAGAAATAAGGTGTCAGTTCTATTTCAACTTATCGCACACCTATATCACTCTGACGATATTTGCTGTACATTGAGTCTCTCATCTGGTTTCATCTGCTTGCTTGTCTGTAACTTTATTTGCACCCATTGTATACTCTAACCTACAGAAATGGAAGGTTGCAATGTTTAATGTGACTTTTGTAAAACCAATAAAAAACGTAAGTTACAAAAAAAAATTCACTAGTGGTGTGCGCTCAGATTAATTTGCATAGGGCGGGACATTTAAAGTTGTATGGAGGTCTTTATTTTAAATGTTGCTGCAAATACCAAAGTTTCCTCCAAAGTTTTTATTACAAATATACAGGCAACCTTATTAAAGACAAGACAGTTAATATAATGCCCTACACAAGAGCACACTGTAAAATGTATGTTCCATATGTTTGAAAATGTATGGGGAAAACCGGTTACACAAAAAAAGTAAGTACTTTTGCAGGCAATCACGCTGAAAAAAAGGAAAAGTCGCCAGCGTTTTTTGAACTTTGATGCATTTTCGGCTCACAGGATGTAATGTAAGAAATAGTAGATTGAGGAAGATCTAGCTGCTTTATAGCACCTCGCCTGGTCTGAGGTGGTGAAGGCAACTCTGGCGAAAGAGGTAAGGTTCAGTAAAATCCGCATTTTAGTGAGCCAGCGAATGACCGCTAGCGACGGTCTGTTTTGCTAACAAATTGGCGCCTGCACCTGTTAGTAAATTGGTAATGTCCCAGCGGGTGCTCACGATAGCGAATTGTCGTTAGCAAATCTGTCCCATTTCGTGCACGTTGGGAGTGAAGGGAATGTAACAGGTGTAGGTGTAGCAGAGCTCAATTTGAAATGTAATCAGGAAGATCTAAGCAGCACTAACTATACAGAAGGGCAAGGAGCACATTATAACACAAGTGCCTTACTATAACTGACTACAGGGACATTGCAGGGACTACAACTGCATGGCTGATTACCCAAGGCTGGAAAAAGTTTCGTCATTGCCTGGATACAAATGAACTCAGGAGAATTAAGAGCAAAAGCTGTTTCTTACACAACTGGAAGGTAAGAACTGAATATGTGAGACAATGGCTGCTTCAAAGGGGTTTCTGAAAGCACTTGATTATGAATAATGAACACAAGTTACTTTCTAAACACTAATATAAAAATGTTAAAAACGAACATTTATTGGTTTGAAAATAACATTTTACATGGTACAATGGATTACAACATATTTGCAAGGCACCCACTGTAATAAAGTATAAAAAGATATGCCATAAAAATCACAACACTATCTCTTTAATGTTCAAATGGTTTAAAGTAAGTTATTTACTCCTCATTGACTCTATATCTATACAAAGCTGATAGAACTAATATTGTTAATGTAGAAGCTCATGGGAAAAGCTAACTCTTGCCCTTAAGAGCTTTATTTTCTATTTATGGTACTTCTGTCACAGATAGATAAAGTGACTTGAGCAAGGTCACACAGAGAAGCTTGGATATGATAAGTGAATGCAAACAAATACCCTTGAGATATGGTTTGAAAGTGTTGTGCATACGTTCAAAACACATTGGGGCTCATTTATTAACGCAGCGCAGCACTAAAAAGAGCGCAGTGGCCTTACATTTGCCCAGCGCATGCGAGTATTTAATAATGTAGTGCACGATACCTTAACAGTGCAATTTGTGCGCTAATGTAGACACAGACAGGTGCGACGTGTGAAACTGCGTATCAGCTGTCGCAGTGCTTATAATAAATTGTGCGCACAGGAAGATACCGCAAAGGTAAGGATTAGTTGTGCTCATGTATGAATGTGCTGCTTTAATTAGTTGCTTCACATATTGCGCTGCGTTCACTTAGACGCATCTGCATTTGTTTCTGTGCTAATATTTGTTTGGTTGCAAAGGTGTTTAGCCTACCTGATACCCTTAAAGGAACCTTGGTCAATATAAACATGTTGGGTGGAAGGCGTGGTTAATATGCACTTTACAGGGGTTGTTCATCTTTGAGTAAACTTTGAGTTAACAAACATCCCCACCAACAGCAGCACCATTGTATTTGCCAGAACCCAGTTTAGCAGTGTGGCTCTGCACACATATATAAAATTCTCTTTTAAGCAACATGAAACGCAAAAATGTGAATATACTAGCGCAGCTGGGCAGGAATGCGCATTTTGAAGAGCGTTACTATTACGCCACGAAGAGGCAGTCGTAAAAATTGTGGTGCTGTTGCCCGGGTGCAGTTTTGCACATATACAGACGCAAATCTGCGACGGCCGCAGTGCAAGCGCATTGTAGCCACGCCCACAGCCACGCCCCTAACAACCACGGCATCGTTTGCGACATAAATGCCCAATCTTTTGCGCAATGCGCATAAACAAAACCATCGCAAAAGCTCTGTGTTATGCGCAATATCACGCAAATATATTAGCGATCACACTTGTGATGGCGCAGACAATCTTTTGCGTCCACTTATGCGCTGCGTTGCTTTAATAAATGAGCCCCAGTGTTTCTTAAAATCTCTGTTTACAGCATCAAATGCAAGAAATTGTTGATTTAAAAGCATTGTATAAGCTCAAGTTCAAAATTAGCTCAACAAATTGAGTATATGGCGAGGCTGCTTCTCCACCACTCCATGTTAAGCAAACAATAGTAACTTCAAACTTTAGCATAGGCATTTTTGCAGAAATACTTATGTATTCAATTTTTATCAGAATGTATCATTTTCAAAAACATTTGAGGGATATTTTCCAAAAGCCCCAGCTGCAGGTGTCTGTTTCTTTCAGAACACTGTAGAGTGTATTTATCAACACGGGGCCCTTGGCAGTGACCCATAGCGACCAATCAGTAATTTTTTTCAGCCATCATAAGGTGAAACAATGACTGCAACAATTTAATTAGTTTCCATGGATAACAAGCAAATTTGCCCAGTGTCCATACATTACCCCAGAAGGTGCCTGAGGGTGAAACATCGTATACAGAAATTCACAAAAACTGTAGAAATAGTAATATATTTCCCAATGTGAAAGACAGAGACAACCAGGGTAGCATCAACTTATTTGTCTGTGCTTTATTCACAGCAGGATTTTTTCTCTAAAAAATGTAGCCATTTTAACAGCACAAAACATATTAAACAAACAAAAAAATCGAATTACTCTGAAACTAGAGCAGACTGTTCACTGGCACACTGCATATACAGCAAATCTGCTCATATTTGAGTATGTAATAAATAAAGCAAAAAAACTTCAATTGATCATTGTCTTTAAAAAGTAAAGTATGGTATGAATTCATAGTTTGCCTTTCCACAAATGAATGACATCTACAATTATTTATGTTCTCTAGCAAGTGTCAAAATATTCACCCCTATAAATAGTTATCAACACTGGTCATAGTGCATTTTGAGAGTGATTAAATTGTTTATTTTTAAATTAACCTCATTACCCAATATTAATGTAATGATTGCCAAATGATTTTGTTTCCAAAAAATAAACAGACTTTGTCACTCTAATAAAAAAAACTAGACTGCTAATTTGTAGAATAAAATAAATGATTTTGAAAGTCTTTATATTAAAAAGTCATTCCGTATGTCTTACAGTCGGTGCTGTCTTCCTCAGTCTGTTAAGCACAGCATTAACCTTCTTAGATCTATCCAAGTACTCATGGGATTTTTCTGGACTCACCGATAAGGCTCAGTTAATAAATGTTCTTTTATTTCTGCCTGGCACATGTATCTGTCCATAACTGAAGTAGCATTCCTTTATCAAAATTCATAACCCAGGCTTTTCAGGTTTGTAGTGTGGAATAGAATGAATAAAGATTCACAATCTGTACTCTCAAGCGACCAAGTGTTTGAAAATATACTGGAGAATTCTTCCTTTTTTCCTTTTGTCATATAATCAGGCACTCTGGTAGGGTTTTGACATATATTCGCATGTTTTGCATAAATAAATATTACTTAATGCATGAATATGTTTTATAAAACACAAATCAGATGTACAACCATACATTGGACATACAGTAGTTCCTTTCCTCAATTTTTTATTTCCCAGGGTAGGTCATAAAAAAACAGAAAAATATGTGTCAAAAAGTAAATTAAAGGGCCAGCAACATCAACATTTTAATTATTTATTTATTTTGTTAATAGATGGATTTAGTCTAAGCAACTTTTCACTTGGTTTTAATCATTCATAGTATACAATTATAGATTGTGTGATTTTTGAAATATGAAACTTTCTATTGTTAATTTTTCCAGCACACCAGTGCATCACCAAAAAAAAACAGATTGACTATGAGACATTAATTTTACTGATTGAAAAAGAAATTATTATTTCCTTTTTTATTGTTTATTTTTCTTTATAGGCACTCTGCCATTAATTTGTACAACATATCTGGATTTCAGGGCTGTTCTCTGGTTGCAACTGTAATTAACCTCTAGTAAATCTAGCAGATAGTTTAAATTCAACAACTGCTTAAGCCCTTTTAAGACCCACAGAACCTGGAATCTTTGTTCTGGGTATAAAATGCTGCAACACTTCCCGGCAGGGGAGCAGAGGAGTGGATTTGAAAGCTTCATTCCTTGCTCAACCAAACGTCCTTGGGTACAATCACCCACTAGCAGTCACATGGAAACAACGTGTCTAGTGCTGTTTGTGTTAAATGTGACCTCCAGCATTATCCAACCCATCATAGCGGACCTCCTTTGAATCCATGGGTCCTTCTCCCCCTGCAGGCTGCTTGCCTTAAGGGGATTTGGGGTATTTTGCATACTTTACAGAATTCACACATGCACATAGCATGCACAAAATGACAGTTGAACAATTTCTTAGCTTTCTGGGTTTTTACTGTATTTTGTGTGTTTTTAAAAATGTGCATAGCATATTTGCTGATCTGTACTTTATTTCAGTAATTTTTTTGCATCTTTACAGATTTAAGAGCTCCTTTACACCTGTAAGCAAAGCTACATTTGTGCAATACATAGGTGGATTTTAATGAAGGCATGGGGCAGTTCCCTGACCTTAGAAGTGGATTTTTTCCATTATTTTATTGTAAAGTGCTTCATTTCTGGTACATTTACTGCCACTGGGTTTGTTGTGGACAGAGCATGAAGCACAGTGACAAGCACAGTGAGCAAAAGCAAGGCTGGCGGTAGAATTAGTTTGAGTAAATTATAGCTGGGTGGGGCAAAGAGGAGAAAGCAGTGAGGGGGCAGAAGGCAGAAGTTCACAGGAGGGCACAGTATTACTAATGTGAGTGACAAGTAACCCAGTCTCAATTATACAACATCAACTGCAGGTCAGGACCATCAATTAGTAAAATGTGTGATTATAATACTGAAAATATCTCCCACTGCTAGTGTATGGCTCACAATGTATATTGCAGACGCAGAATAGGAAATAACAAGAGAGTAAGGTTACATTTACATGCTGTAGTTTAACATATTTTGGGCTTGCTTTAGTTTAATTCATTAAGATATGGTATATTTTGGGGAATAAGTGTCCGCTATGCAATCCAGTGCACTAAACACTTATGGCATTAATCCAAATACTGTATATCTTTCCGTTACCTATGTTTCCGCTACTTAAAGAGTCAATAAAAGTAGTGGGAATGCTTTCTTTTCATAATTCAACTCAACCCCAAGCCGCTTATTTAAATAAATATTTTTTTTTTTTATTACCAGAATATATGTTGGGTATTGTTGCACCATAAACACTTCATGGGTTTGTTGACCAGCTAGGATAAGATGGTTGGTGCATGACAACATGATCCTCTTCTTTATTTTAAGGATGATGGACAATTGGCATTTCTTTTTCTGCTGAATTAGAAATGACACTTGAAACAGCATCCATTGTTAAAATGTTAGAAGATGTGATATTATTTTTGGTCAAGTGCCTTTTTTTGTGCTACAGCACAACATTATCCTGTGGGTGGTGGTTGGTTTTTTTGGTTGTTGCCTGTAAAAAAAAAAAAGACAAGAATGTGTTTATCATCCATAAACAAATGGCAGAATGTTGACAAAATCTTAATGCTATTCCTTATACATATGCAGAGTTTTTGATTCAGTGTAACCTTCAAAAAACATGTCGCTCTCCTTCCCCTCCCTTCCTCCCTTAACCTAGAAATTAGACACTATTTAGATATATATAGATGGCTATATTACATAGTTTAATTAGATTAATAGATTAAATTGTTACCAGATTTATAGAGAGGAAAACACCCAGACAGACTATCACCACTTTACCTTACATTATGAAATGTCAGACCATGTTTTTATTTTTGGTAGTTAAGAATGTTAACATCTGACTCATTCTTTATGTGGAAATGTTCAAATCATATTTACTCTTCCCAATATTTTGAGTTTTTAAATGGGGGTGATTGCAACACCCACATTTGTGTTTAAAGGACAAGGAAAGGCAAAAAAATAAAATCCCATTTTTACTTTCTTTAATGAAAAAGAAACCTATCTCCAATATACTTTTATTAAAAAATATGTACCGTTTTTATAAGAAACTTGACTGTATGCAGTGAAATTCTCCCTTCATTTACTTCTGTGGATAGGAATTGTCAGATGGTCCCTAACTGCTGAATAGGGAAACAATCATACTTATGAACAGCAGGGGGAGCCCCCACCTTATTTACCAGCCATGCAGAACTCAAGCAGCTTTGTTTATGATGATCCCTAAGCAGCCCAGACCACACTGAGCATGTGCAGGGTCAGGGTCAGGCAAAGATGTTTAAAAAAGTTACAAGATGACAGCCCCCTGTGGCCAATAAATCATTTGTTTGATTAGGCTTGTGGTGCAGTAAGTTTATGCTTGTGTTTAGTATACAAAATACAGTATTTCTAGCCTTATTCTATTTTAGACTTTCCTTGACCTTTAAGGGTCATGTTTCAATGTTACTTTAACTTTTTCACATTTGCCTTTCTATCTTCTGGGCATATTTTGTTTCTGTTTCCAGAACTGGTTGGCTGGGTGCTAGGCTCCATTTGACCTTAGCAACCAAAGACATGCCAACAGTAAAAACAGGAGATGTGATGTAAAGGATTATTCTCCAAATATAGCTACAACAACAAGACTGGTTGCAAAGTGTCAGAATAAATGTTAATGCAAATGTTAATCTTGACATCAAAATAAATGTTAAGGTCAAGTACTCCTTTACAAAATCAGACACCCCAGACACTGTTGAAGGAGAAATGTTCTCACATATCAACGATTCCCACGCGAAGAACTGTGCAGGCTGAAATGGGCCTTCTCCAGATTTTTTGGTCTGAAGAGTTTCTTCCAACATTCTTCTTTAATTTACTGTACTCTCACATGTGACACCATCAGCCCTAAAGAAGTATGCAAGAGTGGTGTGTCACTATGTGCCAGTACGTGTCTATTGCTAACACCTTCATCGGCGCGTCACTACGCAAAGAATATCAGGCTGAATTGTCGGCCCCCACACATTTCACCTCACCAAATCTGGCCCTTGTTACAAAAAGTTTGGACAAACCTACTAATTGTTTAAAAGGGGACATTGTGTATCGTCCACATAAAGGTACCCCTATTATTACTACGGTCCTAAAATAATATCTGGAACAAATTTATTTGTTTTTATATATAAATATAATTACCACTTCAAAACCTAAACACGGCAGCTATTTTTTTGTATATTAAAGGCTAAATTGTGGCATTACCAAAGTCTTGCAATTTTTGTAAGTGTGTGTGTTTGAAATGTACTTTTGCTTTTTTTAGATGTTTGTGTCTAGACAGGCTTTGGGAGTCTACATTTTTTATTTATTTCCAGCTGTTTTTTTTTTTTTTACAAAGGACAAGTTTTCATTAATATGATAATATGGTTTAGATTAATATGTATAATTTATTGGAAAATTTATAAACTATGGGAAGCACATACAAATTTCTACCAAGCAAACCCTCAATGAGAATTGTTATCATTCATATCATACCTGCTAAACTTTTATGAATTAATTACAGTTGACACTTCAGTTCTCACATTTTAGATATAAACGGCCTAACTAAATTAAGACATTTTTAGCACTAGAATAAAATCCTATATATTAGGATAAAATAATATACAAACCTTCATAAATGCACCAGTTAGCTCTTTGTACAGTAATGGCCTTATAACTTTTTAGCTAATATTTTACTAATTCTACAAACAGTAGTCCATTTTTCCATTCCATAGCATTTTTTCCTTTTTCTTCTTTTGATTACTGTTAAGTTAATTCAATTTAAAATTGTTGATTTTCTGTTTTTTATGGCTGACCCTACAAGACTTTGCACCTCACAGTGTTTAACTAATCCCACCTAAAAGCACACACAATTTAATATTGGTAAGCACATTTTAAACTACTTTTACTGGACTGTATTAACATGAATAACATCAGTTTGGGCTGAATTATGCTGAAGTATACACATGTAGAATATAAACAACAGATTCTCCTGTCACACTCCAACTGTTATTTAAGACACCTTGTATCTGATGAAACATGTTGACAAGCACTCAGGCAAACATAAAATGACTGTGCCACTTATATTATCTTGCAAAGCATTAGGTCATGCCCTGAAAGTCATTTAAAGAGTCATTAAATGATATAGAAAATGAAGTGACAAAACAATGATTAAAGCTTTGTTCCACTACTTGAGCAGGAATGGTTTTATATCTTATAAAGCACAGCCAAAAATAGAAGGCATGCTCCTTAAAAGCATAAAGAATGAAGACAAATTAAAGTGCATCCAATTAAATACATTGCCATTATTAAATGAAGCTCCATTATTCGTTTATTTTCTGCTCAAGTGAACTATCGATTGTTTCGCTCTCATATACTTCTTTTTATCACCTTAGCAACTTTTCTCTTGGAAATAGCTTGATGATACATATTTTTTGATGAGCAACAAGCCATTTCCTTCCACAACCTTGTTACATTTAAGTATATTCATCCATTGAATCAATTGCACCTGAATTTACTATCCAGTGCATACATTAATTGTGTATTTTATATACAATGCAATTGAGGCTTTAATAGCAGTTAGCATCTACTGTATATAGGTAGGGCATTCTGATGTGCTACACCAACAAGTTCCTTATTTGAATGTTGTTTCATGTAAAGCCACTATTGACACATATTTTGTAACTTTTCCTTCTTATAGTTGGCTGTGGAGGTTAACTTTTTTCTACCCAAAGGTTCTGTAGAAAAATTAGGTTGGCACAGTAGATTTGTGACCACATTAAACATACAAGTAGGGTCAGCAAACTCAAGATTTTGTTGAGACAGTTGTTATGCCATTCCACAATAACAATGTTTGAAGAGGTATTAATTATGTACCTTACAAAGGGAGTTGAATACCCACTGAGTGTCCTAATACACAGCTGTCAAAGAAGAATCGTGTGTATCTTGGCCCCCCTTTTTCAGCATGTTGAAGGTGCCCCTCCTACAGAAAATTCATTGTATGAACCAAATGGACATTCAATAGCTACATGCATTGGCTGATGGATGAAGCATGTATTAGTTAATAAGTTCAATACATAGGTTATTTCTTTCTGTGGTTTTTAAAGGTGCCACACAACAGTACATGTTGGGGCTCTATTGCATAATATTGTTCTCTGTCCTTTATCTTATATATAAGGCAGAACATATGTTTATTTATTTATGTGTGTTCTTTATGTGTTCAGACATGGTATGACCAAATGCAACAGAACTTCTTAGGCACCATCCATGAGGATTTCAACAGGTACTTTAAGGTTAAGAAACATGAGATTCCTTTGTGCATTTGTATATCCCATGGTCCTGTTTCATTTGTTACTTCATGCTACCACAAATAATCCATTTGGACTTGGAATGCAGCATACCTTTTCAGGGATTGTCCCATTATCTAGGACAAGGTCAATGATTAATTCTTGTTTGCCAGACTTTGGTCACCCTGTCCACAAAGGACTATCATTCAATATGATCGATCAGATTTTAGCAATCCATATGGCACAACCACAGCAAATACAACACATTTTTTTTTCAAAGGTGCATAGCTACAATATGACATTAGTTTAACTCAGAACTCATGCCTACTTATTTGACTAATCAGATTGTGTCATGTAGAACTGCTCAGCAAGACATTATGGCAAGGAATGCTTCTGCTATCAATTTACCACAAATCACTTGCCTACTATATGGTCAGATCCATTATGCAGTATTGCAAAGTTACTCAACAGCAGATTTTGCAAATGGAAAAACATGTTCCTAGGGATTTTTAAACCTTAGTTTTGGCATCTGTTCATCTCAAAATTACACACCTGGCCACCTGACCAATGAAATTCCATAGTATTAGAACACTACTGAGTATGACATTGTGGTAAAGGATAAAATACTCATCTAAAGGTTTTCTAAATGCTCATATTTAATCTTATGTCCATTTAATCCAAAATTACATGCCTGCCATATGCCATATGTCTAATGAGAATGCACTTATATGAAGTGGTCCAGATTTAATTCAGTGAGAAAAAAGGTAATCACGTGAATACTTCAGAAAAACATTTCACTGTTTATCATGTGAAAACTTTACTGATTTATGGGGAAAAGGATTTGGAAAAATTTTCTCCTTGAATCTTGTCCATGAGTTACAATAACTAGGGATGCACCGAATCCACTATTTTGGATTTGGCCAAACCCCCAAATCCTTTGCGAAAGATTCGGGCGAATGCCAAACCGAATCTGAATCCTAATTTGCATATGCAAATTAGTGGTGGGAAGGGGAAAAAAATTTCCTTCCTTGTTTTGTGACAAAAAGTCACGTGATTTCCCTCCCCGCCTGCAAATTAGGATTTGGATTCGGTTCGGCTGGGCAGAAGGATTTGTCCGAATCTGAATCCTGATGAAAAAAGCCGAATTCTGGCCGAATCCCGAACTGAATCCTGGAACATTAACAACCTTTTCTCACTGAACTGAATATGGCCCACTATTGAAAACTATTCAGCAGGTGTATTTGCAAAGCAGAACCCACATACTGTAATATAGTAGAAAATGAATAAACAAAATTATGTTACCCCAGTTTCCATTGTATGTATGTATGTATAACTTTATTTGTAAAGCGCTGTTAAGGAGCCGCAGTGCTGTACAGTGCATAAAAGTACAATATATAGAAGTTTACATCGGGGAGACAAATCACATAATAAATATATACAGAATCATAGGACAAAGACCTTAAGTGCTATGTGGTAAAAGACATAGTGGGAAGGAGGTCCCTGCCCCGTAGAGCTTACAGTCCAATCCAAGTGGATGGGAGGCTAACATACAGGCACAAATTGGAGATGAAAAAGTGCACAAGGTAAGGCATAGTCAGTAGGGACAGGAATAGGCTAATGTTCTAGTGCTCCAAAAGGTAGACTCTTAGTTTTTTCTTGAAGAGATTAAGAGAGGAATCCTTACAGAGGAATTCAGGGATGGAATTCCAGAGTTAAGGAGCAGCAAGATAGAAGGGTTTGAGACGAGAGGTGGCAGTGGATGTGGATGGTGTGAAGAGAAGGTGGCTCTGAGAAGAGCGGAGAAGACGACCCGGAATGTAAGGTGAGACAAGAGAAGAAATGTAGTGAGGAGCAGAGGAGTGAAGGGCTTTGAATGTTAGTAGAAGGATTTTATATGCTATCCTTTGCTTAACAGGCAGCCACGCTAAGGATTTTAGTTGGGGTTGAGCAGATTCCCGTTTTGGAGAGAGCAGAAGGGTCCTGGTAGCAGAGTTTAAGATTGATTGGAGGGGGATTTTGAAGTAATTTTTTGGGTACTTCGACCATCGAATAGGCCAAATTCGGCCTCGACTTCGATTCGAATTGAAAAACACTTTGAATATTCGACCATCCATAAATCAAAGTACTGTCTCTTTAAAAAACTTCGACTTTGTCACTTCACCACCTTAAACCTGCCGAATTGCTATGTTAGCCAAAAGACTATGTTTTTAGAAGTCGAAGGTTTTCTTTTGAAAATCGTTTGGTCGATCAATTAAATCATACGAATCGTTCAAATTGAAGGATTTCATTGATCGATCGAGAGATTTTACTTCGATCGAATATTCCCATATTGGATCAAAAAAAAACTTTGACTTTGAATATCGAACTACTTCAATTCGATGGTCGAATTTCAAAGTTTTTTTCACTTCGAAATTCGACCCTTAGTAAATGTGCCCCTAGGAGTATATTCTGTATCCTTCTTTCAAAAAACAACAGTTTTTTATCTGAAAAATAAGCAATGCAAACAAATCATAAAGGCAAAATATAAATACAGACAGTGTTATTTGTGCAAAAGCTGACAACCTATGTAGATGTTACCTTAGAAAGATACCTGTGAATGCCAATATAGTGAAGATAAAGGTGAGGGCAGAGAGGACAGCAATACAGAACAAACTGGAGGGAAATTCAAAACATTGTTATTTAGTAGCTCCGGATCATCAAGTAAGCAAGGCGCAACACAAGGAAGCCCTTTACTTAATGTTTTCTTATAGCAGGCATTAACTACAAAGCTCACCGGTGTCTGCACCTGTTGTGGAACTTGATGCAACCCTTTACTCCACAGGACAGTTTTTTGTCTAATCAAAATAACTGTGCTATGCTCTTTTATTTATAGGTTTATTGGTGTTTTTTGAAAGTGGGAATGGCATTTGCTAGATTTATACATGTTACTATTTTTATATTGCACTTGGGTTAAGTGCATTCACTATTATTATTCAATACTGTAAAGCCTTTTTCAAAAGCTCGAACAAAGGTATGTCCACATTTGTAAATGTTTTTCAAAAATTTTCAGAAAGAGCTTTTATTTCCCTATAAAATGGTCACCTATTCACAATATATAGCCTCTTTCATGTATATATAAAGAGAATAGTTTTTCTCTGTCCCTTGCTCCCACGCTCACTTCCTATGTTCATTAAATCCCCTATAAATAGTGATGGGCGAATTTGCGCCGTTTAGCTTCGCCGAAAAATTCACGAATTTCGCGCGAATTTCGCGCGAATTTCGTGCGAAACGTCAAAAAATTCGCGAAACGGCGCCCGTTTTTGACGCCGGCGCCCGTTTTTGACGCCGGCGAATTTTTGCCGCGAATTTTTGCGGGAGTTTTGCGAATTTATTCGCTGGCGGCGAATCGCGCAAATTCGCCGCGAATTCGCGCCTGCCGAATAAATTCGCCCATCACTACCTATAAACCATTTTGACTATGGCAGCACAGTTCCCTGTCACCCAAAATGACAAATGGCACAGAAAAGAAAAGTATCTATTGAAGTAAGACTATATAACAAATAGTTATAATATATTCTACAGCAATGCACAGTAAATAAGTGTATACATTAAACATGCAGATTACAAAAAAATAATGATGGGCGAATCTTTGCGGAAAGTTCTCGTAAATTCGCATGTTTTCATGCAAAATCGTGCAATTTGAACATTTTCACGAGAAAATCGAGAAAATTGGAAATTGCCGCAGTCAAATTTTTACCGGCACATTTCCGAGGGAGATTCACGATTTTATTCGCCAGCGGAATTAGCGGCAAACTTGTGCCTGCGAATTTATTCGCCCATCACTAATAAAAAACAAAACTACACATTATTTAATGGCCTTTGAGTTCACATGTGATATGTAAGTCAATGATCGTCGCTTTAATTTTCTTCCAGTGTGGATGGATTTGTGCTCTCTTGGGTCATTTTAGAAAATATAATCAATTATCAAATTGGGTTACACAAACTAATGTTCCGATTGTTTTGCACTTGAGTTTTTTGCACTTGATGGGGAATGCTCAAATCTGTTGTCTTCTGAATATGAATGCATATGAAATTATGAATAAAGATGTAATGCAAGTGTAAGTTTATTTTATTAGAATGCAGATCTTAAGAAAATTGCAATGAGGATTAGGATGTTGAAATTTAGCGGCTCATTTGCAAACAAAAGAATTATGTTTTTTCCACCAATCTGAAAAAATTGTGGTTTTCCTATGATTCTAAAAAGCTCTAAAAACTCAAGATTTATTAAGTGTAAAAACCAAGAAAACGACTAAGGCAAGACTTTACCAAGTAAACGTTGTCAAGGTGCTATAGAAGTCAATGGGAGCAGCACTGGTCCTATTTGACCATTTTTAATCCAGTCAGAGGTTCTCAGATTTTTTTTTTGGTACAATTGTTGAAAAACTGTAGAGGTTTATAGGGGTTTTAGGGGTAATTGTATTTCAGTGCCTTTTGTTTAGTTTGCACTTTTTATAATCAGAACATATAAATTCCATAACAATTGTGGTTTTACAGTTTGTGAGTTTATTTGTGGTTTTGAAAAACCACTAAAATTCGACCTTCGAAAGTCTCCAAGTCTAAAGTCAAAGGTACTAAAAACCAAAAATCTTCTTAGTGACCAACTTGATGTATACTGTAAGTTGCAAAAGTATGGAATATACGTAGCAAATCAGCAAGCTATACAGATGTTCAGGCTGTTTCATATTTTGCATTTTGGCTTCAGTTGGTCAGTCACTTTTAGAAATGCTTGTATTTGTTTGTGTTTAAAATCAGATCAGGTGGAGAGTTGCAAGTTTTATCGTAAAACACTGAAACAATGAAAACGAAATTTCATTGTTTGTGTGTGGGGGGCAGTTAAATTATGAATGAGAAACATAACAGAAAGAACTTTGTTTGAAACTACAGTCATTTGTTATCCCTCTGTTTATATTTATGATCCATACATTTTGCTTGGAACCCAGCTGTCATCATATCGTAAAATTTCTAATGAGCATCTTACTGTCCTATTTTCCCTTCTTTGAAAAAGTACCAGTACTTTCGTTTTTTGCAAGGTTTATATCTAAAAAATAGAATACATTTTGAGAAGTTACTTAGTGCATTTTATAGATGTATTAAATCTGTGCTTGGAGCTTTATTAATGAAGTGCTTGTCATGCATTAGAGAAGGCTTTGTCTCTGACAACAACATTTTGTTGCCTCCCTGCTAAAATTTGGATTTTATTTGCTGACACAAACTAGTATATATATTTATATTGCCAGTGCTATTGAGTCAAATCAGTCTTCAGAAGCCCTGCTGTGTATGCTTTGAAAACAGCAGGCACAAGGTACTTAGCAGCTTGTACTCCACTGGCTCTGTTAACATCTTTTAGTGCTACTCACACACAGTAATATGTGATTTTGACTGCTAATTACTGCAGCTAGACAAACAGAACAGCTATCAAAGTATGGCTAGTTTAATAGATAAAAGGAAAAAGATATCCTGTAGCGATGGAATGGATTGGTACAATCTGTGCTGTGGTGAAGAGCCTTGTATGCCATGATAAGAAATATGAATGCATGCCGACACCAATTAAAGAAAACAGTAATAACTATAGTGTATGTAGGAGGATTTATGAAGCGGACAGTTCCAGGTCAGTGGTAACAACTTGGTCTGTGGGAATTATTGAAATAGTACACAAACACATACAAAGTAAGATCTTGTCCTTAACCTATAGCAAACAATATAATGTTAGATTTAACTATTCACTAGACCAGTAAAAGTTATTACTAGTTCTTGGTTCCGAGACGAGGTCAAACCGTAACCTTAAAACCTATTGTTACATACTGTATGCTGCTAAATCTGAGACCCATAAACCTTTCATTAATATAAGCTATTAGCAAACCATTCACACAAATTGAGGAAAAAGGGCAGTACCAAACAATGCAAACAAGAATTTTATAGAACCACAATTTTGAACTAGGACATATGTCGGTTGTATCTGAGGCTCAAAACCAATATAGAAATTCAATGTGAGTAAAAATGAATCTTGTTGTGTCAGTATTGAGCACTATTAATATGATGAAGGCTTCGAATACCAGGTATCAGAAGCATGAAGTATGCAACTATAATAAACTTACTATAAAAATGATCTAAGTCCAAGAAACACAAGAATTTGCGGTAGCTCCCCAAATCTGGATGCCTTGGGAGGTCATCCGAATGTCTCATTGAAATGCATGTAATTGTCTTCCTATGATTAAATAATATCGAGCAAAACAAAAACAAAACCAGTATGGACTTAATACAGTCTAGAATCCTGTACCATAAAACTAGACAGCAATGCTGTTGTAAATATGTAAATATACCCTCACATACTTGTAAAAAGTGACAATAGAATCTTCAGAAGTAAAGTTGTTCTATTTTTTCTCCAAAAGATCAATTTTAAACTTATAGGAAGTAAGGAAGTATTAAACAAAATACAAAATTGTATGAATATACAATCAATATATATATAGTAACATAGTAACATAGTAGGTTAGGTTGATAAAAAGACACACGTACATCAAGTTCAACCTTTAATCTATATAAAATGTGCTTCTCCAATTTGTCACAGAGGGGAAAAAAAATCCTTCTTGACTCCAAGATGACAATTAGTCCAGTCCCTGGATCAACCTGTACTATGAGGTATCTTTCATAACCCTGTATTCCCTCATTTGCTAAAAAGCCATCCAAATCTTTCTTAAAGCTAGCTATCTGGCTGTATCTGCCAACATGACTGATCCAGGGAGAGAGAATTAATTGGCTACATAATTTTGTGTCATCTGCAAATACTGATTTATTACTTACAAATAAAAGTCATTAAAGGGATACTGTCATGGGAAAATTCTTTTTTTCAAAATGAATCAGTTAATAGTTCTAATCCAGCAAAATTCTGCACTGAAATCCATTTCTCAAAAGAGCAAACAGATTTTTAATATTCAATTTTGAAATCTGACATGGGGCTAGACATATTGTCAATTTCCCAGCTGCCCCAAGTCATGTGACTTGTGCTCTGATAAACTTCAATCACTCTTTACTGCTGTGCTGCAAGTTGGACTGATATCACCCCCTCCCTTTCCCCCCCAGCAGTCAAACAAAAGAACAATGGGAAGGTAACCAGATAGCAGCTCCCTAACAAAAGATAACAGCTAGTGATGGGCGAATTTATTCGCCAGGCGCGAATTCGCGGCGAATTTGCGCGATTCGGGCCGAGCGAATAAATTCGCGAAACGCCCGCGAAAATTCGCGGTAAAAATTCGCCGGCGTCAAAAACGGGTGCGAATTTTTCGGCGAAGCGAAACGGCGCAAATTCGCCCATCACTAATAACAGCTGCCTGGTAGATCTAAGAACAACACTCAATAGTAAAAACCCATGTCCCACTGAGACACATTCAATTACATTGAGAAGGAAAAACAGCAGCCTGCCAGAAAGCATTTCTCTCCAGGCACAAGTCACATGACCAGGGGCAGCTGGGAAATTGACAAAATGTCTAGCCCCATGTCAGATTTCATAATTGAATATATAAAAATCTGTTTGCTCTTTTGAGAAATGGATTTCAGTGCATAAGTCTGCTGGAGTAGCACTATTAACTGGTGCGTTTTGAAAAAAACATGTTTTCCGATGACAGGATCCCTTTAATGTACAAGTTAAATAAATGTGGACCCAATACAGAGCACTGAGGGACCCCACTAAGAACCTTACTTTGAGTACAGAATGTGCCATTAACAACCATCCTCTGTACCCCATCCTGTAACAAGTTTCCAATCCATGTGCAAACATACTCATTAAGCTCAACAACCCTTAGTTTAGAAAGCGGTCGTGGTGCACTGTATAAAAATCTTTGGCAAAATCCAAACAGATCATATATGTGCCCCCGCTTTCCAGCATATTACTTACCTCATCATAAAAAGCAATCAAATTTGTCTGGCATGACCTATCCTTTATAAAGATATTCTGATTTCTGCTCATAATGCCATTCACCAGGACAAAACTTTGAATGTGATCCCTTAACAAGCCTTCAAATAATTTGCCCACCATAAATAGCAAACTTACCAGCCTATAACTGCCAGGCTGAGATCCTAATCCTTTTTTAAATATAGGAATTATATCAGATTTCCTCCAATCCATAGGTACCATGCCAGATGAAAGTGAGTTTGAGAAAATCAACAATAGAGGCCTGTCTAAAACCGAACTTAGCTCTCTTAGTACCTGAGGGTATATTCCAACCTGGTGCCTTGTTTACATAAATTTTTAGTAAAGTTCTATGTACCATATCCTGAGTCAGCCACTGACTAGCCTGGGGTGAGCCAACAGTGCAGCTATAAGGTGGGTCTGGGAACACTGAATCCTCTGCACTGAAGAAAAGAACTGATTTAGCACATTTGCCTTTTCAGTTACAATCATACTGATACCATTAGTCACACACTCAACCTGCATCTTTTTAGTATTAATATATTTAAACTTTTTGGGTTAGTCATAGCCTCTGTCCCAATGTGCACCACATTTTCTATCTTTGCCTTCTGGATTGCTTCATTCCTAGTAACCTCTTTACTTCTTTATTAAGCCACATATTGTGGTTCTTAGTGCTTCTACATTTAATTTTTAAGGAAATACATTGAGAACAGTAACAATTTAATATAATTTTAAATGACAACCATTGCTGTGTTTTTAGCAGAAAACATAATGCCCCAATCTATGCTATGAAAGGCAACCCTGAAGAGCTAAATTCAGGGGTTTTGTTGCCACAGTGTATATTTATTTTTTGCACCAAATGTTAACTGAAATCCCACTATAATCACTATTACCCAACAACTGCTACAGTTGCAGGCAGTGTCCAAGTCAGCAAATTGTTGGGGCCCATTTACTAAAATTGCAATTTTTTTTCTACTTATCACGAAAAATTTGTGGGTTTACTATTTTTCTAAAAAGCTCTAAAAATTTGAGATTTATCAAATTAATAACCATGAAAGCCTTTTTTTTGCCAAACTTTGTCAAGTAAAAGTTGTCAAGGTGCTTTAGAAGTCAGTGGGAGAAGCCCTGATCCTATTGGACCATTTTTAAATGAATCACAATGTTTTCATGGCATTTAGATATTTTTTTCAGATTGTTTAGTGAATTTTCATTCATATTTTTTAACTGGAACTTTTAATAAATTCAATGACAATCGTGGTTTTATAATTTCTGAATGTGGGGTTCCAAAAACCTTTAAAAACACTAAAATCCAACCTTTTATAACTAATCCTCCCTTTGTCACTTGCAAATATCACTGTAAATTAACTTTAGGCTGCCCCAGCCCACAAATTGCTCTGAAATGTCTCTGAATTGACTATGAGAGGTAATGGTATTGATGGATACAGTTAGTAACTGTAATGAATTACAAATAAATTCCCAGATCACAGCAGATAGGAAAAACAAATTAACATCAGTTACATCTTGTATCTGTAGTTATAAGTCAAATCAACTGGACTTGCTGGGTTTTGTCCTTGAAGATAAAAATAAGATCTTTAAAATAATGCTCTGGAATGTGCCTACAATAAACATAATATGTTTATCATAATTCGCAAGGATGTCATGAAGTTAGGTGTTGATTGTATTAGCAAGATTGGATATTGTTTGGTTTCTCCCACACCTCAAAGCTCCAATCTTGCTAATACAATCAACACCTAACTTCATGACATCCTTGCAGATTACGATTAACAGATAATGGTGATTGGAGCAACATTCCAGAGTATATATTCCAAGAAAAAAATCTTATTTACAAGTTATTCTGAATTGAGAAAGCCAGTTGGATGAATGGTGAAACATTTTAAAGAGAAAAAAACAAAAAAAGATTTGACTTATTTCTACAGATATACCCTGACCTGGATAAATGATAATCTTCACAAACAAAGTTCCAGCTTTCTTTTCAAACAGGAATTTTATATGTTGAAGTTTTGGTGGCTACATATTATTAGTAACTACTACCCTCCCTTTCTTATTCCTTTCAATATACTAACTAAAACCCATATTATTCTCTGAAAAATAATAAACCATAATGAGATCATAATCCTAACCATCATACTAATAATGCCATGGTAATTTTGATTTTAGATGCGAGGAAAAATGGCATTGCAATATCCATCATTTTCAAAAAGTGCAGAAACGTCAAATAACATAATCATACATATCCTGTACTGTCTCTTGTGTGTCAAATGATTCGATATAAGTTTAAGCAGATGGGAGAAACAGATGTCTCTGGGGAAATGAAGCAGTTTTATGTTCCAGGAATCAAATGATAGGATAAATTAGCAGCTCTGTAGAAGGTTGTGTAATTCCTTCAAGGGCAACTTTATGATAGAATATCTTTGATGCTACTCTACTAAGCACTGTATGTTAAAAGTTGAACTGTATAAATAAAGAGCTTTCCAGTCTAATTATAGTCTCTAGAAATCAGGCCACTACAGAGAATAAGACCTTCAGTTTACAAAACAAATACATTCCACAGAGCAATGTTGCTGATGCATTAAATGCATTCCTTGGAAACAACCATAAAAGCTTAACATACAGATTAGAATCACAGAAGATGAAATGTTCAAGTCATTGCAAGTTAGTAAGAAAGTGAGAACAAGGATGTGAAATCAAGTTTAGAATGTAGTTACAGAATAATTACAAACAAATCAATTGAGATTGCATGGAAACTATTATTTTAATTAGGAAGACATTACCTTGCAGGATCGACAATTTCAGTTTATTCAAAGGATGTTTCCTAAGTGATATAGACTTACTTTAAAAAAAGGATTTTGTAAAAATCCTGAAAAGAAACTGTCAAGGTTTCAGGTCTTCCAGAATGAAAAAGGCAGTACGACAACAAAGAAGAACAGGGCAATAGGTCCATTGCAATAAAAAAAATGATGAAGATGTAAAAAAAACATCAAGCCAAATCTTTTGTGTGTCTGTTGCAGGCATGTACTTTTCTTTGTAAATATTTTGTGAACTATATAATCAACTTTTCTGCATGTATAGGGGAGTTTTTTTTTTAAATCTACCACTGCCCTATAGGAAAAAAATAAGATAGATTTCATCAAATTCCATGTCCATCAATATGGAACTAATGTATTTGAAATGTTTTTATAAAATAGGTTTTGCTGAATCGATTGGTGTAAAGTGTAGATGTGTGTCAAGAATTGTGGGCCCTCTTTGCAAAATGGTCAGACCGTTTGCTTTGATGCCATTGTCTGCTAATAAATCTTAACATAAATCCTGGTAAAACTGGGAGGGAGTAAATCGGATGTCAAATTTGAAAAGCAAAGATTTTGAAAGCTGTAAAGTCATTAAAAGTCCATTAAATCGACAGCCATTCAACCACTACTTTGACATACCTTCTTTTACTGGCTACATTGAATTATGAAAGTCTCTGTTTTGATGTCAGGGAAAGAAAAAGTGTGAATGAAGTGTAAAAAAATAATCAAAATCATACTGAAGCTGTAACAAACTGAGACATTTTAGTTAAGGTAGAATTTCTAAAGTTAGAAGTATGATATTTTCAAAGTTTAGCCATATTTCCAACTTCAACACTAAGATGAATTTATTATGTGCAGTCTATGAACACAGGTTTTAAACAGAATTTCTTAGGGTTATTTAGTGTTATGTAAATCATATTGGAACTGGTTGTAAAAGTGGTTAATATGGTGGACCCCCTGGAGTCGAAATTGTTGCCATTGCTGACAGATTAAACTTTTGTGATCTGACAGTTTTTACGCATTATAAAAGTACAAAGTATTACAGGTACTGAGTTATAATACCATAGATACCTTTCTGGTAGCTGGTCTATGCTAATTGACAGTTAGGTCAAGACAAACATAACCATGCTAAGTAATATCCAGAAAAGGCTATCTTAATCTTGGCTAGTTCAGTAAACAAGGGCAAGCTAAGAGAGGACAGCAGTAGGGTTAAATATATACAGATGAAGCCACTTGGATTTGTGAGTTAAATGCGTCATGACTCAGAGTTAATTGAAGAAACTGTGTTATCTAAAGTTATCTTAACTCATTTAATGCATTTAACCTTTTCATTAGCATACCAAATCACCATTGTTCACAATGGTGAATGCTTTAATTAGATGGGATGTTGTGTCACAGTTTTCTGTGTTAAATGAGATAAATGGGATATCTGTGTTTAGTTATTCTGTGTCAAACAGACAAACCAAAGTGGCTGCATCTGTATATATATATATAAAACCTTGGCTACATTTATCTGGACCATTTACTTTTGTTGGTCTTCTCTTATTTTATGCAAATTTAAATAGCTCAGGAAAATTATCTTTCAGGGATTGCTATATCTCTGCTTTGTGTATGAAGCGCAAGTTTATTATCCCTTCATTTCAGACTGTTTTATGGCTTGTTTATGAGCTGAAAGATAATCATTTTTAATAGCAGTGAAAATGGGTATGTATATGGGCACCAGAAATATGGAAATAGTTATTTTTTCAAGATATAGCTATGTATGCAATTAGACCATTCTTTGTCGCAATATACAAACACACATACACATATGTATGTATGCATGTCATTAAAATCAGCAGGTGTTTTAGAAAAATTATTAAAGATGTGTCCTGTCTATAATTAAATGCTGAAAAACTGTTTTGTTTGTTTTTTAAAAATTAGTAAAGACCCTTTAATACATCTCATTTTGTTTTATCTGTTGTTGACCAGTTTTTCCGTGTAGAATAGCACAATCCAACAAAATCTGCAAGATAACCAATCTTGTTTTACCAAGTACCATATTAAATACATGATTTTAGATGCCTATTACTGCAAAAACATGTTGGTACTTACTATTAAAATAATAATAATAAAAAGAGTTATATATAATAAAAGCCCCACTGGGGGCCTCATTTAGTACTTTATAATACAGCAGTATATGTGATATTCATCATCTAGAGCTTTATCTAATGAAATGATGGGTACCATATTATACTGTATATATTGGGTTTAGCAATACTCCATGCTCTTCCTGCTAAATTATTGATATTATATTTTTATACCTCAAATAGAGGGACAGATATAGATATTTATCCAATAAATAAGTTTTCTGTATAGCAGTGTTGCTGAAGCAAGATCATGTTTCCAGCATTCTTAAAGGAGAACTAAACCCCAGGAATGAGTATGGTTAAAAACGTATTTTATGTACTGAACTTATTGTACTAGCCAAAACTTTTAGCATCTCAATAGCAGCAATGATCCAAGACTTCAAAATTGTCAAAGGGGGGCCCTGATGCAGACATCTTGGAAAATGCCTGCATCACTCACATGCTCTGTGGGCTCAGAGCAGCTGTTGAGAAGCTAAGCGTAGGGGTCATCACAAATGTACATGTGATAAAGGAGGTTTGTCTGTAATATGAGCTGATGCTATTTCTTTCTTTGCTGTTGTGGTTTTTTAGTTATTTAGATTTGTATTCAGCAGTTCTCCAGTTTGGAACTTCATCAGCTGTCTGTTTGCTAAGGTCTTATTACCTTAGCAAGGCAGTGGTTTGAATATGAGAATGGAGGATGAATTGCAAGATAAGGATTACAAATCATAGGGTAACTATTGAAAAATTGAAAATTGAATATAAGCTTCAGTATACTGCAATAAAAAAGTTTTCTAAATATAATCAATTAAAAATTCTGTACCATTTCTGAAATAATTACTCCTCGCTCAGCATCTGTTTCTCTTTATTCTCTCTTCAGGCAGGAGTTGTGTGTCAGATATTCATGGACAGATCCAATATTGTTTTCGCGATAGTTCCCCTTTGATAATAATAATAATTAAACTGTAAGCTTACAGAGAAATAGTTTTTTTGGGCAGTGACCCCCATTTAAAAGCTGAAAAGATGTAGCAAAGTAACAAAAATAATTAAAAAACTTTAAAAATAAGTCATGAATACCAGTTCGCTAGTTGCTAGGAAGATAGCCATAAATGTAGCGATTAACTGGTTTTTGCAGGGTGGCCCAAGGGTCCTGGATGATCTGCATGTACTATGAATAATGGCATCATTGAAATTCGTATCTGCCAGTGTATGGTGCATAGGCAGATGAAGAGAAGCAACAGCTTTTCTGATTGTGCTTTTGGTCTGAATGAGGAGAACAATACTGTACATAGGCTGACATACTGTCTATGGTCTCTCATTCTATATCTGACGTAGCCTCACTAACAGAATCAGCTCAATTAAGGACACCTTACCTATATCTGCTGTCTTATATGGGTAACTATCCTCTGATAACACACACACATGTTTGGTGGAAGCTTTTTGTTTGTAGGAGGGAAATTGCTGCTGCTGTTTTCCCTGATAACCTTATAGACATCTAAGTAAATATCTTTGTAACACAGATGTCTCAGTTGGCACTGAACTCCAACCTTCCACTGTCACTTTGTCTTTACTGTACTAGAATTCCACAAATTTTCCTACATTTACACTAGATTAGTAATTTTTCATGCTGAGAATTGCTTTGCCAACATTTCCCCAGCTGCAGTATAATTACAGTTTCCAATATCCCATATAATCACCTTATGTTCTTTTTCTACATACACAGCAATGTGGTACAGGGGCTAGTTAATTGTTGGGAATGCAGTTCAGCAACAGCTGCACTATCTATATCAGGCTGTAGCAATCTCCTACTTGAGTTTATTTGATTACAAACCTATTGGGAGTTGTTTAGTAGAATATACACATTCCTATTTATCAACATATATATATACAAATTTTCATTATTAATCAAGTAGAAAATTAAGCTACCTTAGCATGACAGGAGATGCTCCTTATCAAAAGATCTTCAAATTCTATAGGACAGCTCTTCTTAACAATATGGTCCCCAAATACTTAAAAATCTGGACCACATGGAAACTTCTCTTACCTACCTAAAGTTAATACTATCAGATTTTCCTTTTCTTTTTATGACTAGACACTAAGGCAAACAGAAAACTTTGTCACACTATTTCTTAATTTTTTATGTCTAATCTTTTTTATGTTCTAAATATTACTTTTATTTTTACTTTTGTCATAGTTTATTATTGAGACATTGATCCTATGTTATTTTTTCTTATAAACAAACGGGAAACTTTAATAAGTTTCTATATGCCTTCCCTTAACACTTCTGAGAATTAAGGCAATTTAAAACACTTTCTGATGAGTGCTCAAGGTTAAAGGCATAGTTTCAGTCTTTTAATAACTATGTAATACTGCTAATAATCAATAACTACTGTTCTGAAGGTATTGTTAAAAAATCAATAACTTGTATCAAGTCATGCTGTTCGAATTTTTCAAACAAAACCTATGGATACACGGATTGATTGGGACTTGTGTTACTTTTTCCTGTAAAAAATAAAAATATAAATTACAAAAAAAAGATCTTCGTATTCATGGATTCAAGATAAAATGTTGGTAGATGTTAGGTCTCTCAAATTTCTTAATGTAAAATATCTCCCAGCATGCACTTTGGCCACTGGCATATATTATTATATGATGACAGGGGCAAAGCACAAAGGCATTCCAAATCTTTATTTCAGATACAAAGGAATCATTCCTACAGGTGCTAGATTATCATGCAATTATTATGACTGCACTATTGCCTACTATTTTATTGCAAGTTTGCCACAAGAATAACTAACTATATTGTTTAGTTTGTATAATGCATCACTTCTTTCTTTAATATTTACTACTTTATCAATTACTTATTACTGCCGTGCATTTGATTTTAAGTATACCAAGAATATTTTTTGTAAATTTTGATGTTTTCTGTTATTTATGATTGGCCAAGTCATATACGCTTTTATGACATCTAGTGGTCTGTTTAGGGTAGTACATGGTGATGTTGAAAGTGCATGATTAATATAGTTCAACATTTCTGCTTTGTTATGTGATGTCCAGATCATCTATAAATGACGTGATTATAAAGCAGAAATATTTAGGCACAACAACAGTTAGTTTAGTTAGTAAGTGGTACACACACTGTGAGGGATTACAAGTGCTGAATTGTGTGGTGCATAAAATAATGTGTCCTTAGTTGGAAGGCTTACTGTTATGTTCCAAGCTGTTTCTGGAAGCAATGTCAGCATGTCACCATGTGCAATTCCAAGCTTCAGCTGGAATTTTGAAAAGCTTGTTCAGCATTGGACTGGGGTATTCTGTGCCCACCAGGGCTGCAATTGAAAGGGTCCCCCTTGCAACCTCAGGGCCCACCCCTCGTCTATGCAATGCTGAACCACATACCTTATAATACCTCCTCCCTGCTCCATAACTGGTGTGGATGAGGGGCTGTAAATGGGCAGGGCAGCATTGGCAGCATACATGGGTAGTGGGGCTGGGTCAGCACTGGGTTTTTTTCCTAGTATCATGTAGGCTCAGTTTGACCTTGAGCTTGTAACCATTAAATTCTGGAGCTGAGATGAATCTGGTTTCCATATATCTCATGGAACATTATCTCCTTCAATGCATAATGCCAACTGTTTCATGTTGAAGAGGAATATTAGTCTGCTGTAGGCTAGGGCCCATGGTTCTATGAAAAGCAAACCTTAATGCTACTACAGACAATGTGTACATTTTTGGTTATCAATTTGTGGAAGGCTCTTTACAATTTTAGCCTGTTAATGACATTTAGCAAGTACTAGAATACCTCAATATGGTGAATTTTTGTCGAAATGAAATGGTTCAAATTCACCCAAGCCTAGTTTTCATCTTAAAACAAAGAACAAAAATGGTTGTTGTTTTAAATAAGATTATTAAAAATAAAAATAATAATAATATAGAAATAATAAAATGAAATAATCCCTGTTGGCAATTTATGTTCTTTAGAAAGAAACAATTAAGCACTGTCCTAAGTGGCTTTTTCTCATATACATTTAAAAAACTACAAGTCAGAGGGAGACACCCTGTTTTTAAAGCATACAAATAATAGAATATGGGGGGTTATGTAATAAATGGTCAAGCTACTTTTCTAATAACCCATAACGACCAATCAGCAGGTAGAATCCAATGGTCAGTTGTTTGAAAACCAAATGGATTACTATATATAGGCAAATGTAAGATTTTAATTTATTATATAACCCCGTGCGTGTGTGTAAAGCAGTAATCGAAAAGGCAAAAATTTACAGTGGGGTAGTGAATTCACACAAAATCAATTCCCCCATTTTAAGTATCTCAGTAATAAAAATGCATAAAAATGCTGCTGGTTAAGATTGCAACTTCATTAAAAATGGAAATAATTTTGATATAAGGGACTTTGAATAAGCAAATATTTGGATGTTACGAAAGGTTTTTGAATCATTATATTGGAATAATGAACTTGTTTCATCAGGCTTTAAGAAACTTTGGACCTAGGAGAGGTCTTCTTTGGTGGCAGCATGGATAATTTCACATCTATGGTTTCTCTGAGGTCATTTTTTTTTTTGCCATAGGAGAAACCATTGATTCAGCCGCCTACCATTCTGGTTATTTTGAGAAGGAGAGCTCTATAACAAAATATAATATTTACAAGCATTAAAAATAGAATACTACTTTACATATCAATCTCACAATTCACTGAAATGTGAGAATAAATCCAAGGGGGTACTTCAATTTTAAAATCACCATACCTAAACTAGTTTTTAGTGCAGCCTGACATTCATTTACTCCTTAACATTTATTTAACTTTTACATTCTTTTAAAAGAATACTTAAAAAAAGCATGCTGATCTTGGGAAATAAATGTGACATTTAAATGGTAATCATTCAGCCAAAAGATAGCATTTATTAATAAAATTATGTATGACATTTAATTTGTTGCATAATTATATCTACGAGATGCTTGTCAGTTCTAGGTTTTTGCATATGTAACGAAATACTTTTGTTTTATTATATTTCAAATAAGTGACTTGATTTTTCCATGTGAAAACGATTATGCAGTGAAGCTCTTGTTTCATGATGCGTGTTACTGTATAGAATAAAGATACAGTTTTTTCTTCTAATTTACATAATAGTGCTACAACACATATACATGGACAGCTGCAAAACTGTTTTGTTCTTGTAAATGCTACAGCTATGCTAACAGTCATATATACCTTATTTATGAGAGGGATTTATAGTCTATTTCATTCAACTATTTCCAATCAACTATAATGGCATGATTATTTTGCTAGGAATTTCTGTTAATAAGCACATACTGTATATATATATATATATATATATATATATATATATACATATATATGTATATATATATATATATATATATATATATATATACATGCATATATTTAACTATGCTTTATTTAATATTTTAGTCCTCAACATGGACCTTTTTATTCACCAGCATTGCTTTACATATAGGTATGTACTGTATGTCATGAGAATAAAAAAAAAGAAACAAAGAAATAAAAGAACAAAAATGTCTTTTTTGTGCTTTGTATTTTATGGTGAGCTGTTTTCTAAACTTTTCTCTGCAAAATAATTTTACAAGAGATAATGAAAAGCAATTCTGTGGAGACAGGGCAGTAAAAAAAATTGATGATAAGAAATGTCAAGGTTGTAGGTAGAGATCAAAAATAATGTTCCAACATCATGAAAACCTTGCTTTCTCTAAGGGTCATGTTACAAAAGGGAAAACTATTTTTTTTAAGAATGTTGTCACATCTTAGCATTTGTTTTGTCTAATGTATTTCATAAATGTAATTAGAAGGGCCACTAGAGGTCATAATTAAAATAACAGGTATGTTTGCACTAAAATATTTTAATGCAATGTCTATTGTGTGTAAAAGGGCAAAGCTCAGTCTTGTCAGGGATTTTAATGCTGTATTCCGATTTGCTTAGGTTATAACTGATCATCGGGTCTTGCTTACTATATCTGTAAATGTAAGTGACATGCTAGATATGTTGAATAAAATCACAATGAATTTAAAACCACAATCCAGTACTATTTCAACTGTTCTGGACAGCAACGCATTAATATATATGAAAACTGCCTCTCTGTAACTAAGTCCAAAATTGTGAAAGTCCCGGTTAGTGTGTTCCAAAGTCCAGCAAAACCACAGTCGGGCTCTCCTCTTCCCGTTTAAAAGATAAATTCAATAAAATGAGTTGCTGTGTTCCTCAAACGACAAGTTGTTGAGGATGGAACAAAACAGGTAAAATAATATAGTGTAGTATTTCTTTTTAAAATATTTTAAACACCCTTGTGTTATTAAGTGATTGACTTAGTGATATTACACTTCCAAGAAACAGTGACTATACGCGATGCACTTAGTATATATTGCATAAGTTGCCACAATCATTCATGTGAATTTTTAAAGGATCGTGTTACTGTGTTGACGATTGTGCAACTTCCAAAACATAAATAGTGACTTAGTGTGCGTTAATTAAACACATAATATTGTGAAAACCATATCGCTGTGTTAACAATTTTAGTAAAAGTAAATTTGCTTATTAAGCCAGGTGAATTAAGGAAAATGAATAAAGGTGATAATTAGGTTCAAATAATAGTCCCCCAAAAAGCAGCAGGAGCCTCTAGTGGTATATTATACTCACAAGAGGGAATTTAATTCCGAGCAGTGTAATTAACTCTTTCTTCAATATGGATCTTCTTGAATCCTTGGTGGACATAAATAAGAGCAGCATGTGTAGGTACTTTTAAAACATTTTAATAACTAATTAAAAATACACTCACAAAATTCGCTTGATAAAAACATATATAGGGTATTCTGGAGATCTCACTGCGCTGCTTCCAATGTTAGCGTCTTTGGTTGGCCGCTGCGAGTCTGCAAATTTGCTTCTGCCGTCTCCAATGATTCAAACTGTCTCCACTAACGCGTTTCGCCTGTCGGCTTCGTCCCAGAGTGGTGACGTATTCTCTTTGCGCTCGCTCTTTTAAGTCCACATAAATTCAGGTTCTTTTAAGAAACTTTATTTATCCTGTGCAATATTCTTGTCCTAATTCCGATGCTTTTCTGCTACGTTTACAAAAATCCCAAGTGGCAAGGTACTCAGATTCAAACAGTTGCAGTAACTAGATAGCAAAATTGATACTTAAAAAATTGAAACGTAAAAAAGAAACATTTGTCATAGATTAAATAAATCGGATACATCTTACTTAACGTCTTGAAGATCATTATAACTTATTATAAAAATGTTACAAATTATACTAAAAAGGCTCTTAAGTTAAAATCTACATTTAGACCATATGGAGAAAGGGATTTGAGTTTATGGATCCACCAACTCTCTCTTTGTAGCGTTTTTGTTGTTAGATCACCCCCTCTCCAATCTGGATTAACCTTTTCTATTCCCAGCCATTTTAGACCTTTTGGATTTTTATCGTGTTTTTCTAGGAAGTGCTTCGATACCCAGTGTTTTATGTTTCCTTTTCGTATATTATTAATATGTTCACCAATTCTTTCTTTAAGTTTTCTCTTAGTTTTTCCCACATATTGTAGGCCACATGGACACTCCAATAAATATATTACGTTCTTCATATCACATTTAATCAAATCATTTAATTTGAACTGTTCCCCTGTAGTATAGCTTTTAAAGGCATTCGTTTTGTTTCCATATTTACAAGCCTTACATAAACTGCAAGGGAAAAAACCTTTGTATTTATCTTCTTTTTTGTTAAAGCATGTTCTGGTGTTACAGGTATGTACCAACTTTTGTTTCAAGTTTGGTGCTTTTTGAAAAATTATATTTGGTTTTTTTGGGAGGATTGGTTCCAGATCTTTGTCCAGACTTAGAACATTCCAGTGTTTTTGTATTATTTTCCTGATGTCATCAGCTCTCGAGTTATATTGTGTTTTTTACGTTTCAATTTTTTAAGTATCAATTTTGCTATCTAGTTACTGCAACTGTTTGAATCTGAGTACCTTGCCACTTGGGATTTTTGTAAACGTAGCAGAAAAGCATCGGAATTAGGACAAGAATATTGCACAGGATAAATAAAGTTTCTTAAAAGAACCTGAATTTATGTGGACTTAAAAGAGCGAGCGCAAAGAGAATACGTCACCACTCTGGGACGAAGCCGACAGGCGAAACGCGTTAGTGGAGACAGTTTGAATCATTGGAGACGGCAGAAGCAAATTTGCAGACTCGCAGCGGCCAACCAAAGACGCTAACATTGGAAGCAGCGCAGTGAGATCTCCAGAATACCCTATATATGTTTTTATCAAGCGAATTTTGTGAGTGTATTTTTAATTAGTTATTAAAATGTTTTAAAAGTACCTACACATGCTGCTCTTATTTATGTCCACCAAGGATTCAAGAAGATCCATATTGAAGAAAGAGTTAATTACACTGCTCGGAATTAAATTCCCTCTTGTGAGTATAATATACCACTAGAGGCTCCTGCTGCTTTTTGGGGGACTATTATTTGAACCTAATTATCACCTTTATTCATTTTCCTTAATTCACCTGGCTTAATAAGCAAATTTACTTTTACTAAAATTGTTAACACAGCGATATGGTTTTCACAATATTATGTGTTTAATTAACGCACACTAAGTCACTATTTATGTTTTGGAAGTTGCACAATCGTCAACACAGTAACACGATCCTTTAAAAATTCACATGAATGATTGTGGCAACTTATGCAATATATACTAAGTGCATCGCGTATAGTCACTGTTTCTTGGAAGTGTAATATCACTAAGTCAATCACTTAATAACACAAGGGTGTTTAAAATATTTTAAAAAGAAATACTACACTATATTATTTTACCTGTTTTGTTCCACTCTCTGTAACTAGAATGATCCCCTAAGTGGTGACCACTATTACAGTACAAAGAAGTGATTTATGAACTGACCACAGACATTGGATTTTGAGCCCTAGTGTGCCATTCTGCTATTGACATTAGTGTCAGTTATACATTGATAAATAACCTAATAATCAGTGCTAAGACAAGTGGCAAGAATAATGATAATTTGAATTGACCCCATGAAGCTTTATTTTGCATAAATCTGCTTTTGCAAACATGTAAAAGAATGTTCACATGGATACTTTTCTACTGTGTTGAATCATTGCATTACTTGCCATAAAATAAGTCATACTGTGCCGTAACCACACGGCTAAGCATAGCATTCATGATTATTAAAACTGTGTTTTATTATCTTTTTACTGAGTAAGAAAATACTTATACTTATTTCTAGTCATAGAAACAATAAACGATCCCCATGGCACCATGGCGGCTGCTTTCCACTAGGGTGGCTCAGAGACTGTCCTGAAGGGCAAGCTAAAGTGATATTTTAGAGAGTGTCTATTTGTTTTACTTTGGGAAACCCATCTTAAATGTTAAAAAGGATGTGATTTACTGTAGGATAAAAAAGTTTTGTCCTAAATATTCTTGGAACTACTGTTGAATGGCTGTACTATAACATTTTTCACATATCTGTAACCTCTGTATGGCTTGAGGTGGTGGACCGACAAAGTACTGGTTCTTAAAGGGACGTAAACCCTGCATTTTCCAACCATATAAATAGGTTGGGCCCATCTCCCCTACCCAAACTGCATCATTTGTACTGCATATATCCCCTCTGTTTGCCAGCACCATCACATTTTCTTAAAACAAATAGCTGCTTTCATCCAGCAGCCATTTTCCCTCTGACAAATCATCAGTGAAATTTACATCTGCAAAGAGCACATATGCATGGTAAAGTGAAGACTGCAGGTTTACACAGGCACAACATAAAAAAAGTTCTGCTGGGACTAAGCACTGTAGTGGTTAAGCTGAGCTCAGAAGAGGAGGTTAGGAGATAAAAAAAGGAATAGACAGCTACAGCAGAGTTTCTCTGGGAAGCAGTAATGCCATCCCTTCATAAGTTGCTAGACTGGTGGGTGTGTTTAGTAATTTAAGTTGAGAAGAACTAAGCATGCACAATAGTCAACAGCCAAAGTAAATTCCCAAAGGAAGGGGCCAAGTGGGTTAGAGGAGGAGAAGGAATCTTAAGTGATTAAGTGAATGCTTCAGCCTTACTAGTAACCTTTAACTAACTGGAATGGCAGGTATTTAAAGATTTCAAAGAAGCTGTTAACCGATTACATTTTTTGTGGGGGTTTACATGTTCTTTACACATAATAGTCCACAAACCTCTGATGTACACTTGCACAATCAAGAATAAGGTTTTGCTTAAATTTAAATAATCATGCAATACCTGGAGACATTCATTCATATACCTTATGTTCTAGATGTGAAACAGAAAATGGATAAATAATATATTATTTATGCATTTCTGGCTGGCCCAAATGGTAAATGAATGGTAAAGAATAAGGTGTAGAAATTTGTACATGTAATGTAATAATTATAATTGTTATACAGATATGGGATCTGTTATCCAGAATTCTCAGGACCTGGAGCTTTCCGGATAAGGGATCTTTCCACAATTTGGATCTTCATACCATAAGTCTATTAAAAAAATCTACTCTTAACCCAGTTAGATAGCTTTGCCTAAGGATTAAATATACTGTATCTTAGTTCAGATGAAGTACATGGTCCTGTTTTATTATTAATGAGTAAAAGGAAATCATTTTAAAACATTTTGATTTTTTTATTAAAATGGAGTCTGTAGAAGATGCCTTTCCCATAATTCAGATCTTTCAGGATAATGGGTTTCTGGATACCAGATCTCATACCTGTACATTGTCCATTCTTAAAACATCTATAATAAATATTCTAAGGACAGACAAAATGTGCTGGCCAGAAAATTTTTTTACTCAAGTTCTTTGATTTCAGTCGCAGAGCTAAGGGATTAGCAAACACACCGCAAGGATCTACAGACCTGCAAAGTTGGAATGTTATATGAATTGTAATTTTGACACAAGGACACATTTTGAATAGCAATATTATTATTGTGGTGTACTTGGTGTACATGATACTTCTGATTTTGTCAGTGAAACATTTCTATGGGAAATGAATTAGCAATGCAAGTCCTTTGTAGTTGCATTGTATATATTTATAATAGGTAATACAAAATGCATAAACAAGTACTATGGGTCTTCAGTGGTACACATATTCTGTCATCTGCCAGATCTGGGGGGCAGGGGGGGGTTGGAGTCAGTTAAAATTGTAGCCCAGAATATCTTAATTTAAATTCCTTCACTGCACCATCAAACTATATACAACATTTTAATTAATGTATGGGATATAATTTTTTGTGGATGAGCCTCTCAGTCTTTGAGAATGTCTAACTATATTTATAGGACACAAGAGCAGCACAGCCATAATTATTCGCATAGCAACAATTATTTTTCCTTCTTGAAACACCCTGCACACAGCACACTAGTTATAGCAACTGTAAAAAGAATGAGACTATGCAGAATTTGGTTATGAGATGATTTGAAAAATCAGGGACACTTGTAATAAATGCATGTTGCTGGGCTGCAATGATTGCAAATTGATTGAATTAGATAAGTAGGTAAGTGCTTGTGTCTATCTTTCAGTGACATGAAAATGCATTTTACCTTTCAACCTATATCAGTTTTATTTTCAGATTCTAAATTATGCCAAAGAAAATCAAAAGAGATGAAACAATAATTTCCCCCCTACAGCTACAGACAATGTAATGATTTTTTTATGTACTTTATCATATAGATTTTATCTCTTTAATATGAAAATAGGTCACTCTCCACTAAACCACTGCCAAAGTGTGACATTTTTACTATCGCCATTACACCACACTTATATTTGATTTATGAGAACATTTTATAGAATGTTTGTCCTCAGGAGCTTGTGCGCAATGAGATAAAGATATTAATGCAGTTTACTTCTGAACATCATAATATGATGTATTTAGAGTGCTTCAACCCCTTAGCTAGCAAAATCATTCAACAGAGAAAGCTCATCATAGGTCTCTACACTTGGCCACATCTTGTAGCTCACAATATGTTTAGCAACATTGAAGATATCTGTCATAAAATGTGAATTTTATTATTTATTGCATGTTTGATATATTTTGCTGTGATTTTTGTATGTAATATAACTATGACAATTCATCAAAGGTGCAACTATTCAAGGCTACTAACTCTTTTTTTTTTTTTAACCAGAGAAATGCTTTATTGAATTTCACAAACAGCGATAACAAAAGAAAGGCTGTATGTCTGGAACACAATGCTCCGAGTGCAATAAAATATAAAAATGCAAATCACCACAGAGACATGAGTCATTATTCCGGTTACAGTGAAATCACAATAAAGGATAAGCATGAAAACACATAAAAGAAAACAGAGGAAAGAAAAGAAAAAAAGAAAAGGTTAACTGTTATGGTCTGAACTGTTATGCTCTTTTAATGATCCAGGAGAGAACATATGCAGATCTAAGGGGTACTCTCCCTGTCAAGGTGATATAGCTGTTGCACTAAGTTGGAATAGGGACGTAGAGTGGGTCTAATGTAGGGTTTGCTGTGTGGTGGGGTTAGTCGCCCTAAAGAGCTTCCAAGGTGACCAAATGACCTCATGAGCTTCCCTCTTGTTCTCGTTGGTAGACGCCATCTCCTCCATCTGTTCATGAGTGGAAATTAGTGTAAATAGCTCCTGAAGAGAAAAGGTAGAGTTCAGTTTCCACTTTCTCGAAATGATTGTGGCAGCAGCAGTAAAAATTTGGAACAGTAACTTCCGTTGAGGCGGCTTCACAGAAGAAGGAAGGGCATTAAGCAAGGCTATTTGAGGCTCAAAAGGTAAAGTCCAGTGTAGTTCAGCTTGCAGGAATGCAAATATCGATTGCCAGAACAACAATACCTGAGGGCATTCCCACCACATATGGTATAAAGTACCAGGGGTATCGCATCCTCTCCAACATTTGTCGCTGTAGTTAGGGTTAATACTGTGAATTTTCACAGGAGTAAGGTGCCATCGGAACAACACTTTTTTATTTATTTCTATATGATTAGTGCATCTCGTGGCACCCTGGGATGCTAAAAATATTCTGTCCCATTGTTGAGGGGTGAGATGAAGATTGAGGTCTTGTTCCCATCTCATTTGGTAAAGAAGTTTAAGTTCAGGATCTTTCTGCAGGAGCAACTTATAACAATCGGATAACACCCCTTTTCCGTAAACACTCTCCCTACAGAGAAGTTCCATGAGCGTAGACCTCCTGATGGATTTAGGGCTTTGGAGATGCGACTGCAGTAGATGGTTAATTTGCATCAGTGGGAATCTCGCATTGTCCGATAATAAATACTTTCTCTGGAGGTCTTCAAAAGGCCTCTGTGTATTAGCAAAGTAAAGGTCCCCAAGTGATGTGATGCCCTTAGTAGTAAACTCTGACAAATGTATGTCTGGAATCAGCAATTTAATTGCAGATATTGGTGTAAGAGTGGACGGGAATTCCCCAAAGCCATAGTGTTTGTGAAGTCTATCCCAACATTTCAAAAGAAGGTCCGTGGTCTGAAGTATGTCAGGAAGGGGCGGCCTAGCCTTGAGTGGTATCCATAATACTAACTCTTTTTTTCACCTCTTGGTCCTTTCCATCTATAGTCTTCTTATCTCAAGATAAGACTTTTCATATATATTTCATTAAATATAATTATATTTTACATTTAAAAAAAAATGTTTTCATTGGAACTTCACTTGCCAGTTGCTGTATTTACATATAGGGGCAGATTTATCAAAGGTCGAGGTGAAATTTCAAACTTCAAAAATTCGAATATCGAAATTTATCATGTACTGGCGACTTCGACCATTCGCCATGTAAAACCTGCAGAATTGCTGTTTTAGCCTATGGGGGACCTCCTAGAACCTATCTGGAGTCAATTAGTGGACTTTGAAAAATCAAAGTTTTTTTGGGGAAAAACTTTGAATCGAATTCGATTGAATGCGCTATTCCTTCGATTAGAATGATTCGAATTCGGCAGAATATGGACCTATTCGATCAAAAACAGATCTATTCGACCCAAAAAAAACTTCGACTTCATTTTGGTTGGTCGTTTTGAATTTGAAATCGACCCTTGATACATATGCCACTTAATGGGGCAAATTCACTAAGATACGAAGTTGCGACAGGCGCAACTTCGCCGCGCTTCGCCGCACTTCGCCAGGCGTAGTTTCGCCAGCGCTCCGCAAATTCACTAAAATCCGAAGTTACGCTCAGGGGTAGCGTAAGGTTGCGAAGTTGCGCTAGCATTGATTCGCTATGTAAAGTGAAGTTACGCTAGCGAAGGCTAATTTGCATACGGCGCAAAATTCAAATTTCAATGGAGGAATACGTATCAGCACTACAAATGCCTAGAAAACCTTCAAATCAGCAAATAAAATTTTTATTTTGCCCTACACATGTGCCCACTGTCTAGGTAAGTTGCCATGAGTCAGGAAATGTAGGGGGGAAGGAGGGGAGCCCAAAAATTTTTTCGATCTTTTTCAGCCTATCACCCATCATGTAGAAAACACGCCAGCGTTTTTTGGGACTTAGAAAAAAAATTGACTTTTTTAGAAACAATCCCTATCTACTCTATTGCACTTCGCCAGGTCTGAGGTGGCGAAGGAAGTCTAGCGTAAAAGGTAGCGTTCGGTACACTGCGCAAGTTAGTGAATTTTTGCGTAGTTACATCGCTAGCGAAAATTCGCCTGGCGTAAAGGTGCGAAGTAACACTAGCGAAACAACGCCAGCGTTCGTTAGTGAATTTGCGCAATAACGAAAATGCCAAACGCTAGCGAATTAACGCTAGCGTTCGGCGCTTCGGCGCTTAGTGAATTTGCCCCAATGTATGATGCTGGAATTCACTATTTACTATTGTTCCAATATGCATTCTTTATATCATCAAAAATCATTCAGTATATCAATTTAAAATTGAGTTTACAAACCTATTTCTTCTGTCATGGCTCTGATTTGTTATGTGACTGGGTCTTCAAAAAATCCTTATGCCCTCTAACTTGGTGTGCAAGTAGGAGACATATTGTAGTTGAAGGTCTGCTTTTCATTCTTAAGAGTAAAAGTGGGATTTCTATTAAATGAGGTATGATGAAAGGTTTAGGGAACAAATCCTATGTGCTGCCCCAGAGCCAGTCCAAGTTCACAGATAGAAAACTAATTGAGAGCAATTTTCAAATTATTAATATATTCAGGAATTTATATTAGTAATAGGAGTTGGTAACAGTAATACACTGTAAATATGTCACAATACTTAGTTGAATTCAAAGACTAGACTATCTATGGATTCTAGAAGGCAAGCTAAAAGAAAAGTCATGGCCATTGCCACAAGACCTTGACAGGACCTTGACAACCAAGAACAAGATCCAGGAAAAGAAAACAGAACATTGATAGATGCATAGCTACATCAACATAATATACTGTATCAGGCTGTGACGAAATGGCTTGCATTGGATTTATTTTGTTGAACTTGAACTCGATCACTGATAAAGTGTATAAAGTCATGAGCACCTTGGAATAAAGTTGGGATCACCCCATTTGCTGCACAAATCCAGGTACTGGTGTTCATTTGTTACAAGTACATAATGCTGGCATGTGGCTAGGCCAGTAACAGTACCGATACCTCTACGTTCTCATATTCAGCAACCAATTTATTTTGTTGAAGGCTGCTGGGAGACCTGTTGAATCATATTTGTGTTGAATCAGATTTGGGGTATTTGTGAGGATTTTCATTCTAATGAAATCAAAGTAAGTTTAATTATGTCACATACAAGAATCTTCATCTTTTTCTGAAACTATTAACAATAAGGTTGGTGCTCTACTTAAATCAACAGGTGTGACACCTTTTTAGCTGATACATAAAAGAAAATTTGCTTCCCACCATGATTTTTTATGAGTCACTTTTAAATTTATATTAGGGCAGTGCCATCCAACTTCTGTGGTACCAGAAAATTATACTAGCCTACATGGTGGAGGGCTGCTAATGGAAGCCTGTGTTGATCACTCCCCCTTTTAAATCACATCCATGTTATGTCAAGAACTTTTAAGACTATTTCCACATTAATGGTGGTAACACACCAAAAACACAATAGGGTTGCTGCTCACAGCAGGGATATCACTCGCCATTCATATGTGAAAAATGTAAGTCATACTCTTAAATGTCCAATAAACGTACCCTTAAATCCATATGCCGCCTCCTCCCCTGTGGATAACACAGCACCCACCCAGCACATGATTAAACACTTTAGGGGCCCCTAACAACAATTTCCAAATGCTAACAAATCCCCAAAACAAACCCTTCCAGGCTCACATCCCATAGGGTACAGAGTAGGGCAGGCAGAGTATGGTACACCCAGGAGCATAGGGCTAGCAGAGTATGACACACACAGGAAGCATAGGGAAGGCAGAGTATGGCACACACACAGAGCATAGAGCAGGCAGAGTATTGCACGCACAAGGAGCATAGGGCAGGCAGAGTATGGCACACACAGAGAGAATAGGGCAGACAGAGTTTGGCACACAGAGGAACATAGGGCAGACCGAGTATGGCACACAAAGCGAGCATAAGGCAGGCAGAGTATGGCACACACAGGGAGCATAGGACACACAGAGTACTGCACACACAGGAAGCATAGAGCAAGCAGCATATGGTATACATACGGAGCATATGGAAGGTAGAGTATGGCACACACACAGTGCATAGGGAAGGCAGAGTATGGTACACACTCACACAGCATAGAACATGCAGAGTATTGCACACACAGGGAGCATAGGGCAGGCAAAGTATGGCACACACATGGAGCATAGGGTAGACAGAGTATTGCACACACAGGGAGCATAGAGCAGGCAGAGTATTGCACACACAGAGAGCATAGGGCAGACAGAGTATGGCACACACAGGGAGCATAGGGCAGACAGAGTATGGCACACACACACAGAGCATAGGGAAGGCATAGTATGGCACACACAGAGAGCATCAGCTACATATGATATCTAAGGGGTAATGGTACTGTTATATATACAGTATTTGCCGCTCTGACACCAGTAGAGGTAATTATGCTGGGACAGCTTAGCCCTGGAATGCTCAGCTGTGAATTCAATGTGATTGGTGGGGCATTGGTTAAGTGTAACAACTGATATACTGTAAATCTCACAATTTAGATCTTCACATATCTCCGACCCTGCTCTGTCATGAGGACCTTCACTATACTTTCCCCACCACCGCTTATGGAAGTTGAAATGTTAGGAGGTATGATCAAAATTATTGCATCCTCAATGACCCTCTTTTACTGAATTATTATAATAAAAGACCACAACATATGTTATTTGCAGTATATCAAATTTCTTATTTACCCTGTGTTCTTGAAACTGTATAAATTATTCATTGTGTACTGTAATTTGAGGGTTCAGAAGACCCACAAAGAATCTCCATACTTTGGGCAATGCCAAACATCTTTGAAGGCAGTGTTAAAGCTTTGTGCATGGCCTTCCCAAAGTACAACAAATGTCATGATCTTCTTTAATAATGATCCCAAAACACAGTAAAGTAGTGTCAGATGCCACAATAATGTAGATCGTACCTCTCACTGTTTCAGCCTCCTGCCATAACGGAGATGGGGGACCTCATCACAGAGCAGGATCCCAAGATATGTGAAGGCTAAGGATGCCACCTTTGTACAAATCAAAATCCAGACAAAGGGGGGCGGACCTGGGACATCAGTGGGTGGATTGGTGATGTTGTGAGCTGGTGAAGTTTGGGGGAGGGCTGGTGACATTGAGAGCAGAGCTAGGGTGTAACTCATTGCACAGTTCAGGACGTTTGCATGGGGAGGAGGATCAGGTTTTTCCAAAAAAAATGGTTGGCCATATTTTTATACAGTACAATTGCTCTACATTGGGTTCTCACACTAGGCTCTGCCTCACTGTGACAATGTTAAACCTGTACCATCTATCTGTTGCTGAGCTACCCTTTAAGAGTGCCTCTGCTCCAGTTTTAACAAAGCCATGCAGAACAGAGATCAGAGAGAGATCAGAACAGAGATCCTCCTATAATAAAGTATATTATTGCACTAATAAAAAAGCAAAATCTTGTACATAAGTGCATTATTAACATCAGTGACCCTTAAACCGTAAACACATATAAACATGAATCAAAATATTTTTGTTTTTGCAATTCATATACAGTTTAAAAAAGAAGAGACCATAAAGAAAACAAAGTAATTGCAGCAGTAGTCATTATCAAACCAACTCTGAAGATCAAAGAGGATTGACATTTGAACCTCCATCCTGCTTTGTCTGGGGACCTTGACAATATTGCCCACACCATCCCAACTTGTGTGAGATGAAATGTTGGGAGGTATGATCTACATTATTATGTCCTCAACTACCCTGCTTTACTGTACTCTGTGTTTTAGGATTATCATAATAGAAGACCACGGCATATGTTATTTTCAGTAGGTTTTCTTTTATAATGACACAGAGCACAGTAAATCACAGTAAAGCAGCGTCATGGATGCCACAATAATGTAGATCATACCTTCCACTCTTTCAGCCACAAGGACCTGATCACAGAACAGGATCCTAAGACATGTGAAGGCTAAATATACCACCTTTATTCAAATTAAAATCCAGACAAAGGGAGTTGGGCCTGGGACATCAGTAGGAGTATTGGTGACATTGTGGGCTGGTAAAGATTGAGGGAGGGCTGTTGACATATGGTATATTTGACATGACACATTTGAACTGCTCAGCCCATTCAAAAACCCTGTTGTATAGTTAAAATTGGACAGGTGGCAACCAGGCCCAGACTGGCAATCTATGGGTTCTGGCAAATGCCAGAGGAGCTGCTATAAGGTTCCATAGAAAGTCAGTATTTAGTGGGCTGGTGGGGGCTGTTTGGGCCTCTATGTGGGCTGATTGGGCCTCTGTGTACCTGAAATGCCAGGGCCTATTTAAAGTCTCAGTTGGTGGCAACCCTAACAAAGACCCAAATTGCAATGCTTATATTTTCTCCTTGAATCCCACTGACACCTACCAGGTTTGCTCTTCATTGGGTTCTCATACTAGAACCTGCCTCACTGTGGTAATGTTCAACCTGTCTCATCTACAGTATCTGCTCCTGACCTCAAATCACCAAGGGGTGCCGGGGAAAACAGTAAGTTATAGTTCATGGGCTATATTGTAAGAATGCTACTGTTGTCATAAGCATATACCCTTTTAGCCCCTTCTCCAGTAAGAAAACTAAATTAAATGCTCAGTGAATATTGAATGCTGATCAAGAAAAATAGGATCTTACAAAGATATAAAGGAACAGTTAGTAACTATAAACGCCACTTGAGGAAATAGCTATTACAGAACAAGTTACAATTGTATCAGTGAACGGGGTTTGCAACTAGAGTCAAATATGTCCCAATATTTAGACCAAATGTTAATATAAACTTGTTTAAGATGGGAAGATGGGGTTCAGCAGTCTTAATTTTAATCACTTCTTGCCAGCAGAGGTGGTTTACGAGAGACAAGCTATCTTTTATTGTCGGAGTATTTTCAGATATTCAATTTAAGATTAACAGTTTCTTTGTAGCCGCTGTGAACAGTGTGATAACGTTATACGATGAATTTTTTGAGGTTTAGGTTGTGACTTTAAATTCGATATTGGATAATGTAGATGAAGTAATTCCTTGATAAAGGGCCCTGTGCGGCCCGAAACGTTGCCTTTTTCTACTGTAATGAGCCAATAAAACACTTGAAACGCAACAGAAACCTGTTTGTCAGTGTGCTATGGTCGTATGGACTGAATAGATGAAGTAATTCCTTGACTGGACTTAATTTGATTCCACACAAAGATGGAGTGCTCTACCTCATGAATCGTTTCGGATCAGGTGCTTTAAGCAGTATTTGATCCAACCTGCCACGGGTCAGAGAATCAATTACAAGAGTCCAATATACTGCAGCACACTGCAAATTGTATAATATTCAAAAGTATACTTTATTGGCTCAAATGTGAGCAGACATGTGACCACATGTCAAATTGGACTTAATTTGATATGATATTTAAGTTTTAGGTTCAGGAACGTTTCCAACTCCACAAGTAATGAAACAAGTCAACATTTAATTGGGCGCATTTAGCACAGAAAGACTGAAAACTTGAGCCTGTTATATTTTTGTATATTTTCCCGTAGCCCAAATGGACCAGTTTAAGATGTTGAACTCTCCAATTTTCAGATGTAAAGTTCATATTATACTTACAAATGGAATTTGAAAGTGGGTTAGGTATGATTTCTTTTTGTAAATAAACAGACCATTTATCTGCCACGTTTTTCAGGGTTTATGTTTACCCACTAGGGGCCATAGTTTTTGAGAAATTAGATCTATGTTCAATAGGGATTCTCGATTAATTTATTAATTGAATCGGCTATCCAATGTTTCTGGAGGGCAAATGATTGTCTATTTGGGACTACTAGTAAACCAATCTTGATAAACATGTATAAAAAGTGATCACATGACTTCAGGATGTTCTGACTCTTAAATTCAGCCAGCTAACTAAGTTGCCATTAGTGGGGTCCACTACATATTTGATCATTAAAGGCAGATTTTTTTCTCTTAAAGGAGAACTAAAGCTTAACTAAAGAAGTAGGTAGAAATGTTGTACATGATGTTTTGTGTGTCTCTACAAGCCCAAGCCAGCTACAGCCATTTAGCAGTAAAGATCTGTGTCTCCAAAGATGCCCCAGTACCTCCCCATCTTGTTTTCTTCTGATTCGATGCACATGCTGTGCGCTGCCATCACTTACTTACTCAGGGACCCACTCACAATATCCAGTACACATAAAATAGAAATGCCACAATATAAGGCTAAATAGTAATTAATACATATAATTAGTACATGGCAGCACAGAAACCAGTGCAATTAGCATCATAATTTAATATAAGCCCTGTAACATCAGCTTATATTACAGACCAACTTCATGTTCTTTTTGAAAATTAGTGAAAACCCCTAAGCTTAGCTTCTCAACAGCTGCTCAGAGCCCACTGAGCATGTGAGTGTCACAGACACTTTCCAAGATGGTGACCCTCTGTGGCAAGTTTGAAGTTCTGGATCATTGCTGCTATTGACAAGCTAAAACTTTAGTCTGGTGCAGTAAATTGGTGCAATATTTAGTCTGGTGCAATAAGTTGGTTGTTTTTAGCCATACTCAGTTTTAGGGTTTAATTATCCTTTAAAAGAGAGGAAAGAAGAATAACTAGATCTCGTATTTTTCCACAGGAGTTGTAAGAGCATAAAGGTGGTTCGGCATATGATTAAAGCCATGACTTGATAACAGAAATTTCCAAGTGAATAGCGATTCTCTGTGAGGTTTCTTGTGAAATTTCTAGTTTAGGGTTTATATACCTACATCCTCTGAACACCCATTCATTAGATACCTGGTAATGGAAGGCCTCATTATTATTGTTCAAAGTCTCCTCTTGTTCTTCAAAAGTCATGGGGACAAAAACTTTCACATTGACTGAAAACAATCATTGCATTCAATTATGGAAGTCTCTGAATAACATGTATTAAAAATATTATATTGTTTATAAACAGACATCAGTTATTTTATTATTGGTATAATTATTATTTTAATATGTTATAATATCCTGTAATAACTTTTCTGTCCAATGGGGAAAGAGATGGGTTAGGTGGGGGAGTTAATATATTCATGTCCAATTGCTCCAATGCTACCCCTTGCATTGTTTCTCTACCTTACCCCATTGGGACACCCCTTCATTGTTGCTAAGCCTCTCCAAAAGTCTACTGTGAAAGGTAATGCTTATTCCTTTTATAAGGTTATTCTCTTTGTGCCTTCGATTTCTGATGAGGTGTGCAATGTAAAACAGGAAATAATTGCTTATACAATTATTACATTTCATGATACTGTATATTCAGACACTGCACCAAAAGTACACAAAGTGGTGCCATACTGAATGAATTGGAAGGCAAGGTGGAAATATACAAAGGGCCTAGTGCCCTATGATGGTATCATTATATTGTTGGCATGAACTATGCACCCATGCAAAACCATTAACAGCTCCAACGTGTCACATTGTTACCTAGGGACTAAAAATAAAAGAGTAGAAATGCTAATGAAAAGCAAATGCAAGAACGTTATGTCATACTCATGTCAGAGATTAAAGACTCATATCTGAACACAGAACCACTGTTCACAATACCAGATACAATTAACTTCATGAACCTGTATGTAAAATGCAAACAAGTTTGTTTACAGTTTTTATTCAATTAAATGCAATAGACCTATTGTTACTTCCATAAAGAGCAGATAATTGTCCATTTAGGGAGTATGCAACAGCATCAAATTAAAAGCCATTTGTAAAACCTTCACCTGTGGATAACACAGCACCCCCACAGCACATGGAGCATAGGGAAAAGCAGAATAGATCAGGAGACAGGGAAATCAGGCATCTAAGATGGGCAGTTCATACTGTGCTACATACAGTGACACAATGCTGGTGCCTCTGTGGGCACGTTCAGTCTTAGTCTGAGGTGGGAACAGTGCAGTGCTTTTGGGGTGTGAACAATAGAGGTGTTACAGGTGGAATTTGCTGGGGGGATTACAGGTGTGAACACTACAGAAGCGTACTATCTGAATGTAAGATTAAACAATGCAGGGGCCAGTTAATGTCAGTATTGATACCTTTTAAAGTTTACACAAGGTAAAGAATCACAGCAGGCAGGCCCATGGGCCGCCAGTTGGACAGCCCTGTATTAGGGCATTCAAAGAGTGGTAGTAAATGGAACATTTTCTACTTGGACCAGTGTTGTAGTTTTCTAATTCCAGGCAGTGTCATTCCATGACTACTAAAACAAATAAAGTACCATCTTGCATAAAAAAGGGCATATTGCCTCTTTATAGATCCATTGTAAGGTCTTGTCTTAAGTATGCAGTGCAGCCCTCTAGTCCTTAAGAAAGATGCTTGCAAGGGGACATAATTATTTTTACAGGTACATTAGACAGCATTATAAACAGATAGTGGGGGACATTTTCCCATAAAAGGGATCAGCACAGCATAGGTCAGCCCATTAGAGGAACAGAAGTTTCATTTGAAGCAGCATAGGTGGTTGCGGAATAAATTGTTGAGGGTTGTTGTGATGGCAGATTCTATTAATGCTTTTAAAAGGGGCTAGGATGTTTTCTTGAACAAGCATAACATCAAAAGTTATTGTGATACTATAGCCTACAAGGGGGGGGGGTCTGTTTATCATCATTCTCATTTTAGTGGTTTTAGACATTTTTGAAACCACAAATAAACTCATGTTCTCCTCTAAAACCACCAATGCCATGTCGTTTATTAAAACATACAAATATAAAAGGAATAAAGGAAAAAATGCAGAACGATCTGAATAAGAAAACAAATACCTATATATATATATATATATATATATATATATATATATATATACATATATATATATATATATATATATATATATATATATATATATATATATATATATATATATATATATATATATATATATATATATATATATATATATATATAGGTCATTAGAAGTGTTTGTGTGTATGTATATATATATATATATATCGGGTCTTGACAAGGTCTTAAACGGAGACCGAAAAGTTGACCTGATCTATTTTAAGAAATGTATTAAATAAAACTACTTTTTAATATTTTACAAATCCTGGTGTACATCCGTTTTTCAAGTATTTTTTATATATATTTATATATATATATATATATATATATATATATATATATATATACACACACACACACACAAACACTTCGAGATCAAGAATCAAGAGTGAGTTTATTGTCATTTCATCCATATACGTTTGTACAGTACATAGTGAAACAAAACAACGTTCCTCTAGGACCATGGTGCTACACACAACATAGATGTACCGGACAACAGACAAAAAGTGCAAGTGCAGAAATATGCAACTCCTGCAAGACAGGACAGCATAGTGCAGGGATAGGACAAGACTTGCACTTACATGTAATAGTGTATAATATGTATATATTTTTATATATGTATTATAAGCTGCGGGATCCACAACAGACACTTTTCTTCTCTTTAAGACATTTTATTTACATACAGGGGTGACCATTTCAGGATACAAATCATAAAAATAACTCCTGCCCACTGGGCTCTACCTTCACACATGAAGCGTTCCCTTACTAAACTGGGCCCCTTGTGGACTACCAGTAAGTAAACACATAAGTAGGGGTCACCCCTGTACTCACTGTTCTCCTGGGGGATTGCTCAGCCTCCTGGCTTTTCTCAGACAGACTCTGTGTCACTAGGTCTCGGCTCTCTTTGCAGTGGCAAATGGCACCCCCAGCCCCTCTGGGAGTTCCTCACACAGGCAGTATCCTTCCTGCTCTGTGTCCTGCTCTGAGAGACCTTCCTAACAGGCTAACTTGAACTAAATACATTTCCACAGGACAGCCTTCCTATGGAAGGTGAGCACCAATCCGTGAGCTGGACTACTGGATTGGAGTACCTGTTCTTTCCAGAATACTCCAGTTTCCAGAACCTGGCCACCGAAGCTTTTAAACAGAGAAACAGAGAACATATTCTCTGTCTATGAACACCCATCTTGGTGCCTACCTCTCCCACTATGGAGATCTTAAAGGGAAAACACACCTTTTCCCACATTGTTTTGGTCACTCTACCACTATATATATATATATATATATATATATATATATATATATATATATATATATATATATATATATATATATATATATATATATATATATATATATATAAAAAAGCAGGCCACTCCAGGGTGAAAGGAAAAACAAAAAAACAATCCTTTTATTTTAAAATTAAAAAGGCATTTAGCAGAAACCAATGGCAATAGAACAACAGGCTTGACTTCAGCAATACAAGTCCAAAATAAGAATAGCTTACTTCAGCTAAAATACAATGTCCAGTCTGCAAGGAGTGAGCAATCTAGTCTTTCAGATAGGATATTTTTCCAGTGAACAACAAGTCAATACCATGTGAAACTCCTACTCTCACACACTCACTGTAAAGGCTTACCCTGGTGGTCTAGTGGGGGGACGCCCGCCGCGTCTTCTTTCTCCTGCGCTGGATCATTAAGGGCGCGCCTCTTCTGCTTTATATGTGCAACGGCGTGAAAATTCAAATATTTAAAGGGCCATTCCACTGGTTCTCATTGCCCGTTATAGGTTTGTTCCTGGTGCCTTAGCTTTTGCTATTCTGGATTCTGAGCTTGTTTCTGATTATCTGTTGTGACCCCTGCCTGTTCCTGACGATTCTGACCTCTGTATCCTGAACCATTGCCTGAATTTCGACTACCTCTTCTGCTTTAACCCTCTGATTGATCTCCCGGTTTTGACCCTTGCCTGCCTGACTGCGCTTTGAACACTGCCTGCCCAGACCCGGCCTGATTTGTTTACGCTCACTTTCTGCCTGCCTCAACCCGGCCAGTTCGTCGTTCCCCTCTGCTTATCCAGAACCTCTAGCCTTGACCTCTCGTTTAAGTCCTGGTGGCATTCAAGTAGCTGAGGGCTCCTCCCGAGGCCAACTGCGGTCAAACTACAGGTGAAGCACGAGCCGAGACCAGGGTGCTTGGCATTTGTTCTGGTGTTGGGTGCCGACTGTGACACTCACCTTCTGCTCACTTCCTTAAAACATCCCTTGGATGTCCAGCCCACATCTCTGCTTGGTTAACCCTTTGGTGGCTCTTAAAGGGGTAACAATTAAAGAGATGACTGAAAACCTTAAGAATGGGAATATATACCTGCCATAAAGGATATATCCCCTCAGACTTGTAAAAACCGGGGTTCAGTTGGAGTGGTTGAACTTGATGGACTTTGGTCTTTTTTTCAACAAATCCTAAAAAACAACAAAAGTAAATGATTAGCTTTAACAGTCATAATAAGATTAAGTTCAAACCTATCTGGTTATGCATTGCTGCATTTGTGCAGAAAGTAGAAAGGGATGTAAACCCTTCAAAAAACGGCCCCAATGACCCATAGGCCACCAAAAACATAATTACAGCTGCAAGAAAATTCATCAATTTGAATGATAACTGCAGCCGTATTCACCAGTAACAATGTTTTTACCAGCACTGTCAGTCATCTTCTGTTATTTTACACATGTAGCTTATTAGGTAATTTTGATTTCATAATATTACTATGTTATAAAAAAAAATCAGAGCATATACTGCTCTTTAGTGAAAGAACCCAATTTAAGTTAAAAAATGTAACATTAGCTACATCAAACTTGCATTGAAATCATGATTCCAATTACCCATATCATCTTGAGATAAATGGGCATTAGTCATGCCTCTATCACATATTATAGATTATGAATCATTTCACAATTGTTATATGGGCCATGTACATTATCATATATACAAAGCCTATTCTTAAAGAAAGGCAGAAAACTGGCATTATCTATTTTATTGTTCAATATGCTTATTATATTAAGCAGAAGATAAATATAATAACGTACAATATAATGTTACTCTTAGTACTTTATTTATACATCAGTTTCTCATATTTACATAATTTTTCATGTCAGAATTTACCTTATTATATTTACCTTATTATTACCGATTTATTGTTGGCCCATTTAACAATAAAAGGACAGTGTTGCTGTAGAGACACTATATTTTAGCTAAGGCTTCTGTGAATGTAAGTGAAAATGATTTTTCCGGTATTTCGGTATGCAATTACTTTTCAAATGAGTTTGGGCAGTACTGGGAATGAGATGGTTGAAGTGGATAGGCAGAAAAAGGTTTCCTAGATATAATCACTTTGCATTATTTCATTTTTTTCCTTTTCTTATAGGAAGAGAAAAAAAATCTTTTGTTATCTATGGTACACATTGATATCATATCATACTCTTCTTTAAAGAATTTAGCAGCTATACCATCTAGTCTAATGTAATGCAGTTTCCTTTTATTCTAAGAATGATTGGCACATTTTTTATACAAAGTATATTTGCAGTGTTTTTATAAATTACTTACTCCTGATTCTTATGATTTTATAAAGGCATCTACTGTAAGTCTATAAGGGAGACAGAATACCTCAATATTGTATACCAAGTTACAGAGTACTTATGATAATTGTTGAAACATACACATCTATGCTATTTGGAGAAATCCACAGAGAATGTGTTTACAGTAGGTAACAAAGTCTACATTTCACTTCATCTGCCTAACGGATGCACTTTTGTTCAACAATTTAGGAAAGTATTCTATATATATGATGCATTTTTTATACTCCATGTGAGGTTTCATTACAGTGTAGTATTGGAAATTAAAAATTAAAACTTTAATTAAATAAGGAGATGACTCATAAAAGCTAGGGCAACTAAGGATGCTCTTCATATGAGCATGCTCTTTCCTTTTTAAAAGAGAACTAAACCCTAAAATTGAATACAGCTCAAAATTTAAAATTATACTGAACTTATTGCACCAGCCTAAAGTTTCAGCTTCTCAATAGCAGCAATGATCCAGGACTTCAAACTTGTCACAGGGGATCACCATCTTGAAAAGTGAATGCGACACTCACATGCTCAGTGGGCTCTGAGCAGCTGTTTAAAAGCTACGCTTTGGGGTTGTCACAAATTATCCTGCAGAAAATGAGGTTGGTCTGTAATATAAGCTAAAGCTACAGGGCTGATTTTTAAATTCTGATGCTAGTTGCACTGGTTTCTGTGCCGCCATGTAGTAATTATCTGTATTAATTACTAATCAGCCTTATATGGTGACATTTATATTCCATGGGGTGGACAGGGGTGCTCGCCTCAGATGGCAGAGCCCCCCTGTTGCCAGGGGTGGCAAAAATGCTGCTCCTGGTAACTAAGTGCCGAATTTCCAATTTTCAACCCGGAAATTGGGCTCTTCTAGTGCAGAGAGCGCATCTGTCAGGAAATTGACCTGGCCGATCAATTTCCTGACAGATGTCGGCCGAAAAATCGTAAGATGTACAATTGTTCGAATCCCACTAACCGCACGATAATTTCGGAGGATTGGTCGGACTTCCCTAAATTTTGGTCAAAACTCACAGTTTTGAATTTAAAAGCACCAACTCAAATTTGAATTCAAATGTGAGTTCATGTCAAGTCAATGGCAGAGGTCCCCTGAAGATGTTAATAGTAGTGATGAGCCACATCATTGCCAAGTTTTGCTGAAAAAATGATGCCCCATAGACTCCAATGTTGCTTGTCAAAAAAAATAGCTGTGCTCCAATTTTTTTTCTGACATCGAATTTTTTTTCTCCTGTTGGAGTCTAGGAAGTAAAAAATATTGATGTGCAAATGTCGAGGAAAATTCAAATTCGATTTGAGTTTTGGGGTTGGGACAATTCAAATGAATTTTAACTATTCTAATTTTTTTCATAAATAACATACCATTTGAATTGTGAATAAAATAAAATGTATGTCATGTTCAGCACCCTATATCCAGAACCCAAGCTAAGCTCCTTGGTCTCAGCTCTCACTTCTGCCTATAACTGCCACCTTTCACCTCGGGAGGAGCCCTTGGCTAGTTGGATGCCGACAGGTCTTATTTGAGAGAGGAGCAAAGCTAATGGTTCTGGACGAGCATAGGGCACAATAGTCTCATCAGGATACTGGAAAGAAGAACACACCAGGAACAGGCAGGCCTGGCCAGCAAAAGCAGAGAATAGTCAGACAGGCCGGAATCAGGATTGGAGAGCGTAGAATAGACAGTGGACAGGCAATGGTCAGATTGGAGAGGTCAGATTAGTCAAGCAGGCAGGCAAGGGTCAATACACAGAGTATAAATGAGAATCACTTAGAAATGGCACTAGGAACAACCTAATTGAACCTAACAATGGTCAAGGATCTGCACACTGAATTCCCTTTAAATACAGTTTAAATTTGGCACCATTGTGTGCTGACATCACATGCCAGAGTCACTGCGCCTTTAAGAAATGGAAGTGCGTGCTGCACACGCCCTAGGAAACCAGCACAGGAGGGGAACAGGCGCCCCCGCATGCCAACGGGTAACCACTGGACCACCATGGTAAGTCCTTAATTTACCCCCCCTCTAGGAGGGGCCTCTGGACCCTCCAGCTTACCAGGAGACCTGTGATGGGACTGTCTCCTAAAGTAGATTTGACCAGACACTTCAGCACTGGAGGAGGACAGGATTGCTGGTGGACCTGTATAGCAGGTTTCAACACAGAAACATGAAATAGGTTAGATAACTTAAGCTGGCCATAGATGTTGAGATTTTTAAAAGATCAGATCCTCATCATGAGACCACGATTTTCTCGGAACGATCGTACGAATTTACCATCAACTAAAAAGACCAATTTGCCAGGAAAACAAAGGGGAGCTGCCTGCTTGGCCCTGCAAACATAGATAGATTGCACTGGGACCGACAAAGATTTTTTGACCTGGCCGATCAATTTCCTGACAGATGTCGGCCGAAAAATCGTAAGATGTACAATTGTTCGAATCCCACTAACCGCACGATAATTTCGGAGGATTGGTCGGACTTCCCTAAAATCGGTTATTCGGCAAGAAGAATCGTCGCGTCTATGGGGAGTTTAAAACAAGTCAGGTAACTCGAGACAGACAGAGGTTGGATTCACAATTTCCATAGTAGGGTATGGACTTATAAATCTGAGCCCCAGCTTAAGAGATGGGATTTTAAGATTGATATTCCCTATGGATAGCCAAACCAAGTCCCCAACCTGAAATTTGGATACTTCCCTATGGGTCTTATCGGCTGCTCTTTTCAGAGCAGACGTAGTTGCCGATATGGAACTATGTACCCCAGAACGAGACTTAGAATAATGCTTGACAGAAGGGAGTTTCTCTAGGGAAGCAACTGCCACCATTAAAGTGGAAGCTAGACATGAGTCTTTGCACTTGGACCCCCACTGAATAACCTCCCCAGTTACCCAATCAATGTGGGGGTTGTGTACCTGTAGCCATGGTAAGCCCAAAATTAACGGGGACGAGGAACCATCAAGAACGTGAAAAGCTAATTTTTTAAAATTTGGCGCCATTGAACGCTGACGTCACACGCCAGCGTCACTGCGCCTTTAAGAAATGGAAGTGTGTGCCAAGACACATGCAGCGGGTGTCTCCACTGAAGGCATGGCGGGCGTCCCCGCATGCCAAAGGGTAACCATTGGACCACCAAGGTAAGTCATTACAATTTACTACAGTTTAAATAAATTCACATTGCTCTAAAATTCGACCTTTGATAAATAACCCCCTATTTGTACTGTATATTTATCTACATGTTTAAACAGACTGCCTGTTTAATGATAATTAATAATAACCCAGAGTGCAGTAGTTGTATTCTTATAATGCATTGAAAATGCACAGGCATATGTTTCCTAGCATTTTGTTGCGACTGCGACAATTCCGAATCCAAAAATACTCCAGCTAAAACTGCTGAAATCATGTAGAAGTCAATGGTAGATGTCCCTTTTACAACAGCAAGGTCTTCCTTTGATTCACAGTTTTAGAGATTTTCTAGAGGTTTTCATGTGTTTTTGACACTGGCTTTTGAGCAACATTACAATAGTTATAGTTATAATGTGACAAGTTGAAAAAGTTGCCGTTTTTTTAAACTTTTTTGCAACTTTTCCTGTTCATGCTTTTTAGTTTGGATCTTTTAATAAATTTCATGGCTTTCGCGGTTTGAGAAAAAGTGAGTTTAGTTGCGGTTTTAAAAACCTCTAAAACCGTATAGTGAATGAACCTGGAAAAATATTATTACTTTTCTGTAATGAGGAAAACAGCAAATACTTCAATATAAGCATAATTAAAGGACATGTAAATCCTACATTTTCCAACCATGTACTGTATATACTGGGCACATCTCCCCTACCCAAACCGCATTATTTGTTTTGCATATATCACCTCCATTCCCCAGCTGTTTCACATTTTTGCCAAAAAAAATAACATATATATATATATTCTCTTTCCATGTGTACTTTTTGTCCATTCATTTTACAGTATTTCAGCCACTGAACAATTTTTAAAGCTAATATAACAGAAATTCTTTAATTTCTAGAATACACAGCTTTACTGAAAGGAGGTCACTATTGTCCACCTATTGTATCAACTTACTGTTTTAAAAATGACTATGATTACATGAAAGGGCATTATTACAAATTATGAAGGGGTTATATGTTCTCATGGCTTCTTAGAAAATGCTTCCTTTCCTAATCAATATCTCAAAAGCATTTTTACAGAAAAAAGGACTGAACAGTGGACATTTACTCATTATCAGACCAAAGAATTGTAAGCAATGATGATACAGTTGAATTATTGTACCATTATTATACAAGCATCAGCTATTTCAGATTTTTCCTTTGAATAATATACATATTGCAGTTGTTTTATATTATACTGTATGTCCCTGAACAGATAGGCTCATTTATGCTGTGGTGCATTTTTTCATATCTAGGGCTATATTTCTTAAGATGATTAAAAAGCAGCCAGAAATACAAGGTTCTGCAGTGGTTTTACACTGAACGTAGGATAGATAAGTCGTGTTATTCAATTCTACAAACGAAACCAGTTTCCACTACAATACTATTTTTTCATCTTAAATATACTCAATATATTCAACGCTCAATATCTTCAATATCAGCATGTCAATACGGCAGTCTCCACTAATAAAATTAACTAATTCCTTCTACATAAGACCTTTGAGTGCAGACATTTTTATTTATTTTTAAATATTAGAGGTTTATTTATTAAAGGTCACATTTTTGTAAATTAAGAGGTTTTTCAATCCACAACTAAACTCTAAAACCATTTTAATGAATTTATTAAAAGATCCGAATAAAAAGTATGTATGAAAAAAACAACTGAACGATGAGCTAAAAAATACAAATACTTCTAAAACATTATAGTGAAAGAAAAATATGAAAACCTCCAAAAGTCCTCTATACAACCTTGCCAGTTTTTACTTGCCAAGTTTTTTTCTGGATGATTTTTCAAGTTTTTTTTTTTTTAATAAATCCTGACTATTCAAGGTTTCAGAAAATACTTGCAAGTTTTTTCTGTGTCCGCATTTTTTCTCTGTGTTTGTTTTTCCAATTGAGAAAAAAAAACAGCAACTCTATTTCTGATAAATCGCCCCATTGAACATTTAAGTTTTGGAAAGTCAAATTCGATCGTTGACAACTCTGCCCCTTAGTGGCCCAAAGTTAGGTGCTTTGTTACTGTGTGTCAGCATATCTTTAATGCCATTTGTTTCACAAATATGGGGACACAAAAGGGTCTGTACCCAGATGGATACAAAAAAAGGAGAGAAGGGAGATAATGGAATAGTACAAAAGGGGTACATGATCAATAAATACATATAACAGTTTTCATATAAACAACTTGTCACTTGGCCATAATCTTTTACGTATGCTTTAAAACATCTTAGTAAAACACAAGATAATATAATTTGGGTATTACAAAAGCTTGTACGCAATGGAAAAATGAATTTGTATTAAATTGGAATGGTGAAGTAATGGATGGCTTTTTTTCAGTAGATATGTACAGAGAAGATCTATTTCAGAATAGTTAATGGGCAAATTTGCCAAACTGTTATGCATTGCCCTTGGATAATTTATTTCATTCAATTCTGGATGCCCATCTGCAGAAATGTATTAAAAAAGTAAATTAGTTCAAAGAGTAGATCTTTGTATCTGTAAGAGTTACCAATAGGTCAGTCATTTATCTGCTTGGCAGTGACATAGATAACTGTCATGGAATCCTAGTAAAATACTTTATTCAGTCACATATTTCTTTGCATCTTAGTTGCCATTTAGTGAAGATAACATAGATTTAGTTTACAATGCAATACATATTTTGGTCACAAATAATTTCTATTTCATACATTCATAATTAGTGAGTAGTGCATATGTGGCACATTCGTTGTAGATACATCCATTTGTTTTAAACAGCAGTTATTTTTGACAAGGTAACAGGACACAAACTGACATTTTTTTAAATTCTTCACATAATGACAACTGCGTGGTGTGTAATATTTTGAAAATAACTAAGGTTATGTAAAAAGGCTTCAGGCAGGAACTAGCTGCAACTTTCTTTATTGGTCACATTACATGTTTCCAACCATGCAGCCCTTTATCAGTTGTGAGGATAGACCAAAAAGATGAATTTAAAATAATAAACAGGAAATAGTTTTACCCTGCCCCCTAGTGAACCCAAGGTATGACTGCTCTGGCACTTACCTGATACCCTGTGCTTCTGTGAGCAGAAAACTGCACCAGCCTGTTGTACTTTTCATTGGGTGCCCATATGTAGTAGAGTGTGTTGGGTTGGCCCGGTGGCACTGTCAACTGCAATTGTCCTTTGGCACCTAAAATTTGGCAACGTTTTTATTTGCTCCAAAAGCCCACTTGGAAACATTTATGGAAATTGCTGAGTTTTTTCTGGCTCAAAAACCAATATGCGTTAGAAAACTCAGGGTTTGCTTGAAGATTGCTTGTACCAAAGCAATCTTAAATAGACCCCTAAAAATCAACTCTATTTCTGCATATTTGCTATCATCAGAAGCTACCATTTGTGGCCCTGGTTAGGTACCCTTTTAGGGTGGATCTAAATGTGTTGGGTGCATAAAAGCTAGTCACATGCAGTAAATTATTCCTGTCTGTTTCTTTGTGGTACATATTTTACCCTCATATACTGTATTTCAATCTTAACATCCAGAAGTAAAAGTAGTGTCAGCCACTTCTGTTGTGAATTTAAAGTAAAGTAATTGGCCCTTCCCCACAATACCAAAATGTCATCCACAAACCAGCAATACCTGTCAAATTACTTTGGTAAAAATCCTTTGTTCCAGTTTGTGTATACACAAGCACATTGTCAAAAGAGGGGGCCTGTGTCTTGTATTTGCTTAGAGCATTCAGCCTTGTATCAGATGTTTTTTCTTCAACAGCACCATCAAAAAGTAAATAGAAAGTAAATCAACTGGTGGAGGTGCCAGTTAATGCTTGTCCATGCATGCTACTCCCTCCTTTTGGAAATAGTGGTTTGAACACTCTGGATATCAATACTACATTGGGATATATTTAGAACTTTGACAGTGACTCTAATTTCTGCAACAAATCTGAGGTGCCTCTTAAGGATGCAAGAATTTTTTAAGCTGCTGGCTGGAGGAATGCATCCAAATATTTAGACAGGAGTTTGAGGACTGAACCAATCTCTGGCACTATAGGTCTTCCTGGTGGAGTTCTGGATTTTTCACTGAATATAGAGGTCTGGAATCCTTAGGAAATCTACAATGAGAGAATATTTTACCTAATATGGTTCCATTTTCCCAAGCTTGTAATACAATGTTAACTTTTTTTTTTTTTTTATGCTTATAGGGTTTTTTGAACTGCAGTTATAGTGTCCCCTGTAGCTCTTTGCTAAGTTCTTGTTTCCATCTCTGAAAAAGTGATCTGAGTAGAAGTGGAAGACAGGTCCTCACTGCTCTGCTGGAGTAAATCTTACTGTTTCCTGGGCATTTTGGCTGTGGAACTGACTGCACTTTCTGTGTGCACTTTGTCTACTGTCTCCATTTGTCTCCCTCACTTGATGAGTAATGACCCTGTTTCATTTCCTATATTGCCAGCTCCTGGAATACACCTCGCTGCTCAGTGTTCTAGCTCTGATTTTCTGCAGAGTAAACTACTCTGTGTCTCCCTGGAGCATTGCCTCCAGCCATGTGCCTAGTTTGTTAGATAGGTAGTCACCAGACTCATGATCAAATTTTTTTTGTACTCTTGTTGCAATGATGTCCCACAGCACTTCTGTTGTTCTGCTATTTGTTCTATGGTAGGAATATTAAGATCAGATTACTTTTATTGCAAATGTCTTGCCACTGTTGTTGTAATGATATATTCTCTGAATTTGCTATAATTTGGTCTTGAACCCCACAATATCTTTTTTTACGTTAATGTATTCTGTCAATGTGCTGGCATCCAGTCTTAAAAGCATCTCTTTCCTTTTTAGATTCAGGAGCTCATTGGTAGTAAGTGTTGCTGGTAACTACCTGTCTGCCCTGGCTTATATTAGAGCCTCTCACAATTAAAAAAAATTATAATTGTGCCCAAATTAGCCTATCACTGTATTATATGTTGTAGTATTTGCGGCGTTGAAGTCTAGGGAATACAAGGTTTGGCAGTACTAACTAAGCAGCTGCTGTATATATATAATATACTGATAAAGTGCTTCACTTACTCACAGAGAAATGGCACATTAATTAAGCTTATCTTGCATTCACCATGAAAAGGCCATTTTCTCTATGTACTAAAAACAAATGCATGGCCATTTTTGCATGTGCCAAATTAAGCTATTATCCTTAATTACTTGTGCTTTGTAATTAAAATACTGAAACATTATTATTCAGATACATGGTAATATAAAGCTGTAACTAACATTTAAAAATGATGAAAGGTTTTGCATCACAGGTTTTTACTGAGAATGATAAATAGGCAACATGTGCATAATACATGAATATACAAAGTCCTGTTGCCCTCTTCTGTTTGCAGAAATAGACATGAAATAATTCTTATTTACAAAATATGGACAAACCTACTAAAAGATTACAATTACATTATATTTTGGGTGGGTCACTTACAGGTCAGGTAGGTACTCTTCCATGTTAATTTGTTCAGTGGCTCAAGGGTTGCAATCTGATGAATGTACCTCTGGCTATAAAAACACTACCTGTCAACAATTAGCTACAGTATAATGTTCATTATTTCACAGAACAACAGAAGACAAACAAATGCTGATCTGGTACTTTCTAAGTAGTTACTTGCAGACACATTCTTTTGAAGTATCTTGCACATACATTACAAAGATGAGAAAAGCATTTATGGAAATGTCACCCACCCTTTAAAATATGGTAATGTAGGGAAGCAGGCAAAAACTTAGAATTTGGCAGCAACGTGATCCACATTAGCCTGGATAAAATGCCAAAATATCTATAATGAGCCATGCATTTTGTTACCACTTTCCTACCATCTGATACTTTGCAGCAAATTGAAAGAAGCGTGTTTAAGAACTCACAGTGTTACTAACTTAATTCCCTCAAGCATTACCATTGCTGCAATTAGATACTTATTACTGGCACCAACATATAAGCTACGAGCATGGGGACACTGAATGAGCCGTATTTGCTCCTCCCCACATATCCTCAGATGCTTGCGCATTGGCTCATTAGGTTCAAACGCCTGCGCATTGGTGCATTTGAATAATAACGGCTATTCCTTATCTATATATAGACACACTACTCTTAGCGCCGCAGATTGCCTTTGACAAAGCTCGCTGAGCGAGCGAAACGCGCGTCAGGCGCACTTCACCAATTTTATCTCAAATAGGCAGGGAGCTCATTTGCTGTAGTTCAAGTTACTTCGGATGTAATTTACTTCACCGCCGACCACACAGTATTACTGGGGGTGTGTCAAGGGTGGGGGGGTTGATTGGAAACATAGTGGCTAATATTGATAGCAATGCAACGCCGATAATAGAATCTATACAGACAGGCTTTTGAATCTTACACTGCCTGTCACATGAGGGTATTTTCGGAAATAGTTGTGGGTTGATACGAGTGACACCCACGGTTCATCTTTATTTGACCAACAATCACATCTCATAATAATGTTTAGCATTCACTAGCGGATTAACCCTTTGGGGAATTGAGTGCCACCACTATGGCCATTTTGACATAACTTAAGGAACTTTATTTAGATAATCCCCATGGTGATGCTTCTTATATGATCCTATTAGGCTTGAATATGATCAATTGTTAAGCATTTGGGGCAGATTACTTTATTCAGCAAAATATGAGCTCCTCCTTTCTGTAATTTTAATCACTTTTTGATTTTTCACCCTTGGGTTATTTTAACACATACCAATAAAGGTTAAGTTTTACTTTCCTTGTTCATGGGATTTATGGAATAATAAATGGGGTGGTGCAACTTTTGGGTCATTCTTTACTCTCTACCTAATACTTACCATTAACCCTTGACCCTGCACACCATATATGTGTTTTTTGATCGGTGGAAGGTGCTTTATACTCCTCTCTCTCGATATTACTATAAAAACTTAGAGGGGAACTAAACATTACATTAATTTAATTCAAATACAAATAAGAGAGGGAGAGACTGTTACAAAGTAGCTGAAAGCATAACATTAACATCATAAAATGTTCTTGGTGGTGTATAGCTCAATGTATAGGAATAATGTAATAAAGGTCTATTAAAAAAAATACAAATCTGATTTACTTTCAAACATAGGACCAGTAAATGCTGCCAGCTGATAGATTGCTGTGGGCTACTAAACCTTTGTGACTAATACGATGTAAAGAGAAAACTACAACAACATCCACCCACCTCAGTTATCTGTAAAGGAACTGATGAGTGTGCAAGCTGCTCAAATTACATTCTAGGAAAATAAATATTCAACCCTGTAAAGAATATGTGCCGCACCACTCGCATAAATCATGCAGAAAATTATATAAAGAGTATATTCAACGAATCTATAAAAGCAAAACAGAGAGGAAGGAAAAAGCAATGGGGAAAATGAAAGGATGAAAGTGTGCTTAAAAGGCTTCTGACAAAATCTGCAGGCGAAAAGCGTTCAGTTGGGCTCATGTAGACAAGGTGCATAAACATTATCTGAATTTCCAGAAATAAATATAAATGTATTTTTTTCTACACAAACATACCTGATTCCATAGATGTGGAGTTGTGAAATCATTTATTCTGGGACTTGAATTCCATCTGCTCTCCCTAGTCGGTGGAGTGCTAATGCATTTCATTGTGTTTCTTTGGGACTATGGGAAATAACTTATATAGTATGTTTTTTTTTTTACCAATCTGTGGAATCTAGTTTGTGCATGTTTGTAAAAAAAGATATAGTAATGTGGCATTAAAGGGAAAGATTTTTTTTCCAACCAGCCCTTAATACACTTTTAATACCCAAGGGCATTTTGAGGATACCAATAAATAGAATAAATAATTAAAAGGTTTCATTAAAAACCGATTTGATATATAAATACAATGATTTTATTAGCCCTTGTAAATACCCTTAATCACTTAAAACTTGTCCGGCCAGCACCCCAAATTAATCAATACAAATTCATAATAATCAATTACAAATCAAGGCAATCAGAAACTCATACAAATTTTCCTTTCAGGATAAATTTCATTAGATAATCACCTTGGTCTATGTGTGAGTTATAGTTCTAAAAACAGTCAGTATCCACAATGTCTCCAGAGCTACAGGTGAAGCCACTTGGATTTGTGAGTTAAATGCGTCATGACTCAGGGTTAATTGAAGAAACTGTGTTATCTAAAGTCATCTTAACTCATTTAATGCATTTTACCTTTTCATTAGCATACCAAAGCACCATTGTTCACAATGGTGAATGCTTTAATTAGATGGGATGTTGTGACGCAGTTTTCCGTGTTAAATGAGATAAATGGGATATCTGTGTTTAGTTATTCTGTGTCAAACACACAAACCAAAGTTGCTGCATCTGTATATACTTGGAAGGTAAGGAAAAAGAGAATACTTCACTCAGAGTGGAGTCTCCAATACTGTTGTACACAGGGGACATGCAGAGTTATTTACGGGGCAAAGGGTATATTGGGTCTCATTATGGGGAAGAAATGCACCATCCGTCTATGTAGATTAACTTAGTGCTAGTGAAGTAATATGCTCAATAGAGACTCCGCTTCTGAACTCCTCTCTCCTCCAAGATGGCATTGGCTGCTGTTCAGCGTTTGCATTCCAGTGCTGAAGGAAGAGCTCTGGACCTTCGTTATCTGCTCACACCAAGTCACTGGATTAAAGATTTAGGAGGTTAAACTAATATTCAAATATTCAGTATTTTCAAGTGACACAACACCTCTATACTGTGACAGTTTTGCCCCTCCAGGGCTTTATCAAGCAGTTTAAGAACAGGAAGTCATCATTCTATGTAGCTATATATATATCCCTATTCTTAATTCCATACACAAATACTCCCATTATAGGGGATAAAACAACCCACTTCCAAATGATTCCACACCTAAATGTAACAACACATAAATCATAGAAGGGGTGCTAGCTCAAATTTGCTATTAAACCCTTTCGGGTATAGAGTGCTCAAATTTAATATCCACTCCTGCTCCTTACATCTCAACAACTTATTCCTACCTCCTCCTCTTTTAAGTCTAGACACTTTATCTATGGCCATAAAACTTAAATCTTTCAGATTAACTCCATGTACAGATACAAAGTGTTTATATAGATAGGCAGATTCTCCTTTTCCCCCAACTTTTTCTTTCTTATATTACTCATTCTTTTATTTAATATGTGAATGTTTTTTTCCTTTGTATAATAAATTACAGGCGCACTAAATAAGATAGACCATGTAACTACATTGACGGTTATAAAAAACTTTTTACCTCATAGATTTTAAAATTGATATGTGATTTAAAATGTCTACCTTTTTTTACCCAGTTACATTTTGACCAGTGTCAACAAGGGAACATTCCTTTCACTTTCTGGGAAATGAAATTTGACTCCTTATAGTGAAGGTCAATAATACTATCTATAATGGTAACCTCACTAGGAGGGAGAGAGTTGCTTTAAAACAATTAAGCAAAAATACAGAAATAGTCATTCAGTCATGTGATAAGAGTGGAGGAATTGAAGATAGGGTTGTCTACATTAAAGAAGCCTTAAGATTACTGGATGATAGTTCTTCTTATGAAATTCTATTAAAAGACCCGGCTGAAATGTATCAAAAAAACTTAAAGAGGAACTATCGTGAAATTGAAAATTTAATATAAGCTTCATTACACGGAAACAAGAAACTTTCTAAATATAAATATTTAACATTAAATATTCTGCATCGTTTCTAAAATAATCACTATATTAAAGATATGCAAATTTCGACAGCATAGGGGCAACATATTAAGATGGAATTCTTTTCACAGGGTTAAACACATAACAAAAATTATTTTTAAATATGTAAATATTAAAAAAATTAAGCTGGAAGGAGTGGAACCCTTAGGGGGTTATTCAATTAAGTCCAAATTTATCTAAATTTTCTCTGAAAAAATTTTTGCGTGAAAAATCAAATTTTCAAGATTTTTTCGGATTTTTCATCCGATTTTCATGAATTTTTTTGATTTTTCACACGAAAGCTCAGAATTTTGCCCAAAAACTCTGAAAACTTTGGGGTATTGCCAAAAAAGCATTGGGACTTCTCCCATTGACTTATATGCAACCTTGACAGGTCTGAGATGCCAGATTTTCAGATTCTGACTTTTCCCATACTCGGGGTTTAATTCATTTAGAAAAATTTGTGATTTTTATTGAAAAAAATCACAAATTTTTCATGATTTTTGCATTCGGAGTTTAGTGAATAACCCGCCTATACATCAGAGGCCGGTCAGCTGATTGATGAGAACAGAAAAAAGCAGAGATTCCGAACTGTTATTTTTCGTCTGTCTACACAAATTAGGAACCAGATAATGAAGGTTTCCTTCTCAATAGTCCCAACTAATGTGGCATGGTTCGTGCTTGAGGAAATTTAAAAGAGCATGTTAAGATAAACATATGTCCAAGACTGGATAGTATTCATCCCAGGGTACTTAGAGAGCTTAGCTCTGTGATTGCCAAACTGCTTTAATTAATTTTTCAGGAATCATTGAGGTCTGGCATGGTGCAGAAAGACTGGCAGATTGCTAATGTGATGCTGCTATTTAAAAAGGGATCCTGTTTTCAGCCTTAAAACTATAGGCCGGTTAGTCTGACATCAGTGTTAGGAAACATTTCAAAGGGGTATTAAGCAATAAGATACTTGACTTCATAGCAAATCATAATACTATGGGGCACATTCACCAAGCTCGGGTGAATGAATAGAGGGAAAAAAACTCAAATTTCGAGTAGTTTTTTGTGCTCTTTGACTATCGAATTGGCATAAATTCGCCTGAGTAGAATGATTCGAATAGATCAAGCGCAAAAACGATGCGACTATTCGCCCATTCGATAGTCAAAGTACTGTCTCTTTTAAAAATACTTCGACTGCCTACTTCGCCACCTAAAACCTACCAAATTGCTTTAAAAGCAATGTTTGTTTTCTAAGTTTGTGATCGAATAAAAAGGCATTAGATCGAATGAAAATCCTTCGATCGAATATTCGATCGTGCGCCTATTCGCCGGGCGAATAATCACCCATTCGACTATTCGCCAGCGCGTTAATTCGCCGGAATTGCCTATTCAATTCTATTCCCCAGTTGAATTTCGAGGGATTTAACCCCTCGAAATTCGACCCTTGATACATCTGCCCCTATGAGTTTGTGCCAGTATGGTTTTATGTGCAATAGATCTTGCCAGACTAATTTAATTTTTTTTTATGAGATGGTGAGCAGGGACCTCGATTCTGGCAAGGCAGTGGATGTGATCTACATAGACTTTGCCAAAGCATTTGATACAGTGCCACACAGAAGGTTACTGGTTAAATTAGGGAATGTTGGCCTGGAACATAGTATTTTTACCTGGATAGAGAACTGTCTTAAATATAGATTACAAAGAGTGGTGGTAAATGGAACATTTTCTAATTGGACCAATGTTGTTAGTGGGCATGATCTAGAATTCAGAGAAGGGTTGCATGCCACAACCCAAATCACCGTTAAAAGCAATGTTCACATTGGATTTAACATTCAGTTTGCTCGACTTTGCATTGGCCTTTATTTGTAATTTTTTAATATATTTTAGCATTTCTATTCAGCCACTGTTTGTCATGTTCGGTATCCCAAAACCCAGAACAAACCCTAAGGTTCCAGTCTCGGCTCACGCTTCTGCCCCTAACAGCCGTCTTTCACATTTGAAGGAACCCTACACTACTCGGATGCCCCCAGGTCACAGAGAGACAATGTGAGGGGTTTGCGCAGGTAAGGAAACTAGAACATGTAACACAAGGAACACGGAGAGACTAAACTTAGTCATGGTTCAGGCAGGGGTCAAATACCAATCAGTCAGCACAGTAGACAATCAGAATCCTGAACGGTAGTCAGTAAACCATCAAAGGTCGGTATCGACAGCGATTCAGCAGTGGTTAAGGACATGCAAGGGTCAAGAACAGTAAACCAGACAACAAGCACACCCAAGAACTATGTCAAAATAGATATACGTTGGGCAGTGAGAATTGTGTACCATGCCTTTAAATATTTGAATTACACACCATCCGAGATGATGTCATGCATCGCATTGAGTAGAAAAAGACGCACATTAGTGGGTTGTTCAACGAACCAAGTGGCTCGCAAGAATTTGAATATTCTCTACTACTTATCTTTCTGTTTAGGCCCACTCTTTTCATATTCACAACATAACAATAAATATAGACCAAGACAGGCAGTAAAGGGTTTAGCAGTTTGTTAAAGCCTCCATACTTTTCATAGACAACACAATACTATAAAATGCTTATGTATTTCACCTGTGCTAGGCATAATCAAGCAGTGTTCTTTAGACAGAATATTTAACACTGTTTTTCTCTTATATGAAGGTAATCTTGCCTAAAATACCATTTTTCAGCTTTAAAAAATACCTATAATCATGTCACAACATAAATCTGTTTTGCCGTAATTTTCATCTCTATGGAATAGCTGGAATGTTTTTTTTCAAATTGTGAATTTTGCATTTTGAAAACACACTTCCAATTGACTATTATGGCATCTTGACATATTTTGGATGACAGGATTTTACATTAATCTTTATAATCTAAATGTATACATATATTTATCTAAATGCTTATGATCACATCAAAACCTGACCTGACTTTTCCGTCAATCACGTTTTTATTAAATATCTGGAATGGTTTAAACATGAAAAAAAATGTACTTCTTTGGTATCTCAAGAGATTTTTGGGAACTGGATTTTAGTAATTTTCGAGATGTCCTCGAAAATGAGCATTAAAATTTAGCTATGACATTATGTTTCTCCTGCGTTTAAGTTCCGTATACATCAAATGATTTTCATAGGTAATATACAGTAATTATACCCAAGAAGTACTGTGAACACAATGAACTATAATGATATTCTATAATCTAACAGTGATCTATAGGTATACAGGAAAACAAGAGGTGGTCCCAGTGATTTTTATTTGCTGTGTATAGAAAATATATTTCTCTTATTGCAGAAATAATATACTACATGATCTACTCCATTGCCAATTAAACAGAAAGTTGATTCTAGCTAAAATCTAATGTATATGCGGGACCTTGTTTATTTATATAAAAATTTAGATGTTTTTTAATGCAAACAAGGTTACTGGAAGTGATTTAATATAACCATGGTTTGCTAATCAATGCAAGGTGTATTATATAATTTGCAGACACTCGAAAAATGAATTGCAAAAAGGGTTTTATCCAGAGGATTAAATACTGGTTGCCTTGCTGGCCATAATGATCTTGTTGTATTGTAACATGTAGCAAGACTGTGATAAAAGTGTGAATCTAAATGTACATTCACTACTAAATTAAATTTACCCTGCAAAGCCTGCGGCAATATTTTTAACCATAGGGAATAGAGTAATTGTCATACAAAAATGACCTCTTCACATTTATAACTAGCACTTCAAAGGCATGATCAACAGAATTACCATACAACTAATGTATAAAACCATCCATTAGATATGATAGCAAAAAAACTGATTTAGGTCACATGAGGTATAAGGCCATCTTTTAAAGAAAGGAGGGCAGAGAGTTTAAAACAGCTAGGGTCTTATGGATAAAGTAGTTTGTAGTCCTGGAACCCAATCCAGCAAATAATATAGTAATGATCGAATCTGTCCCATTACGCTTTGCCAAAACAATTGTGAAAATGGCAAATATTTGCAAAACACATTGAAGTTAATGGATATTTTATGCTGTGTTTTTAATATAAAATGTATTTTTCATAAGTCACTGGGCATTTTTTTCACGAGTGGTTTTTGTCATAGCATTTCTTCTGCACAAAATAAATTGAAGTCAATGTGTGTTTTTTACTGTTTTTCTGGTCAGACTTTTAAAGGGGAAAAAAAAATTTTTGTAGAAAAAAAACCTTGTATTTTTCTAAATTTAGTGTATTTAACCCCGATGGTGTTAAACGTCAAAATAAAAAAGTACTTAACTCAGACCTGCCAAATTCATGTAGAAGTCAATGGCAGATTTACCATTGATATCCTGGTCTGCACTGGGTTTCATTTAGTAAACCGAAGATTTTGTGGTTTAGGGCGTCAAATCCAAATGAGTCAGATGTTTCAGGCACCAAATCTGAAAAATTTGTAAGATTTCGATTTTTTCACATTTTTATCAAGTTTTTCCTTACACAAGAAATTTTCGGAAAAATGTATTAATAAATCGTCGGAAAAGTCTGCACAGATTTGGTCAGGGTAGTTTTCAGAAAATAGTGAGAATTTTTTTGGATTTTAATAAATAACCCCCTGAGTGATGAGAAACATTTTTTGGCAGGTTTTGCTGCGATAAAACTCATTAAGAAAAAAGGTGCGTGGTAGCCGCAAAAAAAAAAAAAAGCACCCATTGACTTCAATGTATTTTACAACTTTTAACTGTTTTACAAATTTTTTGGTGACAGATTCGCTTTTTCACTACCAACAATGGTTATTATGATATCATGACAAAAACTTTGTGAGAAAAGCCACTGCCAGCCTGAAACATTCAGATGGACAAACACTGTAGTAAGCTGCAAACATGGTTGAAATAAGTTGATCAAAACCTGATTCTGTAATGCAAAAAGTAAGAAATTAACATATCTGCTAAAAAAAAGAGAATTGAAATATAATAGTGATGGTAAAGAACCACAATAGTTTATACTGACTATGGATGTTTTGGTAAATAACATACTATATATCCCCATGTTGACTTGGCACCACATCCAAGCCACTTAGGACAAGCCAGTTGCAACTATTGACACAATCCATCAAGTGAAATTTTCATTCAAACTATTGCTTTTTGCTTACATTTGTAAAATAATCCTTCCCCTATGGGACAGGTGAACTTAAAATGCAACAGATCGCAATGGAACCTTACATATATGAAAATTAATAGGTTTCCTATTATTAGCCTAATTGTGGCATCCCCATGTCTTGGTGTTGGTTATACCAAACAGGCGTTATTACATATCTTCTCATAGGTGGTAAACACACATCAATTACATTATGGATACAAGTTTTACAGATCATAGAATGTATAATCAGAGCATACAAAGTGGTCCAAAGCAGCACAAACTACTTCAGGGGGTGCAGTTTGTGCCATTGTACTCTTTGACATGTTATGAGATGTATTTTTCAGGTGATATGCCTTTGAGCATTTCTGGTTAGCAGTAGGGAAGGATATCTAGACTATATGATTTTCTTCTATGAAAAACAGTTGCAGCATAGTGGAAATGAGGTTCTCTAACAATGTAGGCCAATGAACTATATATGCTATTGTAAAGCTATGCCCCCACATGTAATAAAAGGCACTAAGTTTGCACAGGAGCAGTAACCAGTAGCAACCAATAAGATGTTTGCTTTTAAACATGTGGCCAGGAAATTCTACCTGCTGATTGGTTGCTATAGGTTACTGCCCCTGGGCAAAATTAGTGCCTTTAATTACATAACCCCAAAAATGCCTTAACTGGGATGTAATTTCAACTTCCCGTTGACTTAATGCCATAGAATTGTTTTAAAGTTCCAAATAGTAGCCACATTTCAGTCCATCAGACACTGACACTGTATTTAAAGTCCTTGACTGGTTCAGAGGTGCATTATATCAAGATATACAAAAATGTGACACAGGAAAACAATAACCTAAAATAGCGTTGGTGTAAAAATGTTGGTTTTTTTCATAATCAATTTTTAAATGACATTTCCAGCCGGGAATCAGAGAATCCCATTGATTTCCTTGCTGAGGGTTCTATTGACTTGATCTGTCACAGGCTGTTTAATATAGTGTGCACTGAAGCATGTTTGAAAGCCTTTCATCTCAGGTACTATATATTATTTAAAAATGTCAAGCTAGCATAGCTGTAGCAGGAATCTAAATGATTCAAACTGAAACAAGAAAGGGCAATCAATGCTTACTAAGTTATTTAATTATGCATTTTGTTTCTGTAAAAATATGGGTGGAAAATATCTTGCAAAACATGTGCATTTCTTGTTTCCTAATTTTGATATCAAAAAGAATTTTAAAAAGTGTGGGACAAATATAGTTTGAACCAAAATGTCGCAATGTTGAGAAATTGTATTATATTTCGTGAGCTGCAAAATGTACATATTTTTAAATATAATATTTTTAAATATATAATCTAAATAATAGCCTGAAGCCTAGGTCCAAGTGATATTATGAACAGGTCAAGGATTTACATATGTTTATGGGCATTGTCTATTGGACTTTCATTCATCCATAGCTGAAAGAGTCAGTACTGATGCTTTTAGGCTTTTGTCATTCAAGTAAATGGAATGGCTTTGGGTTTATGTTGTAGACCAGGGGTCCCCAAACTTTTTTAGCCCGGGGATCAGTGGACAGCGGAGGGGGTCGGGGGCCGGGGGAAATCGGGAGAGGGTCGGGAGGGCTCAGGAAGGGATCGGGGGGTTGGACGGGGACAGGAGAGGGTCGGGAGGGGGTCGGGAGAGGTCGGCATCCAATTCATGATTGCCGGCATCCAATTCGGTGTCCCAGTTTAAGACTGTCCGCGGCCTGACGTGAATTTTGACGACGGCGATAAATTGCCAGCGTTAAAACTGACGCTTCTTACAGGGCATCACCATCTTGAAAAGTGTGGATAGATATGGAGATGTGGAGCTACTGGGGGCATATTTGGAGGCACAGATCTTCCCTGCTAAAGGGCTGTGCTTGCTTCGAGCTAGTACAGAAGCCCAAAACATAACAATGTATAACATTTCTTGCCCACTTTAGTTAAGCTTTAGTTCTCTTTTAAGAATGCTTGTTTTCATCATTGTTTATTCCCCGGCCTCAACCACTTGGAACAACACCACTAGAATTACAATACAGGGGTCTACACACATTACCAATGTAAAATTTTTTACACTTACTCAAAAATAAGTTTCATCAAGAATAACACAACACATTTCTTTATAGCTTTAAGAAAACTTTTTAAGTTTATCCCAGTAAAAAGTCAGCACAGAAAAAATATGTTCTTTGGATTAATTCTGTTAATGGCATGTGTCCAGATGAATCACATCTGAAATAAAACTGTTTCTTACAATCCGAGAAACATTTTATAGAAAATATAAAGCCTCTAATACAGGATACAATTAAAACTCTGAAATAAATGGAGACCCTTCAAAGAGCATGGCAAATACCAAAATTACATTTAGTTTATTTACTATTTGCTACTGAGAAACATTACAAAAAACCAAGGCAGTTAATAGAGAAATGTCTGGTTTGAATATTTTCTTTTGAAACAAAAGTAGAAAAATACACAAAGCATATCATGCAGATGTATGGAATGCCTGAAATGTGGCGGCACAAATAAAAATATTTTATTGAGACACTAACGATAACACTGTGGCAGACAGAAGAAATGAATGTAAATTATGCATTGAATACATATCAAACTGGTACATTGAGGATGACAACAATGTGTTATTTGATTAAAATTAAATAACCACTTGGCAGAGTATGTCTGCTGTGACATTTGTTTTTAATTGCTTCAAATCCCTCTCCCACAAACTTGAGGGAGGTTTCTCATTTAAGTTCTGAACAGACTATGGTACTTTTTCCTTGCAATATACAAAACTCCTTAGGGCAAATTCAATAAAGGGTGAACTTTCAACATTGACCCCTTCTCCGCACTTCACGTCACTTCGCCAGGTGCAAATTCATTACGACTACGCTAATTCACCAAAAGTTGCGTCTCAGCAGCCGAACGCTGTTGAATTTTTACTAGCATTTATTCGGCAGTTCGAAAATGTCATAGCGAAGTTTCGCTAGAGATGTTAGTTCAAATGCTTGAAGTGGCGACTTTTTATTACAAATGTCCAAGGAACCATAATAAAGACAGAAGAGATCCTCTAATGCCCTACACATGAGCCCACCTTAAAACTATTGTGCCATGCCCCTAAAATGTATGGAAAGAATATGTTCACACAAAAATCTTTAATAGTTTGGAGTTTTGAATGCAAACCCACTTTAAAAAGTAAAAGTCACCAGTTTTTTTACAACTTTATGCATTTCCGGCATACAAGATGTCACTGACATAAGATTGAGGAAGATGTAGCTTTGTTCTATCAGTTCGCCTGGTCTGAGGTGGCAAAGTAAACTCTGTTTAAAGAGGTAACGTTCAGTATAATTTGCATCTTTGTGAATTTGCAGAGTAATGACCGTTCGTCAGAGTGAAAAGTCACCTGGAGATAGGGTGCGAACTAACACTTGCAACGCTCATATTTGCTAGAGAATTGTCCTCTATGCCTGTTAGCGAATTGGCGATGTCCCTGAGGATGAGATTTCTGGCGAATCGTCGCCAGTGATGGTCACTTTACCCTTTAGTCAATCTGCCCCATTGTAGGAAACAGACCTGCACACCTTTCAATCACATCTGGCAGGTGTTAGAAGATTGGGATTTCTGCAGTATCCCATTAACTTTGCAAGTAGAAAAACTCTGATACACACTGGACTCACAAATTGCAAAAAATTACATGTTCTCGCATTTATTTTAGACTATATATTAAAACCACAGAGAAGTAACTTCCCAGGGGTGCAGGTTAAGAATCCCGAGAGTCTGCAGCACCTAACAAGTTACCAGGGATGGAAAAAAGCTGTTCCTGGTGACTTGTGGAGGCCCATTTATCAAAAGTCTTATTTTCACGGCTTTAGAGTTTTTTCAAACCACAAATAATATAATTTTCTAAAACCACAAATGCCATGCAATTTACTAAAAGATTTGAAAATAAAGAGTACAGACAAACAAACAAACAAACAAAAAAGCTGAATGATGTGCTAAAAAATGCAAAAACCCCTGACAAGTTTTTCAGACAATTACAATAAATCAGAAAAACCTCTAAATTGATTTTTATATGACCTTTCCAGCTTTTACTTGGCACATTTTTGTATTAGAGTGTTTCATGGTATTTACACTTTGTAAAGCTCTAGTGTTTAGAGTTTTAAAGAAATTAAACACTAAACATAAAACACTGTTTTTGAGATTTTGATAAAAATAGAAATGTGAATGTTATTATATAGGCCATGTAGAGCTGAAATCCAGGCAAACAATGCTGGCCACCTCGACCTGTTTATAATTTAAAGTGGCATCAAGAGGGCCACATCAGGGCAGCATAAGAGCCAGAAGTGCTGTTGTAACGTCCCCAAGAATAGATCTTAGAAACATTTGGGGGCAGATTCACTAAGGGTCGAATTTCGAAGTAAAAAATACTTCGAAATTCGACCCTCGAATTGAAATCCTTCGACTTCGAATATCGAAGTCGAAGGATTTAGCGCTAAACGTTCGTTCGATCGATCAAAGGATTTTTCGTTCGATCGAACGATTAAATCCTTCGAATCGAACGATTCGAAGGATTTTAATCCAACGATCGAAGTAAAATCCTTCGATCAAAAAAAGTTTAGCAAGCCTATGGGGACCTTCGATTCGAACGAAAAATCGTTCGACTATTCGACCATTCGATAGTCGAAGTACTTTCCCTTTAAAAAAAACTTCGACCCCCTACTTCGGCAGGTTTTATCTGCCGAAGTAGGGGGTCGAAGTTTTTTTTAAAGGGAAAGTACTTCGACTATCGAATGGTCGAATAGTCGAACGATTTTTCGTTCGAATCGAAGTCGAAGGTCGAAGGTCGAAGTAGCCCATTCGATGGTCGAAGTACCCAAAAAATACTTCGAAATTCTAAGTATTTTTCATTCGAATCCTTCACTCGAGCTTAGTGAATCGGCCCCTAAATTATTGTCTGATACACGTGTGGTGAAATTCGCAGTTTTGCAAGTGACAACATTTTTTACAAATCTGTGCTTGAATTTTGCTATGTGATTTGTTTTGCTGAAAAAAATAAGTTTTTTTTTCACACAGGAAAAAAAACATGAGAAAAATGGCCATTGACTCCAAAGCACTCCATTTCTGTTTCCACTGAAAACAAATTGGCCATATTTTTCATCCATTTGTGCCCTGCTGTTGGAGTAAAATATTGTATAGGAAAGGTAGTAGTTTTACAGGGCTCTGATATTGTACCTTCTGAGTAGACAGGAATGGGTTTGTGGTAGTGATGAATGAATCTGTCCCATTTTGATTTGCTAAAAAATTCACAAAACTGAGGAAAAATTCAAGAAACGCATTTACGTCAATGGATATCAACATTTTTTTTACATGCGACTGCTACTTTTTGCCTACTTTTTGTCCAAATGCATTAAAGTCATTGGGTATTTTTTTATGGCTACTTTTTTGTCAAAATGCATGAGTCAATGAGTGTTTTTTCTTATGGGTGTTTTTTCTCTGCAACTTTTCTGTTGCAGCAAATTTTTCTCCTGTGAACTTTTGTCGCAGTTTAGCGAAAAAATTGTCGAAATCTGGAATTTCACTGCGAATCTGCGAAAAATTCACCCATCACTAGTTTGTAGCCATTATATACATTAATTTCCCAAAGTGAATGCTGCCCTAAAAGAAAATGGAGTGTTGGTCCACATTCTTTTAAAAGCCCCAACTATAAACTTCAAAAATTCTGAGTCAAGAAAGACTAAACAAAATAAGTAATGTTCCTTATGTTTAATAACTAAACACACATTAGATTAAAACTACAAAGCAAATTTGACATACTTAATATAACTTAGGTGCCTACCAATGACTTGAACTACTTCAATAATAATAGTGTCAACTAAGCTGTAAATATCAGGCAGCAATTAATCTCCAAACTTTTCTGCTGTTTAGAGTAATCTAATTGCACAGACAGCCATTTAGGAAGTGTCAGTATTAATCTTTAAACTGTATCCCTTTCTGCTTTATAGCCCCACCTTCATAATTGTGAGCAGTAAAATTCAGGGGCTCTATGTCATCCAGAAAAATAGCTTTGGATATGTTTATGTAGTTATGTCAAATGCAGTATGAGGATTTCAAAATTCATTTATAATGATCTGACAGAAATATTTGTGTTACTTATATGAAAAAAAAAGTAATCATCAGAGCAGGGACATTCTGCCTTCTAAATAATGAGCAAGTATATCATACCCATTACAAACGGCCCACCTAAGCAATACTTTAAAGCCACTAAATATATTGTTCCAGTTCTGCACTAAATTGGGTTCCAGCAGCTGTTCTAAACCTGTATCTTCATTCACTGGAACAGCTGTTTTTTTCAAAAGCACCTTTGCGTGGAACCATTTATTTTTAAAACACAATTTTTTTAATATGAAAGCAGTTAAGTGCCCTGCTTTCACTCAAATCCTTCTGCCCGGCTGAACCAAATCCAAATCCTAATTTGCATATGTAAATTAGGGTCAGGGAGAGAAATCCCATGTTTTTTTTCACAAAACAAGGAAGTGAAAAATGTTTTCCCCTTCCCACCCCTAATTTGCATATGCAAATTAGGGTTTGGATTCGGTTTGCTATTCGGGCAAATCTTTCACAAAGGATTAGGGGGTTCAGGCCGAATCCAAAAAAGTGGATTCGGTGCATCCCTAAATTATACAGTCACAAGGTGCCTAATTTTGAAATGGCAGGTTGCTTTTAGAAGAGAGCCATCTGTTTTGTTCTGGAAGAAATGTTCTTCATTTAAATTCAGAAAAGTGTAAATCACATTTTCTTTTTTTTTTTTTTTGTATAAAAAGGATGAATTATTATCATATTGTTTTCACCTTCTCTGTCTATTCCTGGAATTTGCAGTGGTCATTTAAAGAAAGATTATGAGCTCTGTTTATGTCAACCCCGCCCCCATTAATGCTTTTGCTTAATTTTTGGCTTATGGATAAGGAAGTTTTTATTATATAGGGGGTTACATGTGATGGAGATATTGTACTCCATCCAGTGGTGCAACTAAAGTGTGCCAGCCCTCCCTGTGAAAAAAAATATTAGAGGGGCCAAGCACACTGCAATCTCGAACCACCATACCCCACCCTGCCTCCCACCGGAGTCCCAACCATCTGCATCTCCCTTCCCCAGCCAAACATAAGAGAGCAGCTGGGGAGGGGGGTTCCATGTAACTTTAGAGAACCATACCTGGCCCCCCTGTTCCCCGGGTCGCTACTGTGACTGTGGGGTCTGTTACCTCTATAGTTAAGCCGCTGCCTCCATTGAAGATTCACCTTTGTCCAATGAAATATAAATATTTGCAGCCACTATATTTTATAATCCCAAATTATAACTTTTAATTTTTCTACAGTGAATCTCCTCTATAATGTCGATGTGCAATAATAGTCCACTGTCATCGACAAATACATTCAAGCACTGAATAAAAAGGTTAAAGCCTCCATTATCAAAAGCTTTGACACGCCAATGACAGTTAGGAATGCACAATAGTACATTTACATTCTGTACACTTAATTATACTTTCTTACTGTTCATGTTTCTTTTACTTTAGATATACAGTAGGACTCACTTTTCCATAATGACTATGATACTGTTCACTGCATATTTCTTCTTCTTTTACAACATTCTGCTGGTATTACCTGATGTTAAACATTCTCTGTTACTTAATATACAATTTTTCATTTAATTTTTAGATCAATAAAGTCATCATTCATTTGTGAAATATCTACTTATTTCCTTTCCTACTAGTATCTTAAATGAGATTTTTAGACAGGTCTCCTTCAGGGCCTGAAGAAATAACTTTGGAATTGTTCTAACCACCACAAGGTTATTATCATTTATTGCATTAAAAATCTCCTCTGTTTCCAAAAAACTCTATTGGATTATAAATTCATAAGTTTATATTTATATTATCTCTTACCAATATGACTTAAAATTAAAATTGTTTCCCATGGGCAAGCTAGATACAATTGCTGAATATGCATATTTACTACTTTATTACAACCACTAGGCATACTTATACAGTCTAAAAACACTGCTTTATGTTTTTAGCCATCAGATTTGATGCAATACTGAGAGCAAAGCTTAGTTTTAATTATTTAGCTATCTGAATACAACTAGAGGCGACACCTTTCTTGCCATATAAAGACATATTTTAAATAAGAAATATTTTAATCATAGTGGTGTGTTATCATTGGAGAGACCACACAGTACTTTTTTATTTTGCCATTGCAAAAATGTAAATATAATATAATCTTTATCATATGGATTTCTAAAAATATTATATATTATATTATACACCCCGAAAAATGGACGAAACCTGGGTTCACATGCATCAAAAGTTCATGTAGGGTATGAAGTGATGGCACTCACAGGATTTAGTAAGGCAAAAAATGGAGATATAAAAGAAAAAAGTTTATTGATCCAACGTTACTAAATCCTGTCCATTGATGATAGATTATATATATATATATATATATACAGATGCAGCCACTTTGGTTTGTCTGTTTGACACAGAATAACTAAACACAGATATCCCATTTATCTCATTTAACACAGAAAACTGCGTCACAACATCCCATCTAATTAAAGCATTCACCATTGTTCACAATGGTGCTTTGGTATGCTAATGGAAAGGTTAAATGCATTAAATGAGTTAAGATGACTTTAGATAACGCAGTTTCTTCAATTAACCCTGAGTCATGACGCATTTATCTCACAAATCCAAGTGGCTTCATCTGTATATATAGACAAATACAAGATTCCTCTGCACTCAACCCATTATCAATATATTTAAGACAGAGACATTTTGTGCATACTGCTACTGAAAAATGCCTTACCCTTTAAACAAAACAGGGATTGTTTGTCCATATATTGCAATATATTTAAGCTGGCCAACTACGTCAAAGTCATCCCATATCTGGCCAGTCCTATGCTCAATTTTCATCTGATTCATTAAGAATTCTATGGTTTAATTATACATTTTATAAAAGGGACGAATACGTTTTACCTGCAACTTACTAGCTGCTTTCAAAGTAAAACTCCCAAACTTGGCTGCCCTTTTATTAGACACCAGTGGGATCACCTGACTATAGTTGGAGAGGGTGGGAGCTACAACATGGAGCTGGTCACTGCTCTTGTAGAACTATAACAAACAAGGGAAAGTTGTGCTCACCACTAGTTTTTAAAATCATTAGGCGGGGGTGCAATGA